>NC_080166.1:111644815-112244815 GCF_950295315.1 Erinaceus europaeus
TTGAAGAAATTTCCATTTGCTGTATAAGAGGATGACATAGTGAAGACCTTGTTGGAAGGTCAGGGAGCTATGGACTTCATCTCACAAAGAAAACCATATAAGGATGTCTCTGTGTGGCTAATATGCTATAGTTGATTATTTTTTGAAGAAACATGCCAAATGTTAATAAATGATTAAGTGTGCTTTCATGAGTGTTGACAGATAAAGTCTGAGTTGAATAAGATTTGTGATATGATTTATGATGTGAAACATTCTCTCTTGGATCTCTGCAAACTTAAGAAGAGGTTAGTTATGTTTGGGAGATAAGCTGAGTGTGGTATATGGCTATACCTTAGTCAACAACTTCTCTGATCTGAGACTTCTTTCCACTGCTTTTATTTTAGAAAGTTATTGCTCTTTCCCTGTAGATCCTCTGATGAGCATGTAAATAACAAGAAAATGGCAAAAATGTGGTGGTAGAAGAGAGAGAAAAGAGGATGGACAAAGAAGGGGGGAGAAGGGAAAGAATCATGCTTGAGTCCAAAGTGTATTAGTAAAGTTATAAAGTTAACTGATAATTTCTAAAGCAATTTGATCTTGAGAAACAATCACATTCATGTTACCCAGTTATATTTTTTCTAGACTTCTCTCCTTTTTAGCTTCATGTTAGTTTCCAGAAAGGAGGACAATCATTCATTGGATGTTTATATCAAATACAACTACTTCCTATTCACTCAGGGTTTTTAAATTTTTAAAGGTATTTTGGATTCCATAGTAATAAAGCTTTTTTTTCTGATAGGAGCTCCATAACTTTCCACACAATACTCTGTGAAAATACAGGTTAAATGGGATGTGAAATTGTTCAGTAAGGTTTGTTGTCTTCATTAAATTTGAAAGTCTCTGTTTGAACCATGAGACCATATTGTTATTCTTGTTTCTGTAGGTGTCAAGGTGATCTTAGAAGATTCAGCTAGACAAATAAATCTATTAATAGGTTAGGTTTTTAAGTAGCTTTTCATAAATATCTTCACTGGAGTTTTTCAAAATGTATAAAGCATTAACAAAATATCTTAAGCATAAACTATGAACGAAGTCTTGTGTTTAGATAAGAGGAAAAAGTGATCCATTTATATATTGGCCTATTAAAAATTTAGAAATAAATTTAACTGCAACAATGGTAGAGAAATATCTTTGAAATGAACTTAAATTGCTCCCAAGAAATGATTATCTTTTAATCTCTGTACATCTCTTAGATATTTTAAGAACTTTAACCTTAATATTTTATTTCATCAAAAACCAGGAATCTTTCCAGAGCAGTAGCTTGTATTCTGTTTTGTGGGTATGCACAAAGTAGATTCCCAGGGTAAGACTTTCCCTTGCACAACTCCAGGGGGATGCTGTGCACACTGAAAGCTATTTAAGTAGTATCTTGAGGGATAATCTGACATAATTTCCAACCCAGATGGTCTAATCTCTAAGAACATCTTGACAGAAGCACAGTGGAAGCTGTAATCAATACTTATCCCTAAGGGAATGGGTACCATGTATGTTAAGAAAAGATTTTCTATGCACACGACCGATAAATGACCCAAGATTATCTGTGTACCTATGACTGAAAAAGAAAGGACATTCCAACACTAGTTTAGAAGCAGAAAGATAGCACACCAATTGCATAGCAGATTTTAAAGCATAAGGTCCAGAGGCTCCAGGTTCAATCCTCAGTAGCCAGAGTTGAGCAGTGTTCTGGTCTCTTTCATTAAAGTAAATAAATACCCAATAGTTTCAACTCTTATCTGCTACAGGAAGGCAAGATTAAGACAGAAGAATACTCCCATTCCCAAATTCGTGAAACACAGCCACTCCATTATTCCCCTTTTGACTCTTACTGTAAAAATAGTTCTATAATATCAGTCATATAAAAAACCTTTCTTTTTAAAAAGATTTATTTAATTAATTAATTAATTTGTGAGAAAGATAGGAGACAGAGAGAAACAACCACATGTGTAGCCAGGGACTGAACTTGGGACCTCATTCGAGTCCAATGCCTTATCTATTGTACCATCTCCCAGACCACTGGAAAAAAAATTTTCACAGTCCCACAGAAAACAGGACCCTCAATAATCTGTTAAAGTAGCCCTATTTGTCCTCTTAAGTATGCTGTTCATCCATCCTTTTAAGTGATCAGTTCTCATACCAGTTCTGTACTTACTACATCCATGTCCAACAAATTTATGAGTAGGATTCCTCATAAAATCCTATTAGAAAGTGAGAAACAGGTTCTGTTTCATATCAGTCATTTCCTTGACAGGACTGAGGAAGAGAGGAAAAAGATTTTTTTCTTTGCACCTTGTCTGGCCTGCTGGGAAGCAAAATGGTACATAACTACAGTCAGTCCTCCCATCTCAATTGCCAAAGCCTTGATTCTATACTTTAAAATGACCTGACCCTCTGGAAGTGGGGGGAAAGGAAGACAGACTAGCCAACACAAAGAAATGAATGCAGAAGCTGGGGAGACAGCATAATAGTTATGCAAATGACTTTCATCCCTGAGGCATGAAGAGAATACACTGTCATCTCAATTCTCTAAGAACTCTGTCTTAAATATACGAACTGAAACACATAGGACAAAAGTTTTAGCACATGATTTCTATTCTACAATAAAATTCATTTATTCATCCATTTGTCTATTGTCAACAAACATTGGATGAGTGATCACTATGTGTTAGATACTGCTAGGCACTGAAATACTACACAGTATTCTGAAATAAAGCCCAGTATATATTCTTAATTTTAAAATACAGGGGGAGAAAGCTGCATATCAGATAATAAGACAGAACAGTTAAATTGTCATTTCCTGCTTTTATGGGGCTTGGTCCATTTGGGTATTAGCATTGGCATATACTAACAGTGACATATATTTAATATTAATTAAGTTTATTTAATTCCTACACATAATTTTTAATTTAAAAGTTAAATGTAAATACCCTAGTTGGAAAGATTTTTATAGAACTTAGTACTTGTAAAATCACATTGATTTTCTGCTCATACTATTAATCATTTTGGATAAATAAATATAATTTTAATTGTAAAATTATATTTATAAAGATTTTTTTAATGTAATATGTAACTAATTTCCTTGAATTATGTTCTTTTCCTTCTCTAACTGTGGTAACAGAGTTATGAAGTTAGGGCCAACTTTTGGTAAGACATTTGTAATAAGTATGACAACATCTTTTTTCAGTGTAGTATTTTATTCATTCATTCGTTCATTCATTCATTCATTCATTTATACAAAAGGATTGTCTTTCATTCATTCATACAAAAGGACTGTCGTAAGGAAGCAGTGTAAACCTGTGGAGAAAGGTCAGCACAAACTAAAGGTTCTCCTCTTTCAAATGAACACCATGTTGTTTCCAGTATCTAAAGCTCTTTGTTGGATGAGTCACCGTGATATTATATCAGGTGTCAGTAAGAGGAGTAATTTCTTTCTTTCTTTAATGTATTTATTTATTTACTTTTGTTGCCATTGTTGTTTTATTGTTGTTGTTATTGATGTTGTCAATGTTGGATAGGACAGAGAGAAATGGATAAAGATGGGGAAGACAGAGAGGAGGAGAGAAAGACAGACACCTGCAGAGCTGCTTCAATGCTTGTGAAGCGACCCCCCTGCAGGTGGGGAACCAGGGGCTGGAACTGGGATCCTTACGCTGGTCCTTGCACTTTGTGCCACCAGTGCTTAACCCACTGCACTACCACCCGACTCCTCAAAGGAGTATTTTCTTTTTTACTAATTTCTTTATAGGGGAATTAATGTTTTACATTCAACAGTAAATACAATAGTTTGTACATGCATAACATTTCCCAGTTTTCCATATAACAATACAATTCCCACTAGGTCCTTTGGCATCTTTCTTGGATCTGTATTCTCCCAACCCACCCACCCCAGAGTCTTTTACTTTTGTGCAATACGTCAATTCCAGTTCAGGTTCTACTTGTGTTTTCTTTTCTGATCTTGTTTTTCAACTTCTGCCTGAGAGTGAGATCATCCCACATTCATCCTTCTGTTTCTGACTTATTTCACGTAACATGGATTTTTCAAGGTCCACCTAAGATCTGCTGAAAACAGTGAAGTCTCCATTTTTTATAGCTGAGTAGTATTCCATTGAATATATATACCACAAATTGTTCAGCCACTCATCTGTTCTTGGACACCTGGGTTGCTTCCAGCTTTCACTATTACAAACTGTGCTGCTAAGAACATATATGTACACAGATCTTTTTGGATGGGTGTGTTGGGTTCCTTAGGATATATCCCCAGGAGAGGAATTGCAGGGTCATAGGGTAGGTCCATTTCTAGCCTTCTGAGAGTTCTCCAGACTATTCTCCACAGAGGTTGGACCAATGTACATTCCCACCAGCAGTGCAAGAGTGTTCCTTTGACCCCACACCCTCTCCAGCATTTGCTGCTGTTACCTTTTCTAATGTATGACATTCTCACAGGAGTGATGTGATATCTCATTATTGTCTTTATATGCATTTCTCTGACAATCAGAGACTTGGAGCATTTTTTCATGTGTTTCTCAGCCTTTTGGATCTCTTCTGTGGTGAATATTCTATCCATGTCCTCCCCCCATTTTTGAATGGGGTTATTTGTTGTCTTGTTGTTGAGATTTGCAAGTTCTTTATATATTCTGGTTATTAGCCTCTTGTCTGATGTAAGGCATGTAAAGATCTTCTCGCATTCTGTGAGGGGTCTCTTAGTTTGGGTAGTAGTTTCTTTTGCCATGCAGAACCTTTTTAATTTGATGTAGTCCCATAGGTTTATGGTTGTCTTAGTCTTCTTTATAATTGGATTTGTTTCATTGAAGATGTCTTTAAAATTTAGGCAGAAAGAATTCTACCAATATTTTCCTCTAAGTATCTGATAGTTTGTAATCTAACCTCCAAGTCCTTGATCCACTTGGAATTTACTTTTGTATTTGGTGAAATATAGTGGTTCAGTTTCATTCTTCTGCATGTCTCCACTCATTTTTTCCAACACCATTTGTTGAAGAGACTCTGCTTTCCCCATTTAATAGTCTGGGCACCTTTGTCAAAGATTAGATGTCTATAGGAGTGGGGGCTTCCTTCTGGACTCTCAATTCTATTCCACTGGTCAGTATGTCTATTCATGTTCCAGTACCAAGCAGTTTTTCTGACAATGGCCCTATAATACAATTTGAGATCTGGGAGTGTGATGCTTCCAGTTGTGTTCTTTCTTCTCAAGATTGTTTTGGCAATTTTAGCTCTTTTCTGGCTCCAGATAAACATTTGTAGCATTTGTTCCATTCTCCTAAAAATGTGCTTGGGATCTTGATGGGGATAGCATTAAATTTTATATGGCTCTGGTAGTATATTCATTTTGGTGATGTTAATTCTTCCAAACCATGAACATGGAGTATCTTTCCACTTCTTTGTGTCTTTTTCAATTTCCTTGAGTAGTGACTCATAATTTTCAGTATCCAAGTCTTTCACTTCATTGGTTAGGTTTACTCTTAGACATTTTATTGTTTTTGTTGCTATAGTATAAGGAACTGATTTCTGGATTTCAGCTTCTTCTAACTTAGTGTTTTCATAGAGGAATGCCATTGACTTTTGAATGTTAATTTTGTAGCCTGACACCTTACTGTATTGCCTAATGATATCCAAAAGCTTCTTGCTGGATTCCTTGTCGGTTGGGGCCAGGTGTCGGCCTGTGCTGCGGAGAAGAGAGAGAGAGGGAGGAGGTCCGGAGCAAGTGGGGTACAAAAATCTTTATTATAGGATGGGGGGGGTGGCTCAGGCCACCTGAAGTCATCCAACAATGGCCGTGCCCACTACCTCACCACGGGGCAAGAGAGAGAGAGAGAGGGCGCTGAGAGAGCCGAGAGAGCCAAGAGCCCAGAGAGACATGGGGGGAAGTGAGAGAGCTTTTATTGGGCAACAACCAGGGGTGATGTGTGGGGGCAGGATTGGTTGAAGGGGGCACTGCTAGGATTTCGTGGGGCGTGGTAAAACCTAGGGGCAGAGACAGCATCAGAATAATTCCTCAGCATCAATTCCTTACGTTTTTCTGTGTATACTATCATGTTATCTGCAAAAAAGGGAGAGTTTGACTTCTTCTCTTCCAATCTGTATCTCTTTAATTCATGGTCCTGCCTGATTTCTATGAAAAGAACTTCCAACACTATGTTGAATAGTAATGGTGATAGTGGGCAGCCCTGTCCAGTACCTGATCTGAGTAGAAATGCTTCCAGTTTTTCACCATTGAGTATGATGTTGGCTGTAGGTTTGCTATATATAGACTCACTATCTTCAGGAATTTTCCATCTATTCCCATTTTTTCTAGTGTTTTGATAATAAAGGGATGTTGTATTTTGTCAAAGGCTTTCTCTGCATCTATTGATATGACCATGTGGTTTTTGGTCTTGCTTTTGTTGATGTGGTGAATCACGTTGATTAAACCAACCTTGCATGCCTGAGATGAACCCCACTTGGTCATGATGAACAATCTTTTTATTATACTGCTGTATCCGGTTGGCTAGAATTTTGATCAATATTTTTACATCTATGTTCATCAGAGATATTGGTCTGTATTTTTCTTTTTTGGTTGTGTCCCTGTCTGCTTTTGGTATCAGAGTGATGTTGGCTTCATAGAAGCTGGAGGGGAGCATTCCAGTGTCTTCAGTCTTCTGGAAGACTTTTAAAAGTAGAGGTATTAGTTTTTCTTTGAAGGTTTTGTAGAATTCATTTGTAAAACCATCTGGTCCAGGACTTTTCTTTTTGGGAAGATTTTTGATAACTATTTCAATCTCACTAGCTGTGATGGGCCTGTTCATGTTGTCTACTTCCTCTTTACTTAGTTTTGGAAGTTGGTAGGTATCTAGGAAATCGTCCATTTCTTCCAGGTTCTCTAGCTTGGTAGCATATAGTTGTTCATAGAAGCCTTGCATGATATGTTGAATTTCTGTGGTGTCTGTTGTGATCTCCTCTTTCATTTACTATTCGATTTATTCGGGTCTTTTCCCTTTTTAGTCTTGTGAGTCTGGCTAAAGGTTTGTCAATTTTGTTCACTCTTTTGAAGAACCAACATTTTGAAGAACCAACTTTTGTTGATCTTTTGTATGGTTTTCTTATTTTCAATGTTACTGATTTCTGCCCTAACTTGAGTGATTTCTGTCCTTCTGATTGCTTTAGGGTTCTTTGTTCTTCTTCCTCTAGGTCTTAAAGATGTGGGACCAGGCTGTTTATTTGTACTTTTTCTTGTTTCCTAATGTGTGCTTGTATGGCTATGAACTTCCGTCTCAGTACTGCCTTAGCTGTGTCCCAACTATTTTGATAGCTTGTGTCTTCATTTTCATTGAACTCTCAAAACATTTTGATTTCTTCCTTGATTTCCTCTTTGACCCAGAAGTTGTTAAGAAGTGTACTGTTGAGCTTCCACATTTTGGGGCCATTCCTAATCTTTTGTTGATTGTTAAGTGTTAGTTTAGTTCCACTGTGGTCTGAGAAGATGCTTGGGATGATTTCAATGCTTTTGAATTGGCTGATGCTGTCTTTGTGGCCAAACATATGGTCTATCCTTGAGAATGACCCATGTGGATTTGAATAAAATGTGTATTCCAGTTTCTTGGGATGAATGACTCTCAAAGTGTCCAATAGTTCTAGTTTATCTATCTCTTTATTTAGCTCCCTTATGTCTTTATTGATTTTCTGCTTGGGTGTTCTGTCAAGTTGAGTTAGTGGGGTGTTGAAGTCCCCTACTATTACTGTGTTGCTGTTAATATATTGCTGTAGCTCTTTCAATAGACGTTTGATGTATTTAGATGGCTTCTCATTGGGTACATAGATGTTAATAATTGTTAAGTCCTCTTGAGTGAGTGATCCTCTGAGCATTAAGTAGTGTCCATTCCTATCTTTTTTAAATCTTATCTATTTTAAAGTCTCTTGTGTCAGATATTAGAATAGCTGTTCCTGCCATTTTTTGTGGGCCATTGGCTTGTATGATCATTTTCCATCCTTTCACTTTATGTCTGTGTTTGTCTTGTTGAGTTAGGTGGGATTCCTGTAGACAGCATATTGGGTTGTATTTTCTGATCCATCTTCCTACTCTGTGTCTTTTAATAGGTGAATTCAGGCCATTGACATTTATTGATATCAAAGATTGAAGATATTTTAACTCCATTCTTGTAGAGCTTTAGATTGTTCTGATATATGGCCTATTTATGGTGGTCTGACTGTTTATAGGAGACCATTCAGAACTTCTTTCCTGAGAAAGTTTTGATGCCTCCATCTAGTCTGAAGGACAGTCTAGCAGGATGTAATATTCTTGGTTGAAAGCCTTTTTCATTGAGCACTCAATAGATATCTTGCCATTCTCTTCTGTCCTGTAGTCTTTGTGTAGAGTAGTCTGCTGCTAATCTTATGGGTTTTCCTCTGTAGGTGACTCTGTATTTCTCTTGCAGCCTTCAGGATCCTTTCTTCATCCTTATTCCTTTCCATTCTAAATATGATGTGTCTTGGTATCTTTAAATCTAGGTTAATTCTGTTTGGGACCCTCTAGGATTCTTGAATCTTTATGTATTTGATATTGTCTAGACTAGAGAAGTTTTCAGCTATTATGGCCTGAAGAATGTTTTCTTCCTGTCCCTCTCTTTCTTCCTCTGGTAAGCCAATGATGTATATATTGTCTCTTTTGAAGTCATCCCATAGGAATCTGTTGTTGTCTTCAGTATGTCTTAATCTCTTTTTGAGATCTCTTACTTCTTTTTCAGTTGTCTCTAATTCGTCCTTGATCTTGCTCATTCTGTCTTCAGCCTCATTGATTCTGTTCTCTCTCCCCTCTACTGTTTTCTGGAGTTCATCTATTTTGTTACCCTGTTCTGATACTGTTCTAGCTTGTTCAGCTAGTTGTGTTCTTAGTTCAGCTATTTCAGCTTTCAGCTAATAACCTTGAGATAATTAGTCTTTTCTTCCATATTCTCATTTGTTGTTTATGTATTTCTGATTACAATTCTTTCAATCTCTTTACTCACTCCTGTGATTATTTCCTTAGCTAGTGTTTGGATGTTGACCTCATTTTTTTTGTGCTTCACCTTTTGGGGGGCTTTTAGCTGGACTGTTGTCCTTGTTCATTTCTCAAATATTTCTTCTTGTTGGTTTAACCATTTTATATTTTATGTTATAAGTTCAGTCTCTCAGTACTTTTCAAATTACTGATCACTATTGCCTGGATTGACTTGTATCTTAGTAAGGTAATTAAAGGGTTCACAGAGGTGGAAGTTAGCAGTTGTTTCAATAGTATTTTAATCCCCGATTTGGAGCTCAGTGGCTTAAAATCCTTTTTTGTGCTTTTTCTTCCCTGTAGGCTATGGGAGCCTGAGGACTTTTAAAGTATAAGTTGGCTTCTTAGCTTAATCACTGACTCCAGACCAAGAGATAAAGCAGGGTGTGGTAATAATCCAGTGGTTATGCAAAGAGACTTTCACAGCCCCACTGCTATGCCACCTAGGTATAGGTCTTTTCCTGAGTTTCCTGGTTAGATCTCTGTCCCCTGGTGTCCGCTCTCTGCCGTTGCTCCAGATTCTGAGGGCAGTAGCAATGGAGACTCAGAGTTGCACTTGGTGAGTCTTCTCCTTCCTTCAGCTATCTCCTTGTTGGTGGACCAGACTGAGGGTGGTGTCTCTGATAAACTGCCGGACTGTTACCAGCCACTTAATATCTCCCTAGGTTCCTCTCTGTCCACCAGCCACAAGTGTTTGCCCTCACAGGGATTTGGTGGGTTCCTGTAGTGGTTGTAATCTTTTCTTGTTTTGGTCCCAGGTCGTCTCCTTTGGTATTCTTAGTTGATCCAGGAGAGGAGAGGAGAGGAGAAGAGAGGAGAAGAGAGAAACAGATCTGCCTCTGCTGGTAACCCCGCCTCTGGAAGTCTCCTCTACAGTCCAGAGGAGTATTTTCTAACAGGCTCAGATCTGATGAAATGATAGGCAGCATATAGTCAAACTTAACTTCCAGCAGTACGTAAACATTTATCATGTGACAAGGACCTAGAAACAATACTGAACTCCAATACCCTTTTTTATGATCAGAGAAAATTCTTCATTACTTGACTGATTTGGCTTCAGCGTTCAGAATTTGTTTTTAAGATCCAACGTGAGAATAAAATTCAAGGGAAACAATGAAAAATAGGGGGTAAGCAATGTGTTATTGCTGGATTTATAGTTAAAAGGTGCTACTTTTGTAATAAAATGAATCAGTTTAATTAACAGGGAGGAAGACAATATTGCTGAGTTTCCAGGTATAGATTTTGAATGGTACTGTTCTTATATAGTGAAATAATTACTCTTCAGAAATCATAAGAATCTATTAAGATATTTTTTTACCAAATTTTAAATATGATATACTATCTTGGTTGAAAATAATTATGTTTTAGATTCACACACACCCCCCCACACACCTAGGGCTTTGTTTATTATTAAATAAAAGTTCTTTGTATTTTGGTTTACTAAAGATTTATTTATTTCAGAGTTCATTAGAATAAAAGTCATGGACATAAACATGCATAGCATACACTCTGTCACTGAATCACATCCTTAAGGTCTTTGCATCTTGAATCACCTCCAAGACTAAGTTGCTCAGAAGTTTCCTTGCTTGAGGTCATTTAACAGACAGAGGTGAACAGGTGTCTCTGTTTCTGTAAAGCCTTCTGATGAGGTAGAAGCTGCTAAAGTCATCCTCATAACAGAATAAAACAAGTGACTGGGGCACTCTAGTCCCTGTGTTCTGTGGCCTTCCTAGTCTAGCATTTTTCAGGTCTGAATTGAAAACATCAAATACTTAAAACTGATGATCAACATTCTTTATTTTAGAGTCTTTTTCCCTTAGGGAGGGTGATCATACCATTGCAATGTCTGCTATAATTAGTTTTCTGCCTGTTTCTGTGATGAGTTAAAAGAGAATGCTTACAATTTTCTGAACTAGAAGAACCCTTTTACAGTTTTCAGTTTGTGTTTCCCTACCCACTGTGATAACCTGGGTCAGAGGTTAGGCTGAAGGCCTCCCAGTGGTATGAAGAGAAATAAGCCAATTTCTAGACTGAGCCAAAAGCAATAGCAACCTCAAAACAGGGTCTGGATTCAGTGAAGTGCTCATTTTCATCAGTCAGACATTCTTTTCCTTCAATGGCCTATACACTCATTCATCTTGATTCATCTAACAACTATATACCTATCTGAAGTTATTGGCATATTAAAACATAGTTTGAAGGGAGCCGGGCGGTGGCGCAGCGGGTTAAGCGCACGTGGCGCACAGCACAAGGACCGGCGTGAGGATCCCAGTTCGAGCCCCCAGTTCCCCACCTGCAGGGGTGTCCCTTCACAGGCGGTGAAGCAGGTCTGCAGGTGTCTGTCTTTCTCTCTCCCCCTCTCTGTCTTCCCCTCCTCTCTCCATTTCTCTTAGTCCTATCCAATAACGACTACATCAATAACTACAACAATAAAAACAACAAAGTCAACAAAAGGGAAAATAAATAAAATAAAATAAATATTTAAAAAATAAATAAATAACAATAATAAAAAATAGTTTGAGATAATACAGTGCTGGTATTATCCCCCATAACTAAATTTTTGGCATGAATAAAATTTGGGGTGATTAAGAGATGTTTCTCTACATCTATATATTTTACCATTGTCTGACATGTAACTAAAGATTAAAAAAATTAATAAAGTGGTTCTGTTTTCTTATCTATAATATGGGAATTACAGTAGTACTATCTCATAGATGGTGTCCTATGGAAAGTGCTTAGAATAGTGCATTTTAAGTGCCATATATTTTGGTTCCGCCCCCTTTTTAATTCCCACCTAATACACCTAAAGACAATTGGAAAGATTGGAGAAAATATTCTCCAAATAACTTATACCAAGTTGAGTTTGGCAGAGTCCTGGGACTGGTGGAAACCCTTTTTATTCTTATGTTTCCAAAGATAATTGGCAGTTATTTCTAAACGCCTTGGGTTCCTAGTCTGTTTAGACCTATAGTACCCTGAGTCTTCTTTCATTTCAATAAATGACTCTACCGCTCATAAAATAAACTTATAGGTGTTGGGCGGCAGTGCAATGGGTTAAGCATAGGTGTGGCACAAAGTGCAAGGGCCAGTATAAGGAACCCAGTTCGAGCCCCCAGCTCCCCATCTGCAAGGAGTGGCTTCTCAAGCGGTGAAGCAGATCTGCAGGTGTCTATCTCTCTCTCCTTTCTCGATTTCTCTCTGTACTATCCAACAACAACAACTATGGCAACAATAAAAACCACAACAAGTGTAACAAGGGCAACAAAATGGCCTCCAGGAACAGTGGATTTTTAGTGCCAACACTGAGCCCCAGTGATAACCCTGGAGGCAAAAAAAAAAAAAAAAAACTGTGAATTTCCTGACTCTTCACATCTTATACCCAACCCTGATCTTGCTGGCTATATCTTTAAAATCTGTAATTTGTCATCCACCCCCCCTCATATTCACGACAGCACAGAATCTAGCCCACTATAAACTCTCACTAAAGCTTCTTTCCTTGTTCCACATTCTATTCTACATTGAAACCAGAGTGATAGTCTTTCAAAGATCTATTTATCAACAAGAGAAGGGGAGAGATGCTAGGGATTAAACTTGGGCCCTCATGCTTTGAAGTTAAATGTTCTAGTCATTGCCCAACCTCCTGGGTCACCAAAGTGATAGCTTTAAAAAATGTAAATAAGAGGGAGTCGGGCTGTAGCGCAGTGGGTTAAGCGCAGGTGGCGCAAAGCACAAGGACCGGCATAAGGATCCCGGTTCGAGCCCCGGCTCCCCACCTGCAGGGGAGTCGCTTCACAGGCGGTGAAGCAGGTCTGCAGGTGTCTATCTTTCTCTCCTCCTCTCTGTCTTCCCCTCCTCTCTCCATTTCTCTCTGTCCTATTCAAGAACGACAACAACAATAATAACTACAACAATAAAAAAACAACAAGGGCAACAAAAGGGAATAAATAAATAAAATAAATATTTTTTTAAAAATGTAAATAAGATCAGACCATTTCAATGGTCAAATCTATACACAGCATAGCCTCCACAGATATTCGAATTCTTCCTTCTACAAGTGGGAGACATTTTCCCTGCATCATTCTACTCCAGACTTGTTGGCCTTCCTGCTGTTCCTTCAATTTATCAGGCTTCTTTTGACCTTGAAGCCTTTGTACATGCTCTTTCCTCTGCCTAGGAAAATTCTTTGCATGGCTTCTCATTGTAGCTAGATCCCCACTCAGATATTTCCTTTTCAGAAAGACCTTCTTGGAAATACTGTCCAAAAAGCAACCCAATCCCCTCCTTATTCTTTAAATATAAGATAATGTTGTCTAACACTTAGAAAAATAAACTCAATGGTAAATTTATAAATTATGAGGTTTTTACATAAAATTCCCATTTGAGAAAAAAATAAACAAGGAAATTTTGTACTTATGCCTCTTGGCAAAAATCATGTCTTATTAGCTTACTCCTATTACATAAGTTTTACCACAGACCCTACCTACTACCTTCCTGTCACCAGTGATATTCTAAACTGGATCCCTTACAGACTTTCAAGGCTCTAGACTGAACATATTTTGTGGTAAGTTTGCCAACATTTGGTATATATATTATAAAAACATAAATACATCATGACTTTTCTAACAACCCAGTATCTCATTTAGAGATAAAATTAGTCCCACATCCAAGTGCCATACTGATTATAGAACAATTGTCCTGTTTGACAAACCTAAAAAAAAATTAAAAAATAAAGAACCTCACTAGTGAAAGGACGGAAAGACCAAACTCAATTGTTTTTCAAAATAGTTCTCTGCTTTAGAAGGTTATTTTTAAAGACTTTTATTTTTAAAGAAACATAGATTAGAAATAATTTTCTAAACCTCATGAACATTTGTTCCAGATGTAACCTAAAGTGATTCATTCACCCATGCTGACACATGCCCATTGTCCTCAGAAAGAAAATAACTTCACTTAATATCAGATGATTGCATAGTCTGAAGTTAAAGAGACATATATGTATAAGCACAAGAATAAAAGAACTGTGTTTTTTATTGCTGTATTGTCAGTCATCAAGAATCTCCAATGTGTGGAAAACTGTGTTAGGTCTTTGCACAGCTCATATTCTATTTTATTCTCTGGGGTATCAGATAGAAAAAAAATATATCAAAGCAAACCAGGTATGTTATGATGTATGTTATAGGAGTTGGTAAGTGTTGTAAATAAAAGGGAAAGTGGAGTTGAGGAAGGGAAATTGAAGGGTTAATTTCCTACTGTATTAACAATGAATTTAGGGTAGGTGATGTTGAAAAGCTGAGATCTGAAAGGAGTTGCCAAGTGGGTCTGTAAGGGAAGAGCCTTCCAGAATAAAGAAAGGCCGAGGTAAAACCCTTAGGCAGGGGTGTGTCTGGTGTATCACAGAGCCGTGTGCTACTCTGGCTGAGGTATTGTGCAGTCAAATTGACTACAGTTTATAAATACACACGCTCCTCTCCTTAGGAATAGTGTAGTCTCTATAGCTAAGGAGCACTTATCATCTATTTTTAATTAGTCTATATTTTGATTTGGCCATGACCTGTCAATTTGGGACTCCATGACAGCTTTAGAGACATTTCAGCAATGCGGGTGCAATTTTATAAGGGTAACATACGCAGCTGGCCCCAGTTGGCCCTGCCTTGCAAAGCCTGAACCTAAGCTAGTGGATATGCATAACGAGTTTTCATGAACTGGCTGCATTTCGATTATTCCCAGTGCTCACTCCTAGTCCATATATCGAACCTGGTGCTTTTCAAAGGAGTAGTCTATGAGGAAAAGAATAAGAACTGGAATTTGTTATCTGACTCTGCATGTTAATTATTCTCCACTAAGCAATGCAGTTCAGAGGTGTCTCCTGAAGCTCTCCCTAACAGCACTTCTCATCTCCTCCATGCAGCTACTAGCAGAGGACTGGCCCTTTGGAGCTGAGATGTGTAAGCTGGTGCCTTTCATACAGAAGGCCTCTGTGGGGATCACCGTGCTGAGTCTATGTGCTCTAAGTATTGACAGGTAAGAGCTTATGTTTAATCCAAGTGTATCCTGAACTCTAAACCACTAATTGCTAGGTTACTTAGAAAATAAGCTGTGTAATTTAATAAAATCAGACACTGCCAGCTTGACAATTCTATTTCGCTCTCCAGATATCGAGCTGTTGCTTCTTGGAGTCGAATTAAAGGAATTGGGGTTCCAAAATGGACAGCAGTAGAAATTGTTTTAATTTGGGTGGTCTCGGTGGTTCTGGCAGTCCCTGAAGCTGTGGGTTTTGATATGATTACCCTTGACTATAAAGGAAGATCTCTGCGAATCTGCTTACTTCATCCTACTCAGAAAACAGCTTTCATGCAGGTAAATAATCTTTCTGCTCTGACCTTATAAATATTTAGCTGTTTTTCTCCTGATCCCTCTTTCTTGGGAAGCAATTGATTTATGACTGTCTTTGGCACACTTTAAGAATGTAGGTTCCAGGAGTGTGGGTTTAACAATGACTAATAACCCAAACTACAAGAAACCAGGTCACTGTTTTGCCCAAGAATCCCCTGGATATAGATTTATACTATATATATGTATATATACAGGTTTACTACATAGGTTACATTATACATGCTTATACCAAATTGATAGCAAGAGAGTCAATCTGGAGTTTCAACTGTTGTACTGAAATACCCGACAAGGACTAAGTACTCTGCATAAGTCATCAGATAGAGTGGATGGGCCAGAGAATCATCAAATAGAAGTCACCTTGGGGTAGATGGATTCTGAGTGTGAAGTCTGCTCTCTTTAAAAGGAAATCTATTGTGAATAGCTGCTCATCTTGCCCACTTACTAAAGATCACTTAAGAAAGAAGTAAGATAAGAATGATGCTGTCAGTCTCCAAAAGATAGTTTCCTAATGTAAAAGCCTAGTGCCAACAGAATGGATTAGGGGATCAGCCTACTTGTAACGATTTCCTTTTATATGTATAAAGCAATACTATATAAAAAATCATGAGATGTGTATCACAATCAAAAGAATAAAATGAAATAAAGAATGAGATTCTTTTCATATTTAATTTAATGGGGGAAAAGCAGTACATAGCATACAGAATTCTGCTCCAACACAGATCTCTCCAGAGCAACTAGTTTTTCAAAAACAAAAGGGCAGGAAAAGGATAAAAGAAGTGAAAGTCATAAGTAGCTTTGATTTTTAATAGACTAGATTTATATATGAGTAAGCTAAATAACTAACAGACATCTTCACATCTCTTTTTCCCATCAAATAAACATGTTAAAAGGTAAAAATATCCTTTATACACTGAAATATCTTTATCTAGATGTGGGTTTCCAACAAAAATACCTTAAGGATAATGTGCTTATTTGAAGACAGCACTGAGTTTGCTCAAATGTTAATATTTTAAGCATAATTATAGCACAGTGCCTTCAGAAATTGAAATACCTGATAGAAAACGTTTGTTTCATACAATATATTTTATTATCAGCACATGAGTAGAATCAGTTCATAGATGTGACCTGAAAGATCTTACATAGTATTGAATATTTATAAAATTGACATTGGTAATTATTCTCTGATAAATAAAGTGGTTGTACTTTAACATCAGCGTATAAAGTTTTTCTTATAGAAAAATATTAACCATAAACTTTCTTTTCCCCATAGTTTTACAAGTCGGCTAAAGATTGGTGGCTATTTAGTTTCTATTTCTGCTTGCCCCTGGCCATCACTGCAATTTTTTATACCTTGATGACCTGTGAAATGTTGAGAAAGAAGAGTGGCATGCAGATTGCTTTAAATGACCACTTAAAGCAGGTAAGAAAATATAAATATCTGCAGACTCATAATTACACTTATGGTTATGAAAGTGATAATAATTAGCTAAGATTTTAGTATACCTGGAAATATTTTCTTTTTCTTCATTCTTTTTTGGAATATACAAAAATCTCTTAAAAGGTCTATAGACATTATTATTTTTAATATGTCTCATCATTTTAGTTCTAATTCACAGCAAGTTTTCAACATAAAGCTAAGTGTCCTGAATTTTCACAAGTGCCATGAATTTATAAACAACATTAGATCTTCTGTGGGGAAGAGAGAATGCTGTGATGTTGAACTATGTTTGTAGGATACAATCATGGTTTTATTTCAGAGACGGGAAGTGGCCAAAACAGTATTTTGCCTCGTCCTTGTCTTTGCCCTCTGCTGGCTTCCCCTTCACCTCAGCAGGATTTTGAAGCTCACTCTTTATGATCAGAATGACTCCAACAGATGTGAACTTTTGAGGTAAGAAAGATAAAACTTAAATAATTTTGTAAATAAATGCTATGTACAATTTTTTGCCACTAATTGTTAGGGAATAGTTAATATTCCTATTTCCCCTCAAATTTTAAGGAAATACTGAAAGGTATTTGAGAGGACACTGGGATTGAACACTGGAATTGGAAGCAACAGTTGTCCAAATCATAAACAAGTGGCTCATGTGAAAATACTAAATCGATTTCTTCTGTGCATTTTGTAAATCCTTTCTTTTCAGCAAACTTTATCACTTTCAAATGAGGTTTTAGTTTAAACAAGAACAGGTGGGGGTAAAAGATTATCAGCAAAGACACCAGTGATAAAATCAAAACCATTGTATGTGCATAATTTTTCCTCCCCCAAAATAAAAATCTGAAAAGAAGACATGTTCAGAGTAGTATATTTTTCATAGACACGTTATGGATTATTATTTTTTTTTGTAGCTTTTTGTTGGTTTTGGACTACATTGGCATCAACATGGCCTCCCTGAATTCCTGTATTAATCCAATAGCTTTGTATCTGGTGAGCAAAAGATTCAAAAATTGTTTTAAGGTAAGTGGAAATTCCAAAATAAACTCTTTTAAATCTGGCATAGATATAATCATTCCAAATTAATACTGATTCTGTCTGACAGATTTAATGAGTGGTTTTATAATTTCCTCTTGCATTATACTACAGATGATTTTAAAATTTTAATTTTTATTACAAATCAACTTATCTTGTTTTTGACTGTAAATCCTAGTCAAATGCTCCCCACTGCCTCAACTAATCAGTTACACTTACATAATTGTTTATTAATAAAAATCATATGACAGCATCTGACAAATATCAACAAAAGAATAAATAAATATGAGTTCAGTTTTCAGGGGCTCAGAATAAGGCAACATAGCTTGCCAAACCAAGTTTTCTTCAAATCAGTATAAGACTATGCAGTAAAGAAATTTAATTCAGATTCAACTTCCTTTTTTATACTGTCTTTATATAATAGGGATGTGCTACTTGATGTGGAGTAAGTGTAAACATCTTCCATTCTGCTCCTTATAGTATATCATTTATCCATTCATTCATTAACCTCTTAAACAATCTAACATTAAGTAAGATATTGCCTGCTCTTAATGTAGGCAATTGCCAATTTGTTGTTAGAAAATCAAGAACTCGGCTTCTCTACAAGATCTGCGACAGTTCATAAAATGATGTGGTTACTCACAAACTCCTTCATCAAGATCAGACCCCTCAGGCTACAGAGTAGAAAGCAGTGGATTCTTTTTTTTTTTATATACCCACAGATTCTCAGAAACAAACAAAATGAATGAAGTGTGTGTGCGTGTGTGTGTGTGTTTATTTTAACCTAATGCACTTTTCTTACCTTACTGTGTAACACAATTTAAGACACACATGAAAATGTGACTGAAAAAATAACAACAGAATATTAAATTTACTGACATGTAGATATGTTTATGAAGAAGAATTGAATAAGAGCAAATTGCTGAGTAGAGTGTATGGTGCAATATTAAGATATAAAGGACACATATTTCCCAAGATGTCCATGTAATTCATCTGTGGGGCAATATGTCTTATTTGTATAATGAAGTCTTGAGTTATGCATTTATCTAAGAGTATTTCTATAGTAAACTAGAGTAAAAAGCAAGAATTAAGAGCAGTTTTCTCTGCCTTTTCTACTTAAAAATACCATTATAATAATAATATTTGTATGACTATATGTATCTAAGGGGAATAAAATAAAACATGGAAAGAAAGTAACCCAAGAATTCTAGATCATGCATAGAGAGTCAGAACCTTATAGAGCAGGAAGAGTGGTGATCGTGCAACTGATATAAACCTATAATGAGTTATTTTGTTTTGTACAGTCATGTTTATGCTGCTGGTGCCAGTCATTTGAAGAAAAACAGTCTTTGGAGGAAAAGCAGTCGTGCCTAAAGTTCAAAGCTAACGATCACGGATATGACAACTTCCGTTCCAGTAATAAATACAGCTCATCTTAAAAGAAGGAATATTCCCTTAATTTGATTTTCTTTATTTTGAACATAAGTCATTACAACAGTATGGCATTCACTGAAACAGCTGTGTGTTTGCATAAAACAATTTAAGAGTGATTATTTTCTCAAGACTCATACGTGCCATGTTATGGGCTGAGGAGGATGAGATGAAAAGCAGTGAGAAGTAAGAAAGCTTCAGTATGAAAGCACTTGATTTGTGACTGTCAGCACTTCAATGTAGCTCTTAATAACTAATACCATGTATTCATACACCACTTTTGTTTAAAATGAGCTCATTCAAATGTATTTTTTAAAATTATCACAAAGGTTTATTTTTAATGTGAATTTGATAAAGGAAAAATATGTAACTGTAAGGCAGAGTTTTAAAATGACTTTTAAATTATTCAATTAAAAATCCTTTTCACTATTATTTTTACTAACAGCATCAAACCATTGGCTGAAGTATAACTGAAAAAACAGCTTAGTTGTCAAATTTTGGGGGACATTAGAAACATTTAAATGATCAAGATGGTGTATCAGAAAAACGTGCCAAGGTTTTGGAAAAATCAATAAAATTTATATATTCAGATAAGATCTAACATCACTAAGAAAGGGAAAGGAGATTTGGAATGCTACCCCCAAAGACAGCTTTGGGAATATCCCATTCATATAGTCAGCCAAGAAAATATTACCTAGTTCACTAATCCTTTCTTAAATAAAAAATTAAATAAAAAAAAAGAAAATATTACCTATAGTTTTTTCCAGACTAAGACATTCTTCTACTGTCATTATTGCAGTAGTTTGAACACTACTTTTTTTTTTTTACTTTTGTCATCTGTAAATACTTTTAAAACAATTAATTATGTGTAGATAATTAAACAAAGGGCAGGCCCCACTGTTTATATCTTTGTAGGAAGAGTGATGTCAGGAACCCTGTACTGAACAGAATGTGAGTTGCCTGGAGCAGTGTCCACATGACAGAAGAGAAGGCGTCCTCCCATGCTATAGTTAAAGTGAACTTTGGCATATGGAACACATGATATTTAAAATGCAGTATTATTTTTAAGACCATACAATTTAACAGCAAGCTGTAAAAGTTAAAACTAATTCTTGTAGTATTTTTGTAAATAACTAATAGAAAAGAGCTTTTTGCTTGGCGCTTTCCTATCACAGTCAAAACTGCTTTTTGAGACTGTAAGGATCTCTTACTTTGTGCGTTCTTGCCTAATTCTTGAATCTCCTCAGCAAAGTGCCTTAGATTAATTTGGGATGGGATGTGTGTGAAAGTATGTGCAAGAGAAAAAAGGAAGAAAGAGGAAATGAGGTGGGGTGGGAGGAAGCCTGTGGGGACATATTCCCATTCTTAGCCTGATGTTCGTCATTGCCCTGTCACATCAATGCAAAAGGTCCTGATTCTGTTCCAGCAAAACATAGTGCAATGTCCTCAGAATGACTTCAGGAACAAATTGGGCCCAAGAGCTTTAACTCTGTCTTAAAATATAACAGAGTTCCTACTTTCTTTTACCCCCTCTGAGTAATTTGGGGCCACATGTTGGAAAAAAACTAGATGCATCCTCTTCTGCCAGCATCTAATGTGATGACACAGTAAACCAAAACCCAACAATGTGACCCCCCCAAAGGGACAATAATTAATTCAAGTGCCAGGTGGAGTCTATTTACTAATCATTGAGTCTTATTTATTGATTTCTCCCCAATAACTATCTTGAATATCTGCCATAACAAAAAAATAAATAAATTCAAACTTTATATATTAAATTAGTTTTGGGTCCCACTAAGATTTTTATACTTTGTTAATATGTCTTATTCCTATTTGGTTCATTTTTATTACCATACACAGAATATGTTTCTTCTTTTTAATTTATGTCCTAATAGATTACTTTCTATATAAGAATTGTGGTCTGCAGTCATCCTGACAAAATTTGTGACTACACACAAAGATATACCATATTGTAATGAAATTGCATTAAGTTGCTTTTTAAAAATGTTTGATTAAAAAATTATCATAGTAAAGATGGGTTAAGAAACATGATTTACTGACATAATTAGAACCAAGACAAGAAAAGGTGCTACTGTTTAACATTAAATGATATTTCCTACTGTCAAAACTATATAATATAGCAATGAAAAAATAGTATTAACCTGGGTGTTAACACATAAAAGATTTATAAGCTATTTTCTTTTCTTTCTTTTTTTTTTTTTTTTTTACCAGAGCACTACTTAGCTCTGGCTTATGGTGGTGCGGGGGATTGAACCTGGGACTTCGGAGCCTCAGGCATGACAGTCTCTTTGCATAACCATTATGCTATCTACCCCTGCTCATATTTTCCTTTTACACTGCTAATGCAGGTGTATGTTCAAGCACCTTTCAGTATTGATATATGGCCAAAGTATTACAGTTTGTAGCAAAACCTTACATATTATAGCTAATTTTATGAAATTATAATATAACTATGTTGACTATTATACATTTTTCTGCAGTCACTTAAAATGGCAATTACTGTAATTGCTGACTTCTTACCACATAAAACAAAATCAATAAAAATTTAAGTTGCTTTTAAAAATACCAGTGTATGTTTAATTGTGCAGGCAACAGTTTATTAAATGCCAATTAGTTGTTTAAAGGAGAAACAAATGTTACTTAATGGACAAAAATTATGCCAAGCATATAACTGTCAAAGAAAATATGAAATTTAAGGCAAAATGCAGTTTCTGATCTCTAGGTTATACTTTTATAATGTCCATTGGTTGTGAGGAATCAGATCTACCTGTAAACATTCAATTCCCAATATCAATCAGCTTCTTAACAGTTTCTAAAAGCTCATCATGTCTCTATCTCTGATTGTTAATCTTTGGAGCATTTTGGTGTTTAATTACCATTGTACCAGAGATCAAAGGTGAAATACTGAAATGAAATATTATAACTAATTATTTTACTTCACAAGTTTTGTTAGCGTATTTACTATTTTCAAGGTAGGATAAAACTAGTAAGATCTAAATTTCTGACTCTATAGAAAACATAAATGGCAAAACTTAATAGAAGACAGTACAACAAATACTAAATAGCTGTCAACTGACTTCTATGGAAGTGCGTGTGTCTGTATTTCTCTGTATAAAATCACTTCATTGACCTGCCAGAAGCTATCAAGAATTAACACTTACTATTTTCCCATGTAATTATGTTGAGTCCAGACTAGTATTTCAGAAGTTTCTATGAATCATCCCTAACTTCTACTGAATTTCAGCTGCCTAATCTTAACTGAGTACTAGAAAATATTAAAGTTGGGAATTCCAGGGGTCAAGTGAGAGGTACATCAAAGGAAAAATAAAGACAGTGCCTTCTTTATATTGTCACTGAAGGAAGCCTACTTTATCTTGAGCAGCTAGTTGTTAAGTAACAATTATAATAATGCTCCAACAAATCATTATGTTAAAACTAGATAGAATAAAGAAATATTTTATACTTGAAGAGAAACCAAGAAATTTGACAGACCTAAGATGCAGAGAAATTCTAAGAAGGCTGATGCCAAGTTGTGAGCAGTGACAATGAACTAGGCTGACTTGCTTCAATCATTTATTAGTTTCAGACATGATAACATTAAATAATCAACAGACTGAATGAAGACATTCAGACTGGAAAGTCCCATGGGATAATCTCAGGATTCAAGGCTTGCTTGAGCACAGGGAATAACCCCACCACATAAAGCAGGCAGCATGTATAATGGGAAAAAAACTTCCAAACTTTGGAAATAGTTGGCCTCAAACAAACCAGTTAACAGCTTGAGGTCTCCGTTTAATTACTTTAAAAATACAGTTGTTGGGAGTCAGGCAGTAGCACAGTGGGTTAAGCCCACGTGGCACCAAGCGCAAGGACCAGCATAAGGATCCGGGTTCAAGCCCCTGGCTCCCTACCTGCAGGGGAGTCGCTTCACAGGCAGTGAAGCAGGTATGCAGGTGTCTATCTTTCTCTCCCCCTCTGTCTTCCCCTCCTCTCTCCATTTCTCTCTGTCCTATCCAACAATGATGACATCAACAACAACAATAATAACTACAACAATAAAATAAGAACATCAAAAGGGAATAAATTAATAAATATTTTTTAAAAGAATTTTTAAAAAGTACAGTTGTGACTATTCCCACTCAATCCTTATATTAAATCAACACATTTTAGTGTACATATTAAGTGATTTTAGTATACTTTCTAAGCTATAACCAAATACAGAAGACAGAGTTCCTGCCCTCCAGAAACACATAATCTGAGTGATAGACAAATAAAGGCAGTTAACATACTGCAGGTACTGGAAAATAAATGTGGTAAGAATTGGGAGTTCTTGGAAAATGCATCATAAGAATACATGAGTTAAGCCTCAAAGGAATCTTACTTTGTTACCATCACTGACAAACATCAGTCTTGAGAGAAAGAGAACCAGTATGGCCAGTTCAGGAAAGGGCCTGAACTCCAATATAATGGGAGAGGGATTGTGAAAAGTGGGTTGAAGAGAGTCCAGGAGGGCCTTGTGTCCCACATAGTGTGGTCTTCCCTTCCCCATGGGTGTTTTTCAAGTGTCTAAGGATTTCATGCCACAGATTCATCTGGCATGTTTATTTAAAATGCAGATTCCTAGAGTCCATCTCTGATGTATACAGCCTGGGGCCCAGAAGTATTTACATTAACAGAGTCTTCAAGACCTAAAGCCAAGAAGCCCTACAATGCAGATATTTGCAAACTGCTAAACATTATAAACAAATAACAGTGTAAGTTCTATTTTCACAAAATTGCTTTGGAAATAGTATGTGGCATCAAATACAAGACAGAAAGCATTGAGAACATATAGTTACTGCAACTGACATGTGAAAGATGTGGGAGACTAACAGAAGAAAATATATAGAATAGTAGTAAGAAGATGAGGAAAGAAGAGTCATCGTGATATGCTGACCAGACAGATGTGGGACATAAGTTCAACTGAGAGAATTCTGACTGGAATGGCCACTAGCCTACATGAGAGATCAGCAAACTGTGGCACAAACGCAAATTCAGCCCAGTGGTCTATTTCCATAAGTAAAGGGTTTTTTTTTGTTTGTTTGTTTGTTTATTTTTTGGTAACACTGTCTAACCCTTTTGTTTAAAAAATACAGTTGATTTCATTACAACAGCACATAATCAAGGAGTTGTAACAGAAATTCTATGAGTCATGAAACCTGACATATTATCTATCTGACCTTCATAGAAAAAGTTTGATGACCTCCCAACTTAGATAAACAATATTAAGGTAAAAGAGAGATGTCTAGGTTGAAGGAGAAAGAAAAGAGGCTAAGAATAAAATGACTGATATTTTGGATATAATGAGAAAAAGGCACCGTAAAGGAAGTTAGGAGGTACAGGTAGATTACAGACAAAAAAAAAAAAGTTTATTGTGGGTAAGGAACATGAATGAAAAAATTGACATCAATGGAAATGTTGGTAGGAGACATAGAAAGGAAGATGAGAAGGACAAAAGAGGCTGAGCGAAAAATACTGGTGTTACAAGTTCAAGAGGAGTGAACAGAAAGAAGAGAAGAGAATGTGAGGAGCAAGGATGGCTGGTTTCACTAAAGTCAAGTGGAAGACGATGTAAGGACAAAGGAGTAGGTTTATATCAGAATAAAGTAAGAACAGGAAAGTGTTATTTGAAACTGACAAGTCAAAAACTATCAGACTTCACCTAAAGCAATGTATGTATGTAATATACTCTATTTTCACATCTTTTCACTCACTAATGTATATTTCATATGTCACTTGGACAATAGAGAAGGCTGAAGTTTCTTGTGACTATAGATAATATGTTGAGCAAAAATGCTTTTGCCCCTCCTTCACTTCCCGAATCTCTACTAAAATAACAGGAAAAAAGTATAAGTCCACAAGGACAGAGATGAAACAGAATACACCAACTCAGTGAAAACGGTGACAATATTGGGTCAGATGAAAATCAGAACATTGAGGAAACATGTTTAGATTTTCAATTAGCCTACTAAATGTCTGCCATAACAGCAGGGTGGTGTGTTTCACAGCCCAGAACAACTCAGGAACTGGAGACAATGGAGACCTTTGAGGCGAGAAACTACAGTGAAGCCAAAAACAAAAGAATTGATTAAAGGTTTAAGGAGATCAGACTCTAACCCCATCTCTATCCTGTACAACCACTGGGCAGCTAAAAGCCAGGTGGTTTATTGTTATTATTATTATTACCATTATTATCATTTTGTGGAAGTTTGCCAGATTATCCAAGGATTTTGTCATTCACAAGAAGAGGTAGGAATGAAAATAGGACCTCTCACTAGAATAAAAAAGTAAAAGCCTTTAAGAATTCAAATGTTGGAAATCCTGAGAACATATAAACACAATGGATACTACTCAGCTGCTATCAGGGGAGAGAATGGGATATGGAGCTCTGGTGGTAAGAATTGTACCCCTCTTATTCTATGGTCTTATTAGTGTTTCCATTTTATAAATAAATAAATTTAAAAATAATAATAATAAAATGGTGAAAAAATTCAAGTCCAACAGAAAAGAGGCAGAAGTTGAAAAATAAGAATAGAAGGGTAAACACAAAGCAGAACTTGGACTACAGTTGCTGTACTGCACCAAAGTAAAAAGACTCTGGGGTGAGGGTGAGGGTGAGGGTCTTGGGACATGTTGGCAGAGGAGGACCTAGTGGGGGTTGATCGTTATGTGGAAAACTGGGAAATGTTACGCATGTAAAACTATTGTATCTTACAGTCGACTGTAAACTATTAATCCCCCAATAAAGAAATTTTAAAAAATCAAGACCTTTATCCAATTTTCATCTCACCCTCCCTCTAATGGAAAAGAGCTGTAACAACCAGGTAAAGTTAACAAGATGTTGCATAAAAGTACATTTCAGTAATCCCAAGATAATACATTCTATTTGCTTGTGCATTGGCATAGCTCAGTAAATTATGTTATACTTGTAAATATTGAATTTTAATATCCAGATGCCAAGAGTACACAATGTTCTATATACCTTAGACAATAGGGAAAAAAGGAAATAATTTATTTTCTTATTTTTTTCTTACTTTGCATTTTATTAACATGGCAGAAGCCATGAGCTTATTCATTATGTTTTGTGTCCATATTCTTTCATCCTTTATACTGAATTGGAGTAAATTTTTAAGAAACCTGCAGTAAAGTAAAAGGTGAATCTAGAGATAAAGAAAATTGCATTGTTGGGGGCCAGGAGGTAGCACAGTGGGTTAAGCGCACATGGTGCAAAGCGCAAAGGCCAGTGTAAGGATGCAGGTTTGAGCCCCAGTTCCCCACTTGCAAGGGTGATCGCTTCAAAAGCAGTGAAGCAGGTCTGCATGTGTCTCTGTTTCTCTCCCTCTTTCTGTCTTCCCCTCCTCTCTTGATTTCTCTCTGTCCTATCCAACAACAATGACAAGAACAATAACAACAACAAGTGCAACAAAAGGGGAAAAATAGCCTCTAGAAGCAGTGGATTCATCATGTAGGCACCAAACCCTATCAATAACCGTGGAGGCAAAAAAGGAAGGAAGGAAGGAAGGAAGGAAGGAAGGAAGGAAGGAAGGAAGGAAGGAAGGAAAGAAGGGAGGGGGGGGAGAATGGGAAGAAAGAAAGAAAGAAAGAAAGAAAGAAAGAAAGAAAGAAAGAAAGAAAGAGAGGGAGAAAATTATATCATTAAGGGATAGACTGATATTTTAATAGTGAATCATTGACATTAATTTCAAAATTCAGAACAAAATAAAATACAGCAGACTTCTTGCTGTGTTCCATCAACAACTCAAGAAGCAGCCATCAAAAAAAAAAAAAAAAAATTCAAGTCCAACAGCAAAGAATACCACCACCCTAACAGAAAGTCACCCAATGGCATGGGAGAAGATCTTTACACAACACACATCAGACAAAGAACTAATAACTAAAATACATAAAGGGCTCAATAAACTAAACACACACACACAGACACACACAGACACAAGAAACCCCATTAAAAAATGTGGCAAGGACATGGACAAAAATTTCACCGAGGAAGAGATGACCAATATATGAGAAGGTGCTCAAAGCCACTGATCATCAGAAAAATTCAAATAAAGATAACAGTGAGATGCCATTTACACCTGTGAGAATGTCATGCATCAGAAAGGACAGAAACAACAAATGTTACAGGGGGTGTGAAGAAAAAGGAACACTTCTGTACTACTGGTGGTGGTACAAAATACTCCAAACATTGTGGAAAGCAAGGTGGAAATTTATCAGGACATTAGAAATGGACATAGCCTGCAGCCTAATAGTTCCTCTCCTGGGTAGTTACCTAAACCACCTATCAGAAGAGATCTATGTATACTTATGTTCATAGCAGCACAATTGGTAATCGCCAGAACCTGAAAGCAACACAAATGTCCAACATCACGTAAGTGGCTAGAAAAAACTGTGGAATGGGGGCTGGGTGGTAGCACAGTGGGTTAAGTGTACATGGCACAAAGCCAAAGGACCAGAGTAAGGATCCGGTTTGAGCCCCCTGGCTCCCCACCTGAAGGGAGGTCACTTCATAGTTGATGAAGCAGGTTAGCAAGTGTCTTTCTCTCCCCCTCTCTGTCTTTCCCTCCTCTCTCCATTTCTCTCTGCCCTATCCAATAACAATAGCAATAACAACAATAATAAAAACGATAAAACAACAAAGGCAACAAAAGGGAAAAAAATAGCCTCCAGGAGCAGTGGATTTGTAGTGCAGGCACCAAGCCCCAACAATAACCCTGGAGGCAAAAAAAAAAAAAAAAAAAGGAAAGAAAAAAATGTTATATATATATGATGGAAAACCACTTTGCTGTTAAAAATAATAAAGTTGTCTCCTTTGGGTCCTGTTGGATGAAACTTGAGGACATCATGTTGAGTGAGATGAGCCAAAATAAGAAAGATGAATACCAAACAATCTCACTTATTAATGGGACTTAATAGATAGGGATAAGGAGGGAGAACACAAAGTGAAACACGGACTGGTGTGTTCCACCAAAGTAAAGACACTGTAGAGGGAAGAAGAGGGAGGAGGAGAAAAATCTTAGTGGCCAGATACATAAGGAGATGGTATTCATATGTCAATGAAAGCTGTATAAAGCATTAACTCCTTCAACTAAATAATAATAATAACTGAGGAAGACCTGTGTATCATGAATGCCTCAGTCCTCACCCTCTAGTACCTACCAGGAAGAGTGGCTATTACTGAGAAATTAACCAGTTCAAAAATAAAATAATAATAATAATAATAATAAAGAATACCTCAGATATCAATATTGGGGGTGAGGTGGGTTTTCATAACCATTCTGCCCATGTGCACAGAACATTTATCTTTCAGTGTCACATTTTTAAATATCAAAGAGCAGGTAATGCCCATTCAACATTTTAGAAGAAACACCTGTTGGGGTGGGTAGGGGGAGAATACAGGTCCAAAAAGTATGACAGAGGACCTAGTGGGGGTTGTATTGTTATATGGAAAACTGAGAAATGCTATGCATATACAAACTATTGAGTTTACTGTTGAATGTAAAACATTAATTCCCCAATAAAAAAGAAGAAACACGTGAAGTAAATGAAAAAAATCTTAAAAAAAAAAAGTTGAGAGACTGAAAGACAGAAAAGGCGAGGAAACAGAAAAAAAAAATCAATAAAACATAATTAATTTTCCCAGAGCCATATGAAACAGAAGCAAAGACAGACTGCTATGTGAACAAAAGGACTATTCAAAGTTAAGTGCTCCTGAAAAATATGTTAGGAGAAATCAAATAAAATTATAATAAAAACTCAAGATGAAGTTTAGGAGATATTGACTGTAAAGCTATTCCACCTAAGTGTGCTTGAGCAAAACAAAGAAAGGAAATAGGTAATACAATACAGGAAAGACTCAAAAGTGAGACCCAAGACAATAGAAAGGCAAGAGGAATATTTTGACTGTAATACAATTGATCTGACAGGGAGCAAAAGAACAAACCAAGAATGATTGCCAAGAAAAAAAAATTCTGAACTGCAGTTTTATATCTAACTGTATTCTGTAGTGCCATGAAAGTGTCTGAGTTTCTAGAAAGTATAGGCATATATGAAGCATACAAAAGATAACTGGGCAACAATTAGTCTCCCCAAAATTTCATCTTGTAGGGAAAATATATAGATAATTATAGATATACAATTTGGACATAAGCAAATTTACCTTGGCAGAATAAATACTGATGATTGTTTTAGTTAAAATTACATTAATAAGTTAGGGAGAAGGAAAACGTGTCTGATGGTCATGGTATCAGACAAACAAATCTTGCTTTCCTATGATAAAAGTCTTCTTTTTTAATTTTTTAAATTTATTTAATTTATTTTTGGGTACAGACAAATTGAGAGGGAAGGGAGAAAGAGAAAGTAAGAGAGAGAGAGAGAGAGAGAGACAGCGTTGCAGTGCTGCTTCACTAACTGTGAAGTTTTTCTCCTGCAGATAGGGACCTAGGTCCTTGTGCACTGTAATGTGTGTGCTCAACCAGTGCAATCACCACTGAGCCCCATAAAAGTCTGATTTTTGAAAATAATGAGTACTTTCTATGTATAGTATATTTCCCCATCTCTAGTCTCCCCCTCCTCTCCCAATTTCTCACTGTCCTGTCCAACAACAACAACAATAATAACAGCAAAAACAATGGGAAAAAAGATGGCCACCAGGAGCAGTGGATTCACAGTGCAGGCACTGAGCCCCAGGGATAACCAACTCTGGAGTCCAAAAAAAAGCGAGAAAATAACTATATTAGTAAAACTGATAGTTATTCTTAGAAGAAACTAGACAACTGTAACTTGGGGTTCATCTGACTGGGGGAGAAGTGTTTACCATTTATTATATTATAGTTACTGTATTTATAGTTACTGTATATGTAAACATATGGTAACATTGTTATATATAGTTTAAAATTCTTTTTTAATATTTATTTATTCCCTTTTGTTGCCCTTGTTGTTTTATTGTTGTTGTTAATGATGTCGTCGTTGTTGGATAGGACAGAGAGAAATGGAGAGAGGAGGGGAAGACAGAGGGGGAGAGAAAGACAGACACCTGCAGACATGCTTCACCACTTGTGAAGCGACTCCCCTGCAGCACTGCTTGTGAAGCGACTCCCCTGCAGGTGGGGAGCCAGGGGATGGAAGTAGGAGCCTTAAGCTAGTCCTTGTACTTTGTGCCACGTGCGCTTAACTCGCTGCGTTACCGCCCCACTCCCTAGTTTAAAATTCTTATTTGCATATTATCATATATCACATACCATAAAGGAACATATGACATATAAAATTTATATATATAACTATGTGTGTCTATATTATATAGATATACTATACATACATTTATATGCAATATACATGTTATATACCACTAAATGTTTATTATTTCCTTACAAATATATTTCTCCTGCCCTTTTCTGTATATGTGTTATAACTGCTAATTAAAAAATTGAATAATAAGCAGCAAAACCCACGGATACTTGTCAGTGAAAAATTTAAAAAGTAGCCATAAAAGTTGATTATCAAGTGAAATCTGGACTGTGTGTACTTAGCAAAGCAAGACTCTGGGGAAGACTGAGGAGGGAGGCTGGGGGTAGGGGTTTTGGGACCCTGGTGCATGATGATGGAAATTATACCCATGTGTCAATGACCAGACTATAGAGCATTAAATCCCTCAATAAAAAGGAAAAATATATAAGGTTTGTAATTAATAGATCCCTAATGTATAAATAGAAACTTTATGGATGTTATAGTCAGTGGTTTCCTTTCTATAGATTCCCAGCAATCTATGATGGTACCATCAATGAGAAAGAAAACCTTTAGTCCATTTATATCTTATTGATATGTTAAATTTCTAAGATAAAATAGTTATTCCACTTAAAAAAATGGACTTCTGGGATTATTTTACTGTTCCTAGACTAGCGATGAGGCAACCAATTCCAGAAACTGCAGAAAGTCCAGAAGTTAGTGATGGAATATAAATAACAACATGGATTTCCTGACTTCCGATCCAAATTTCATTTCAGTATGCCAACTTCCTTCCCTATAAACAAATTGATTTTTGAGACAAAAAATATGAGCTCAGTCTACCAATACTGCAATTTTAACTATATACTTCTAATTAAACTAGGAAAATAGGGGGGGACAACAACATTTCTGAGTTGTTTATTACCATAGCGTATTTTTTTTCACCTGAGCCTAAAAACATAAAAATATTCATTAACTTTCCCTCTACAGTATGAGCTTTAGAATACCTTCTGGGTACACCCAGAGATAAATGGGTACTGTCCCAAGGTATCTAGCACCCTAACAGAAGAAAGTACAAGTACAACCCCTTTTCCATATCCCTTGCTAAGAAAAGATGGGTCAAGAGATAACACTTTCATCTACAGGATTAGAAGAGACTTTGGAGATAAGGATGTGTAGTAAACTATCAAGCCAATGCCAAGAGGTGAATGTTCCCGTTTCCACTAGAATGATTAGAATAAACAGACAATAACGCATTATAATTGTGTAATTCTTTTCATAGGAAACATTCACAAAGAACATTTGTACATAAAAATAGATAAAATAGATGAATAGCTGTCTACAGTTGAGACTGGAGAAATAGACACTGGAATTTTTTGAGGTAATAGGAACATTCTAAAAATGGGTTGTGACAGTTGTGGCAAAGTGTTGTGAATTTAGTTAAAATCATGATTACACACTTAAATCTGATCACTTTATGGCATGTAAATTTTATCTCATGGGGCTGGGTGGTGGTGCACCTATCTGAGTACACATGTTACACTGTGCAAGGACTTGGGTTCATTTATTCTCAAATAAAAGGACAAGTAACTACAGAACAAATTTTGATAGGGTCTCCAAGGCATTCCTGTGTTTTTAAATTTTATTTTGTTGGAAACTCCCACATTAGTGATTTTACTGCCTTGAGGCAGACTTTTTTTTCATAGGTACACATACATACACATACAAATCAGCAAGTATTGGAAGTTTCCCTAGCATAATAACATTCTTTTTATTTTATTTTATTTTATTTTTTATTAGTGACTTAATACTAACTTATACAATTATAAGATGGCATAATGCATACCACCCCCACCTCCAGAGTTCTGTGTCCTCATTCCCTCCACTGGGAATTGCAGTAGTTCTCCCATGGTAACATATACACCAGACCATTCTTATGAGGTGACAAAGTTCAAACCAAGACCAGGCATATGGCCATCCCTTCCCAGTGAGCTAAGCTCCAGACCCTAGTTATCATTTTTAACTTTAGTCAGTAATTTTCCCAGAATTTTTATCATATCTAAGGACATATAGAATGAGAAGTCATGGACATTGTGTCAATAACTAGAAAAATAACTATTTCATGCCTATGAAATTCAAAATTTAGTTGTAAATTTTTTAAATAATTTTTTTTACTAGTGGTTTAATAATGATTAACAAGATTGTTACAAGATTGTAATGGGTACGATTCCATACAGTGCCTGCCACCAGAGTTCTTTGACCCATCCCCTCCAGTGGAAACTTCCCTATTCTTTATCCCTCTAGGGGTATGGACCAAAATTCTTGATGGGGTGCAGAAGATGGAAGGTCTGGATTCTGTAATTGCTTTTCCACTGAGGATGGACATTGGCAGGTTGAGCCATACCCCTCCACATGTTTCTGTCTTTCCCTAGTGGGGTAGGGCTCTGGAGAGGTGAGACTTTGGGACACATTGATGAGGTCATCTTCCCTGAGAAGTCAGGATGGTATTATAGTAGAATCTGCAACTTGATGGCTGAAAGGCAGCATGATATAAAGCAAGACAAACAGCGAGCACTTTTGATTTTCTTAATGACTGACTGGTGAATCAGCAATTTAGAGAGACTTTGCTTCTTTCTGTCCTCCAAAGAGTTACATGTAATGGTTATAAAATCCTGGTTGAGCAAGTAGTTATTTAGTGGTTCCAGATTTTCTTTGGTAAATTCCACATGTAAAAAAAATCAGTAGTGTGATTTATTTGAAGGAAGAGGAATGTGTTGTTTATTCTTTTTTCAAGTTTTCCTGGGAGATAACATCACTCTCCTCTTTCAGAAAGCTACTTCTTCAGAGTGTTCACTTTTGCAGAAGATTAAACAGACAGCACATAGGCAGCCAGATGTCTATCTGAAGTTTGTCTCCTCCTATACCCATCAATCCTTTAAATGTCCACGGGTAGATCTGAGTTGTTCTTAAGCACTTTCAGATTAGTTTTCCAAATATCCACATGGACTCCAGAAGATATGAGTAAAATTGAATACTGGATCTCTCAATCAGCAAAGATGGTCCACTTGAGGTTAAAGATGTAAAAACCCACTCAAATAAGAAAAAAACTTAAATAGTTTTATCTTCCCCATTGAATAAAGTTAATTTGCACTGGCATATACAGAATTTATTTACATGGCCAAGGACCATCACAATCTACTTACATAATCCAATAACTTATCTTAGAGAAAACTACCAATGGAAATAACTTGAAACTAAAAACCTAAAAGTTATTTTCACTAGTCTTCAAAGTGCTAGAGATTTCTATGTTTAGGTTATACTTTTAAGTTTAGTTATTGCTCCAGAATCCCTTTATTTAAATTTTACTAGTGACAACATTGATTTACAAAATTATAACAAGGGTATAATTCTGCACCATTCCCACCACCACCGTTCTGTTCTTTTGTTTTTAATAAAGTAGGGTTTCATTTGTTTGTTTTGTTTCATTTTACATTTTACTGGAAAATTAATGGTTTGTGTAGACCCAGCTCTACATCAGTGTCTGTAAAATACTCTCATCCCCAACCTAGGACTCTAAACCCCTTATAGCCCCCAAGCTCCTCTTTTCCACTCCTTTCCCAGAGTCACTTGTTTTGGTGTAGTACATTAAACTGACGATCCTTCCTAGCCGACTGAATCCACATGGATCCCAGTCACTTTCAAAGCCACTAACTGGCTACGGAAGAAAGGCAAATGCTAGAAGAAGACTCAGTCCAAGTTTCACCTTGTTTTCTCCCTTTCTGACTCTGTCTTCTAAATTCCACCTACATGTGAGATCATCCAGTGTTTCTATCTTTATTCCTAACTCTTCCCACCCAAAACTGTTCCTTCAGTTTCCAACCAAGTTGAAGCAAAGATTTTAAAGTTTCTGGTCCAATACCTATGTCTTTGATAGTTGGCCTTGTTTCACCATACATAGGTCATATTGCTCTGTCCATTTAACCTTCCCTTTCCCTCTGTATTTCCTTCTTTTGTTTGCTGTTGTGTTCCCAGTTCTACTCTACCACTAATCACCTCATTTAGAGTTGATGTTCCTTTTCATGTAGGACTCTTTTGTATGTAATTCTTTCAAGGCAGAATTGCTAGCACTAAATTCTTTCAGTTTCTGTATGTTTGGGGGAGATTCTGGTTTCTCCTTCATACTTGAAGGATAATTTGGAAGTATACAGTATTTGTGGCTAGCAATTCTTTTCTTTTAATATTGTAAATATATTATTCCATTCTCTCCTTGCTTCTAGGGTTTGTCATGAGACATACTATGAGAGCTTGATGGTTCTAAGTCTGCACATTAGACCCTTCATTTACCTAGTAGTCTACAACAACTTTTTCCTTTTCTTGCTTTTCCCTTTTCTTTGCTTTTTTGGCTTTATCTTTTCTCTTGCTTTCTTGCTTTTTCTTGCTTTTTTACTATGATGTATCATGGTGTGGTTCATTTTGGATGAAGCACTTGAGTGTTTGTTTAGTTTCTTGTATGACTATGTTTTAAACTTGCCCAGGTGTGGAAAATGTCTGCTATGCTTTCTTTGAATATGTTCTCTGCACTTTTCTCCTCTTTCTCCTCAGGTCTCCCAATAATTCTCATATACTTTTTTTTTTTGATGGAATATGCTATTTCACAGATAGCTGCTTCATTTTTCATCAACCTTGGTTTTCCAACAGCACTCAGAGAGTGTGGTGGTTTTATCTTCTAGTCTTGATATTCTTTCCTCAAACTGATTTATTCTATTTACTAGGTCTGTTACATAAGCTTTAATGCTATCCAAAGTGTCCTTCATATCAAGTAGCTCTGGAGTTTTCTTTGTGTGAGTTTCCTTGCTCTTTGGTGAAATAATTTCTGAGATACTGAACTTCTGTCTGTATGTTACTGTGGAATTTTGAATTGCCTTTATAAGAAGCTTTCTGAATTCAAACATTTTTTGCAAATCCTTGTGAGTTTGAATAACTTTTTTTCATATTTTGATTAAGCACGATTTTTGCTGTTCAGCCAGCAGTTGGTGTTGGGGCTATGTTGTTTATATTCCATGGGTGGGGGAAGAGTCTTTTAAATTACCTTAAATAGGCAGAATAGGTCCTTGCTGCCTTGTTTCAGATTGCACTCTGCCCTCTAGAAGCCCACTGCTGCAGTCTGAGTGGGTCACACAGCTTTAGTTTCTGATCAGCTTTCTCCTACCTGCTTAAGGCTGAGCCTGTGTGTTCTGATGTGTGACTATAAAAATGGGACCACCTGCTACTAGCTCTGGGTTCAAGCTTTTTATGTCTTGACAATTCCAAGAAGAGTCTTTTCAGTGAATGGTGATAATCAGCTAAAGAAAGGGGGAAAAGAGCACTACATCTTACTATGTACAAAACTGAACTTTAAATGGATGAAAAATGTGGATATTAGCCAGAGACTATCAAATACACAGAAGAAAGCACTGGCAGAACATTCCATAATGTGTACTTTGGAAATATTTTTGGAGACTCTGAGTTCAATAATAAGGATACAAAAGTAAAACCAATGGGATTACATCCAACTGAATGAAGAACTTATACACATCAAAAGAACCATCACACACAAAAAAGACATCATACTTAAAGCAAGAAGTTTTTACATACTATACACAAAACAAAGGGCAAGTAGTCAAAATACTTAAAAAGCTCAAAAAATACAGCAAAACAAGCAAGCAAAAACAGTAAAAATAGGTAAAGGACATGAAGAGACTCTTTATTAAACAAGATACTAGATATTCAGATGGCCAACAGGCATGTAAAATATGCTCAAAATATCTGATTATGAGAGAAATACTATTGAAGACAATAAGTAAACACCACCTTACACCTATGAGAATGTCACATATTGAAAAGGATGGAAACAGCAAATGTGGGAAAGAATGTGGAAAGAAAGGAATCCCATTATACTTTTAGTGAAGTTGGTCTAGTGCCTATGGAAAATAATCTTGAAATTCCTCAAAACATTAGAAATAGACCCGCCATACCATCTGGGTACTAGGAATCTATCCAAAGACAGTAAGAACATATATCGCAATTGATATACATACACCAATGTTCAGCAATATAATCCATAATAGCCCAAACTTAGAAACAACCCAGATGATCAAGGATAGCTGAGTTGCTTCTTAAACAATCTGCCTGTGGTGTACATATATTTTTATAATAAAAAGTGAAATCTTCTCTTTTATCATATCTTGAATGAAAATTGAACAAATTATGTTTATTGAGATAAGCCAGAAGATGAATACTGGATGATCTCACTCATAGACAGAATGTAAGAAACCAAGAATGGGAAAACACAGAGTGAAAAAATTAGCTAATCAAGTAACCTAAAGAGGGGAGACAAAAAGGGGCTGAAAACATGCTGGGAATGCAGTCCACTAAGGGGGCAGAAGACCAGTTGATGATGAATGTGATGTGTCAATACCTGTCATGGAAGATAAGAAACGGTACAAGAATACCAGATGATCTCACCCACAAATGGGCTCTAAGAAACAAAGCAAAGAACAATACAGGGTGAATCCTTTATGATATATAGTTTGTTGCAGCTGATTCAAGGACCCAAGGGGGGGGGCAATGGAGGATTACTAAGGGGAGGTTGAGGACCTATGTCCCTGTGGTGGAAAATAATGGTTTGGTTGAAAATGAAATGTACTGACTGTTACCTTAGGGAAATGTGAAAATGTATACCCTTATGATAACAAAAATCCTGTAAATTAACATTTCTTTTTTAAAATACATTTTTATTTATTTATTATTGAATAGAGACAGAGAGAAATTGAGAAGGGGTGGTAGGGAGTGAGAGAGACAGAGAGACACCTGCAGCCCTATTTTGCCACTCATGAAGCTTTCCCCCTGCAGGTGAGGACCAGGGGCTTGAACCCTGTCCTTGCACATTGTAATGTGTACACTTAACCAGGTGCACCACCACCTGGCTCCCCAATTAATATTTCTTCAATAAAGTGATATTGGAATTGACCCCTCCACATCCAAAACAGAAAACTATATACATGTGAGAACTATCTTTAATATTTCCCCCACAAAATTATTGACAAAAAAAATAATAAAGCTATAGGCATACTAAACTAAAAAAGATAAAAATAGGATAATTATCCACATACATCCCCTTCTCCTAAAAAAAAGTTAAGTGCAAAGTTACACAGCCATTTTAAAAATTAAATGTAGAAGAAGAAAACCACTTAAAATATTGTGATTAACTACAAATTTTTTCAATAACCTGTTTTGACAAAATCATAACTTACATCCAATCCCACTGGGACTTATTGAAAAATCTGCCATATGCAGTTTAAATATTAGTGTCACTGGTTTAAAATTCATATTCCATTACTTAGCATGACTATCATAGGATAAACAAAACTGTCATCTGTCTGACTAATCTGTATCAAATATAAAAAGAAGAATGGCATCAGAGGAAATAGTTGTCAAGTTGCTAATGGCAATGACTCAGTGAGTAGTATTGCTGGAAATGAGGTGAAGTAGAATTTTATTGCAATATTACTTTAACTGTAAAATGATTCTATCTTTTTACTACCAAGTTCTAGTGCATTCTGATTTTGGATGAAATTATGAATTATATATTTCATATTAAGAAGCCATGCTTTAAAGCTCTAGGCTATAGAAGTTCATATTTTGTCTATCCCCCTTAAGTACACTTGAGCCAAAATCATTTACCTGTTTCATTTCTGACATTAACAGCAATCCTCTGTAAAAACAGGATATTATTCAGATTCTTTTGAGCCAAAGCAGAGAAGATCCATGAAAATGTAAATTTTTATCGATGGTATTTTGTGAGCTTTAGTTTCCTTTCAACTGTAAACTTTAACCCAGTTTATGTAACCATTTCAGTTAAAAAGAAAAAAATGTACACTGTTTTCTACGAAAACAGCTCCATTGTAGAGCACAAGATGTACAAACCTGAGACCATCAGTTAAATCTCAAGCACCACATGCGTCACAGTGGTATTCTGGTTTCCCTCTCTTATGTTCTTATGTGAAACATTTTTGCATATGAAATACACATAAAAAATCCTTTTGAAAATAACCTGTACTTAACCTCTTCATTGCTAGACTACTGAAAATATAAATGTGAAAATCCAGTTTGATCCATGTATATATCCATATACATATATGTAAGTGTGTATACTATGTACTCAGAGATATGCTTGTTTTGTTTATTTATTTTATTATTATTTTTACCAGGGCACTGATCAGCTCTGGCTTATAGTGGTGCAGGGATTGAACCTGGGACTTCAAAGCCTCAGGCATGAAAGTATCTTTGCATAACCATTAGGCTATTTACCCCTGCTCATAATAAATACTCTTGTAATTCATATAATGGCGGCCTAGGAAAAGAAAGAATATGCAAATTATAATGGTAGCCCTTTTTGGCCACTATCAGGCCAACCTATCACCTGGGAATCTTTGTATTCCCCCATAGATAATATGGACCTAAACTTCTAATTTATCCCTTTTTCTACCACCAGTAGTCATATCTATTGGGAAAGTCATCCTAAGTCCTTTTGAGGGCTTTATCAGGACCGTACCCTCCTTATGAACTAGCAATGGTAGGGTCTGTCCCACTCTTCAAATAGAGGCTGGGTTATCCTACTCTGCCACTCAAAGAAAACTGGCTCTGAAGTGAACCAGAATGTTCACTTAGAATGTTCCCAGCTGTCACTATGGATTGTGAGCTCAGTCTGACAGGGACTCAAAGGTTATACAGGTTCCAGTGCTAAATATGAATAGAAATGGACCCTAGGTTAGATCAATGTGGTAAATAGTTATTTGCATTTATATATATTTTTAAGTTTTTAAGCCCTAATCCTGCTTACTAGTTCCATTTCCAACTCTGACACTATCATCCCAGATAATATTTCTAGTCCACCCCCATGTTAGCTATCAAGCTCAAGCAAAGACTACCAAGACATGGGCTCCTAGGAACACGCCTAAAATTGGCCACAACACTTGCTTCCTTCCACCCTAAGGGCCCTACTTTCATCTGCTCTACTCTTACTTCATGGTTCCTGCTTATTAAAATTTTCTCCTGTTTTCTATCTTACTGCCTTTGAGCTACCAAGTTCCAGATGCTACTATAATTCCGTCCTGACCTTCCTGGGAAAATGACCTCAGCAATGCTTTTTGAAACCTCACCTCTCCAGAACCCTAGCCCACCAGGGAAAGACAGAGATAGGCTGGGTGTATGGACTGACCTGCCAACCTCAATTTAGCAGAGAAGCAATTACAGAAGCCAGAACCCCTACCTTCCCCAGAAACCCCCTCCCTAATGTTTTGCACTATACTCCCAGAGGGGTAAATGTTAGGAAAAGATAACTAGAAGGCTCTGTACCCCATTCCAATAGGAGCCCGAAGTGCTGGCAATCAGGGATCTAGATTTTATAACATCACGGAAAGGAAAATGAATCTGGAAAACACCAGAGGAAGCCAAGTACTGTTTCTCTTGTCTGAGAAAGAAGAGAATAAATAAATAAATAAATAAATAAATAAATAAATAAATAAGACACTCAGAAGTAGTAAGAAGTGTAAGGGTGACTCAGAAACGAAGTAAAGGCAGGATCGGTAAAAAAAAAATGGGAAAAATATATACACCCATAGATATAAATAGTTATAGAATCAACCCATATCTTGAAGGAACTACTGCAGTTTCCAATGGAGGGGTGGGGACACAGAACTCTGGTGGTGGGAAAGGTATGGAATGATACCCCTATAATCTTGTAATTTTATAGGTCAATATTTAAATCACTAATAAAATTTGTTAAAAGAATAAGCAAGTTAGAATTTTATGGCTCAAAAGAGAGCCATAAGTTGGCTCTGTTACATCAATATGTACATTTTTAAACAGTATTTTGTATTTTTATTTTATTTATTATTTTTAATTTGGTAAAACAGAGATAAAGTCAGAGGGCAGGAGAGATAGAAGAGAGGAAGAGAAAAAGAGAGACACCTACAGTAGTGCCTCACCATGTGCGAACCTTCCCCTTAACACATAGGTGGGGACTAGGGGCTTGATCCCACGTCCTTGCGCATGGGAATGTGTTGGTCATCATTTCTCCTTTGGTGCCCGGGAAGAAACACCCTCAGGCTAGCCCGACAGGAATGTGTGTGCTCAAAGAGGTGCACCACCACACACCCCCTATATCAATATTAAAAAAAAAAAAAAAACTATCCCAGTGAAATTCAATGTGATCATACTAAGGGAAGTAATAAGTGAAAGATAATGATAGGATGGTTTCACTCATGTGGACATTAGATAACTAAAGCAAATGAACTTCCAAAGAAGGAAATAGTATCTAAAGTCTTAAACTTTGTGAGAACTGCGGTTAATGGGGGGGGGGGGGTACACAGAGGACTTTGGTGGTAGGTGCAGTGACTCAGACACACACACACACACACACACACACACCCTGAAAACTTAATATTTTACAAACTGCTACTAAATCCCTTAAAAATACAATTTCAAAAAGCTGTATCATGTCCTAGTTGAGAGCCTATGAAAGTAAACCTTGGAGGCAAAGTCTCCCTCTACCTGTAAACTCTACTTCTGTCCAAACATAGCAGCAATTAGGGACCCTCCTGTGGTTCACAAGGAAGCATTACATTTTCCATTCATGCAATATGGCTCTCACAAAGTCAAAACAATATCTGCTTTTCCAGAACCATAAAGCGTTTAATTCCACAAAACATCTGATAAGTGTTCAAGGTTCTGTGAGTTGAGAAAGTAGCAATCAAACAACTAATGCTGAAAACACTCAACTCCTATACATATGTACCTATAGTATGTCTTCCCTAAATCCTCCTCTTCTGACACTAACACTCTAGTTGCCTCCATACCGCTAGATCTTTTTTCTCTGGTTCAAGGGTTCACTCTGAATTCCCAGGCATCTGGTCCCGCTGGGATGCACCACAGATATTGTTAGTCCTTCTCCTCTGTGATGATTAAGAAGAAAAAACATCATTTCCCACAAATCCCCATCTATTTTTAGCTCCCCCCCCCCGGGTTCTTTCTGTCAGAAGTGTGCATACATGCACACACATTTCTTCTTTCAAGTGGCTCGCACTGAGACAACATAAAGGTGTGAAGAATCCCAGAAGAGCCACTTCTCAATCTTAAGTCCATCTATTTCTCACTTTCTCTCTCTAGTCAGTAGGTCAGTAGTTGTTTCATTCATAGTTAGCACCAAGGGTTCAGTGGTTTACCCCTTCACTAGCTGCTCTTAAGACAGAGATTTTGGGGCCAGGTAGTGGCACAACTGGTTGAGTCACATGTCACAATACACAAGAAGACAGAGATTTTAGGTCAGGTGGTGGCTTACCTAGTAGAGAACAAAAATTGCCATAAATGGAGATCCTGGTTTAAGGCATCAAACCTCACTTCTAGGCAGGGAAACCTCACAAGTAGAAGAGCAGTGTTGCAGGTTTCTCTAACTCTCTCTCTCTCTCCCTCTCTCTCTCTCTCCCTCCCTCCCTCTCTCTCTCTCGCACTCCCTCTCTCTCTCTCTCTCTCTCTCTCTCTCTCTCTCATCTCTATCAGAAAATAAATAAATAAATAAAAGGAAAAATGGGTGTTAGGAATTGTGGAGTTGGGCTTGCACCAAGCCCCAGTGACATTCCTGATGGAGGGAGGGAGAGCTTCAGTGACTATTTCCCTGTATTACCTTTTGCCAACCCTCAGGGGTCTCTGTGTGTGCCCAGCTAGTCCAGCTGTCTCTGGAATTGGCTCCTCAAGTACCAATGTGGACACCAGCAGTTTGACTGAGGATGTACAGAAAAGGGTTTGTTCCAGTGAGAATTACAGTAGTGAGCTTTTCTTTCTTCCTTTCTTTGCTTTAGTCTTAACACTAGTGTTATTGCTGGGGCTTGATGGTTGCACAACTCCACTGTTTCTGGCAGCCATTTTTTCCTTTCCTTCCTTTTTTCTTTTTAAATACAGGATGATAGATAGATAGATAGATAGATAGATAGACAGACAGACAGATAGACAGACAGAGAATAAAGGAGAGACATTATAACACTGCTTTTAATGCTCCCCCCTACAGGTGGGAATCAGGGCCTTGAACCTGAATCCTTGCACATGGTAGCATGTGCCCTCACCTGGGTGAGCCATCCCATGGTTCCTGTTTTCCTCTCTTTTTTCTTTAAAGGTGTATTTTATTTATTTCATGTGGTAAACAGAGTTTCATATGAGGCAGTAAGACAGAGATAGAGAAACCAGAGCATGACAGCAGTATGTGCAGTGTCAGGGATCAAATCAGGAGTCTCAGGCATGCAAGCTGACCTGTTTCCCCAGCTGTTCCCCTTTCTACTTCTCTTTGTTATTGGGGCTTCCCCGCTCTGAATAAATTTTTTTAGATAGAAAAAGAAAGAGAAATAGAAGGAGATTCAGAAAGCTACCACAGCACAGAAGCTGAGGTTGCTATGCATTGAGGTTGGTTCAAACCTGCATCATATGCATGACAAAGAAAGACTCTCCCAAATGTATTATCTTTCTGGCCTTTTCCTCGCTTCTTTACTTTGCCAAAATGTTCTTCATAGATCCACTTTAAAGAGAAAGCCCCTGCATTCATAATGTATCTCACTTGAGTGGCCTGTCAGTATCTCTTGGAAGTCTTTGGTTGAAGCCCTAAGTCACTACTCAAGACTTTATCCAGAAAACAGAAGGTCAATAAGATGTCTCCCCTTTGATTTAGTTGCCAGGAACTTAGAATTCAATTTAATGTCTAAATAGGGTAATATACTTATTTCAGGTGTTTGGCATTATCTGTTTGAATACTATAGTTTGTTTCAGCAGTTCTCAAATTCTACTTAACATTAGAATATTATGTTTTACAAAAATACTGCATATTTGGAATAGAGTCCAGCTCAAACCTGAAGGTGAGAGCCAGATACTACAATATTTCAAATAAGCTCTGAAGTAATTCAAATATGTAAGGTGAGTTAAGAGTCATTTCTATGGATCCTTTAAATGCATTGGGTTTGTGTTTATTTTAATTCCATCAATCTGGAGATACTGAGCATGTCTGCAATTAACTAGTCTTTTTTAGCCTACTCTTATAGCAAATAATAATCCATTGTGTATATGTACACTGCTGTCTTACTACTGATCCATTTCATTTTTATCCATGTTTATTTAATTTATTTTTTAATTTTTATTTTTTGCCTCCAGGGTTATCACTGTGACTCCGTGCCAGCACTACAAATCCACTGCTTCTGTGGCCATTTTTTTTCGATTTTTTTGGATAGGACAGAGAGAAACTGAGAGAGGAGGGTAAGATAGAGAGGGAGAGAGAAGGATAAACACCTGTAGATCTGCTACATGGCCCTGAGTCCATAATCCCAGAAGGATAAAGAATAGGAAAGCTATCAGGGGAAGGAATGGGATACAGAGTTCTGGTGAGAACTGTGTGGAGTTGTACCCCTCTTATCTATGGTCTTGACAATATTTTCATTTTATAAATAAAAAATAAAAAAAATATTTATGTATGTTAAGATGAGACAGAAGCAGAGAATCACTGCAACACAGTGGCTCCAGAGATCTAATTCATAATCTCACGCATGTAAGTAGCCCTCCCTACCCCCAATGATGAAACCTGTCTCTTAATTTACCTTATCACACTGGCATATGCTATTTCATAGAAAATATATAAGATATGAAAAAAATATCCAAGAACTTTCATCATTTTTTAATAAACCACTATGTTTCCCAAATTTTCTCTAGATTCAGGTTGTCTGTATCCTTACTAACTGTAGCTGGTGTGTTTTATCTAATCTGGATGGGATGCATTGGATCGACCTTCCCGTGGTGCATCCCGTGAGTACCCATTTATTGGGGAAACTGATGATCCTTCCTAGCTGACTGAATCCACATGGATCCCAGTCACTTTCAAAGCCAGCAACAAGCAGACATCAGGCTCAACCTGACGCTGTTGACTGGCTACGGAAGAAGGGCAAACGCTAGAAGAAGATCTAATCTGGGGAAAAGGGGCTGAAACTGAGATTCTGTCCAACCCTTTATGACTGTATGTGCAAATCTAAGAAATGTCGCCTTCCTCCAGTCTCTTCTAAAGAGAGTATGGGGGGGAGAAGGGGGGGAGTATTAAGGTCATTATTGCTGTTATTTCTATATGCACTTGACACTCAAACTACTACTCGAAAACTTTGTATCAAAAAGCCCAGTTGTGCCCAAAGCATTAAATGGAAGAAGGAGGCTCTCTTCAATAAATGGTGCTGGGAAAACTGGGTTGTAACATGCAGAAGAATGAAATTGAACCACTTTATCTCACCAGAAACAAAAATCAACTCCAAATGGATCAAAGACCTAGATGTCAGACCAGAAACAATCAAATACTTAGAAGAAAACATTGGTAAAACACTTTCCCACCTACACCTCAAGGACATCTTTGATGAATCAAACCCAATTGCAAGGAAGACTAAAGCAGAAACAAACCAATGGGACTACATCAAATTGAAAAGCTTCTGCACAGCCAAAGAAACTATTAAACAAACAGAGAGACCCCTCACAGAATGGGAGAAGATCTGCACATGCCAGACGTCAGACAAGAAACTAATCACCAAAATATATGAAGAGCTCAGCAAACTTAGCAACAAAAAAGCAAATGACCCCATCCAAAAATGGACAGAGGATATGAACAAAACATTCACAACAGAGGAGATCTAAAAGGCTAACAAACATATGAAAAACTGCTCTAGGTCACTGATTGTCAGAGAAATGCAAATTAAGACAACACTAAGATACCACTTCACTCCTGTAAGAATGGCACACATCAAAAAGGACAGCAGCAACAAATGCTGGAGAGGTTGTGGGGACAGAGGAACCCTTTTACATTGCTGGTGGGAATGTAAATTGGTCCAGCCTCTGTGGAGAGCAGTCTGGAAAACTCTCAGAAGGCTAGACATGGACCTTCCATATGATCCAGTAATTCCTCTCCTGGGGTTATACCCCAAGGACTCCATAACACCCAACCAAAAAGAGGTGTGTATCCTATGTTCATAGCAGCACAATTCATAATAGCTAAAACCTGGAAGCAACCCAGGTGCCCAACAACAGATGAGTGGCTGAGAAAGCTGTGGTATATATACACAATGGAATACTATGCAGCTATCAAGAACAATGAACCCACCTTCTCTGACCCATCTTGGACAGAGCTAGAAGGAATTATGTTAAGTGAGCTAAGTCAGAAAGATAAAGATGAGTATGGGATGATCCCACTCATCAACAGAAGTTGAGGAAGAAGATCTGAAAGGGAAACTAAAAGCAGGACCTGACCAAATTGTAAGTAGGGCACCAACGTAAAAGCCCTGTGGTGAGGGGTAGACATGCAGCTTCCTGGGCCAGTGGGAGATCGGAGTGGGTGGGAGGGATGAGTCACAGTCTTTTGGTGGTGGGAATGGTGTTTATGTACACTCCTAGTAAAATGTAGTCATATAAATCACTAGTTAATTAATACGAGAGGGGGAAAATTAATAGTATGTCTTGAAGTTTTTCAAAACACAGACTGAATATTTTCAATATATAGGCTGTGTAATTGATATGCAGACTTTCTCAAAAGCCTAGACCAAGTAGACTAGAAGCATCCAATAGCACAGCTATATACAAGATACTGGGTACTGTACAGCAAACCATAACAAAAGGACTTTTCAAAGTTAACCCAATTACCAAATAATGTGATGATAACATTAACTATCGATTGTCTTTTTGAACCCTAAGACAGCAGGAACCTCACATCTCCACTATAGAGTCCCTACTTCCCCCAGTCCTGGAACTCTTAGATAGGGCCCACTTTCCCGTATGCCTCTCCCAATCCATATCAAATAATACTGTATCCGCCGACTACAACCTAACCAACGCAACGATTGCCACCTCAACATGCTTCCCCTCAGACTGTGTCCAGAGACTACACGTGTGGAATGACAACCCTTCAGCTTCATTACTCAGGTGAGACCTTTCCTTTTATAGTACACTCTAATTTCATCTCAGGTGGTTCACTTTCTAACAAAGTCCCAAAACCTAGATATACACCAGTTTCTGTGAGAGAGAGCTTATGTTCACACTTATCCATAAACTACTGAAAAATATATACCTGAAAGCAGAAGTACACTAGAGTTTGCAGTGAGTACCCCCCTAAAACTTCCTCTCCACTATTCCAAGCTTTAGGTCCATGATTGCTCAACAATTTGTTTGGCTTTGTATGTTAACTCTCTTTTCAATCACCAGGTTCCAGATGCCATCAGGATGCTAGCCAGGCATCCCTGGATTGAAGACCCCACCAATGTGTCCTGGAGCTCAGCTTCCCCAGAGACACACCTTACTAGGGAAAGAGAGAGGCAGACTGGGAGTATGGACCGACCAGTCAACGCCCATGTTCAGCGGGGAAGCAATTACAGAAGCCAGACCTTCTACCTTCTGCAACCCTCAATGACCCTGGGTCCATGCTCCCAGAGGGATAGAGAATGGGAAAGCTGGGGAGTCCGCGGTAGCGCAGTGGGTTGGGCGCAAGTGGCGCAAAGCACAAGGACTGGCTGAAGGATCCCGGTTCGAGCCCCCGGCTCCCCACCTGCAGGGGAATCACTTCACAAATGGTGAAGCAGGTCTGCAGGTATCTATCTTTCCTCCTCTTTGTCTTCCCCTCCTCTCTCCATTTCTCTCTGTCCTATCCAACAACAACGACATCAATCATAACTACAACAATAAAACAACGAGGGCAACAAAAGGGAATAAATAATAAATAAAAAAAAGAATGGGAAAGCTATCGGGGGAGGGGGTGGGATATGGAGATTGGGTGGTGGGAATTGTGTGGAGTTGTGCCCCTCCTACCCTATGGTTTTGTTAATTAATCCTTTCTTAAATAAAAAAAAAAAATTTAAAAGAAAAAGCCCAGTTGTTGAAGTTAAAATATCTTGAAATTCAAACTTGTTTTCTTTGCTTTTAGTTAAATTCACTGAGTAATTGTGAAGTAATGAGGCCTGCCTATTTTTCTTGTTATCTCTGAGACTAAATACTTGAAATGTGCCTTAGTGGTAATGGATACTTTTATTAATGAAGAAGGAGACTTATGCACAAGGTAATCTTATCCTAAGTGCAAGATTAATCTAAATGATATCTCCTACCTATAACTCTGCAAAAAGTTATCATTTTGTGGTGACTTAAAATCTAAGTAAAAAATACTTAGAACAGGAATAATAAACCTATCAGATACTGCAACAATTACAGTAGAAATAAATACTGATTGAAGGAACGTCATCATAAGCCCTCTTGTGGGTCTTCCCAGGACCTTACCCTCACCATAAAGCACCAATGGTAGGGACTGCCCCAGTCTCCAAAGGGACTCCCTTCAGAGACTGGGGTATCCTGCCCTGCCACTCAAAGAAGACTGGTCCTGAAACAACTAAAGCCTGCAATGTTCCCAGCTATGGCCAGGAGCTGCAAGCTTAGACCAATACGGACTCAGAGGTTACACAGGCTCTGATGCCAAATATATACATATACACCCTGGGTCAGGTGGATAGAGGTAAATAGTTAATTTTATCCATAGAAATTTTTCAAGAATGAGAGCTACTCTCTGCCTTAATCCAACTTTCTAGCTTTTTTCTCTACTCTGAGACCATTTTCTCAGACAATACTTTTATCCAACTTCATATTATCAAATTCAAGCAGAAAACTCCATAGTTGTGGGTCTCTAGAAACATTCCTGAAATGGGACTTCCTAGCTTTCTTCCACCCTAAAACCCTAATCTCATCTACTCTATTTCTACTTTTTGGCTCCAGTTCATTAACCACTTTGTCTCACTTTATAGCCTGCCACCTTCCAACACCAACTTGCAGATGCTCTCTGGATGCCATCCTGATACCTCTGGGGAGATGACCTCATCGATGTGTCTTGGAACCTCGCCTCACCAGAGCTCCATCCCACTAGAGAAAGACAGAAACAGACTGGGGTATGGATCAACCTACCAACACCCATATCCAGGAGAGAAACAATTATGGAAGCCAGAACTCCTACCTTCTTCACCCCCAAAACAACGTTGATCCAAACTCGAGGTGGGAGAGAAGTGATAGAAGGAAGAGGATAAGAGGGCTCTGAGCCCCAATTCCATTGGGACCCAGGGAGAGAGGAGGAAAAACGGGAGGGACATTTGGATGTAGTAATAGGGAGTGTGTCTTGGAGGGGAAGAGAGGACTAGGTCTGGAAGAAAAAGGGGACAATTATGTACAAATGTAGACAACAGTTGTAGAGATGATAGTTAGCTCATGTCTGCAACCTTGGGAGAACCTCAGTGGTTTGCAATAGAGAAATAAGGTAGAGCAGAAGCCTGGATCTCTACTCTCCAAACATGCATACATACATAGAGAGACAGCAAATGGTTATGCAAGAGACTCTCATGCCTGAAGTTCCAAGGTCATAGGTTCAGTCCCTGGCACCACCATTAGCCAGAGCTGAGCAGTGCTCTGGTTAATAGCTACTATCTTCTTCTTCCAGTTTTTTTTTTTTCTTTAATCAGGAACTGCTGTTCTCACAAATAAAAGCATTAAGACATGTGCCAGACTTCCCTGGGAGCAGGATTAACCCGGCTGGATGAGTAGGCTTCAGGCTTCACACCTTTGGGACCTGGGCTGCTCCCCAGCCTGGGCCATTCCATCCCTGGATGCTGGGGCTCTGCTTTTTTAGATCTGACACCTGCGTTGTCCCTGGAGCCCTGGGTGAGTGGGTGTGGAATGCTTCTGGGACAGTTTGCCAGCAGTAAGAACACTGAGTGTGCCCTGTGAATTTCCACTTGGAAGCTCTGAACCAAGTCTGGTGGCAGAGGGATGTTTAGCCATTAAATCCTAGTGGTGGTGTAGCCATGGGCAGTGGAGTTCTCCTGATAGCCGCTTCCCTACACTGTTCTCTGAGTCAAGCTCCCTTTTGATTTCCTTCCTTCCCTCTTCTATTCCCTCCCTCCCTCCCTCCCTCCGTCCCTTCCTTCCTTCCTTCCTTCCTTCCTTCCTTCCTTCCTTCCTTCCTTCCTTCCTTCCTTCCTTTTTTCCTAGCACTACTCAACTCTGGCTATTGACTATGCCATGGATTGAACCTAGGACCTTTCACATGCGAATTCTGTGCATCACCACTGCACTATCTTGCTGACTTTATACCTAGACCGCTAATGGACCTCTCTCTCACCACCACTGGTCACTTCCATCAGAAATGTCATTATGGGCCCTCTAATGGGCCTTCCCAGGACCTTACCCTCACCATGAAGTAGCGATAGTGGGGACTGTCCCAGTCTCCAAGGGGAGGCTGAGGTATCATACTCTATCACTCAAGGAAGACTGGTTCTGAAAGGAGTGCAGCCTGCAATGTTCCCAGCTGTGGGCTTAGACCAATAGGGACTCAGAAGTTACAACCTTAGGAGAACTGCGGTTGTTTGCAATGGAGAGATTGGGGATTCAGAACTCTGGTGGTGGGAATGGTGTGCAATTATACTCCTGTGGACATGTAATTCTATAAATCACTAATTTAAAAAAAAAAAAAGAACTACACTGGGCAAAAAAAAAAGAAAGAAAGAATGGATTCAGAAATCTGGTGGTGGGAAGGGTGTGGAATTATACCCTAATTGACATGTAATTTTATAAATCAATATTAAATCAGTAATAACATTTTTAAAAATAAATACTGATTGATAAATACCAAAAAATTAAGCTTAACTAGTATACACACTTCTGATCTCTTATGATTAGTTAGTATAATGCATAGAAATTAAGTTTGCTTACATAAAAGAGAAATTCTATTGATTCAGAGGGATGTCACCTCTACTAATTTGTTATAATACTCTCAGAAGAAAAAAAAACTTGATTTCTCTCAGAAAAATAATGCATCTTTACTAGGTTCCTTTTTAAAAATGTTCCATGCTTGGAAACAATACTTCAATTAACTGTGTTGAGTTAGTAGAACAACTTTAATTCCTAATATGACCTAGCATCTATTACTCACAATGACAACAGCTGTGGACAACAATTGCTCGGTTTGAATTGTCATAATATCTGAGGCAGTTTGAGCAAAACAATTAAGGTAGAACAGGAAGATGGAGTTTACAGTTTGAGGGAAGTTTAACAGCTGTTGGGTATCTTGGGAAGGGAACTGAGGACAAAACACAAACTTATGTTGACTGTGCATGCAAGCACAAGAGATAAATGACTGACTTCATTTTCAAGTAAACTTTGTAGCTGTGGCTCCTCTACTACTGTGCTAAATATTTAAATTTACCTTTAATGAAAGCCTAAGACTGAACATCAAAATTTAATTCTTTCAGCGTGCTACAGAGAAGACATTAAATGCTTACTTCCAAAAATAACTTTGTTAATTACTTTAGATATTTATCTGTCAGCAGATGCCTTGAAAATAAAAATTGCATGAATCAAACCATCTAATTATTTCAGACAAGTCATAACTGTGTTTTAATGGTTCTAAACAATAAACATGTTAGAGGCACTATGTAGAACTTTGGGGGGAAGAGGCTGGAAGATAAAACTACTTAATTTTTTTTGCTATTAATATTATTTTTAAATAGATAGGTAGATAGATAAATAGATAAAATTTGGAGCTGTACAGAAAATCTCATTTTTATTTTTATTTGACTTTTTAATAGTGATTTAGTAATAGCTTACAAGACTATCAGATTACAGTAATAAAATTCCACATGGCACACCCAAAGGAATTCTCAATTTTATTGAGAGACAGAGAGGCAGAGATAGAGTGTGAAAGAGACCACTGAAGCTTCCTTGATGGGGCAGGGATCAGGCTTGAACCTGGATTGTGCACATAGCAAAGTAGCACACTATCCAACTGTATTATCTTGCTAACCTAGGAACTCTCATTTATAAATTGACAAGAAAAAATAAAACAGTTATAAGTGAGAACCTTCAAACTATTTTCATTTTTTCTATTTCTGTGTTAGCTTTTTTTACTTTTCATTTATCCTTGAAAATGTTCATGTAAGAGATAGAAAAGGGTGAGAACTCTTCAGTCACCAGGTTCCAGATGTCATCAGGATGCTGGCCAGGCTTCCCTGGACTGAAGACCCCACCAATGTGTCCTGGAGCTCAGCTTCCCCAGAGACCCATCCTACTAGGGAAAGAGAGAGGCAGACTGGGAGTATGGACCAACCAGTCAACGCCCATGTTCAGCGGGGAAGCAATTACAGAAGCCAGACCTTCTACCTTCTGCAACCCTCAATGACCCTGGGTCCATGCTCCCAGAGGGATAGAGAATGGGATAGCTATCAGGGGAGGGGATGGGATATGGAGGTTGGGTGGTGGGAATTGATTATAAGCAAGTAACTGACACTTATCAAGCGAAAAAAAAAAAAAAACACTTGATTTGAGTGGGCCACAGAATGAGTGTAGTTTAGAATTCAAGACAGGTAAAGGACAGGAATGAGAGCACAAAACAGCTCCCCATGATAGCCCATCCTTTCATGACCATCCTTGATGTCAACATTTGAGAGTGTCTGACAGAATAATCTGGGTTAATGCCTATGCCATAGCTAAAAGAGGATGAAGGAGGATATAAAAAGAGTCAAGGTGAGGACCTATAGCAGAAAAGCTGCAAAGCAGCTAGACTGACCAATAGTGTAGGAGGCTGATCTACTTCCATTTTAAAGGCTTTGGACCTGGGGGTTTTGGTCACTGTCTATGGTGTCCTTCATGTGTCTATATGTTTATCTCACTTTTATTTCTACAAAGTTGAACTTGCATGATTCACCAGCCTTTCTGACTCTTTGCAGTGACTACCATGATGAGCCTAGCACTCAGAGGCCAATTTGGGATTCCCAAGGATAGCTGTAATACTTGGTTGGAATTTTCTGTAACATGCCTTAAGAACTAGAACAGTAAATACCTTCTCATTGAACATTGTATTAAAATTAATTTATCAATATATATTGTAATTAAGAGTAATTTGCAAAAGGCATCTGACCTATATGTTATCTTTTAAAGAAATACACTTGTGTTTTATTAGTTCAAATATAGTAACTGAAATAAATATCAGTAAATTTGGAACTTATAGAACTGTGCCAGGAATAATTTAATTAATATGTCATTTAATAATATGCAAGTAAGTCATGTCAAAGTTATGGTTTTTTTCTCAAAAAGATTATATCATTATCTTTCCTTGCATTAACAATCTTTTTATATAGTGGTAAACTTCAACTCAAACTGGATGATTCTTTCTTGCAATTAGAATAGTACGATCCAAGTTTAAATGTTTTATACTATCTTAATATATTAAAATCATACTAAAATTACATTGAAAATATTGCTTTGTCATAGATTTTGAAAATTTTAGAAGCAATTCCAAATATTTGCATTTTAATAAGCTCAAATATTTGAATCTCGAATAGTTTCAAGTACACAGAACCAAAACAACAGTAAATCATGAAATGAAAAATTATTTTGAAATTGCTTGTATAACTAGCATTACTTAAATAGGATTCATTTCAACATATCTGGTTACTACAGGCAAGCTAGGGGAACAGGAATTCTAAGTGCTTTCCTGATCAGGAATCAACTGCCTGACTTCTTAGGAGACTCTATCAATTCAACCTCTTGGAGTCTTAGCCTACTTAAGAGAAAAATGGGAATAATAATGCTGCTTATATCATAAGTTTATTGTAATGATTACAAAAGTAAATGTAAAGTACATTTTGTAATACCTAGTGCTTAGAATCTGATACTAATTACAACTACAAGTATGTCACCATGTATATGTATATAAAGATCTACATTCTAAACTAAAAGGATGAAGAAATGACATCTACCCAAGAATATGGTAAAAATATCCCTAGCTATACAACTGCATTTCTCCTAAGTAGTCAATTAATGTTTATTAAACAGCTAATAAAAATAAAGTCAAAACACACCAAAGCATCAGCATAAACCTCCTACCCAGTTCTCCTAATCTAGCCTTGGACGTAGTGCTAGAACTAACAATGGCAGTGACATGCTTTTTCCATTATAATATGATTTATTTCTCTTCACATCCTTGACTGTGTAACCAAACTTCTTATTCATTTTTCCCATGCTTAGCTATTACACCTTTCTAACAATGAAGCTTGTCTCCATTCTCATTCCTAATTGCTTTGAAAGGGTCCAGTTTGAAAGACACTGCCTAGAGAAACCCTAATCCCAAATTATCTGCTCAAGAGTAGGACAACACATGAGTGTTCTGTCTTGGTGGGCAGCTGGTTAGTTACTTGGATGTCAGCTACTTATTGAGTTCTACATTGTAGGACCATTCAATTCACTACTCACTCTGGGCTCAGAGCCTACTACCAATGAACTTGTAAATAAAACCATTTGTAAATTTTTAAAAAAAAGTTACAAACTCCAAAAATTAGAAATAAATATTTTGAGTATATTTCAGCAAATGCCTATATCTATTCAATTTCTGTTTCTATTCCATTACTTGTTCAAGTTGATACACATAAAAAAAATCTTAATTGCAAAAGCTTGCAGATTCAATTTTTGTACTTTTACTACATAACTTTTTGACAATTCACAATTGCCAAGAAATTTTAGTCAATCACAAATTATTTTAAATGTTTACTTGACTTATTACAAATGAAAGAAAGTTTCAGATGAAATAGAGAGAAATTAGAGCACCACTCTGATATATGTGGTGCCAGGGATTATGCCAGGAATCTTAGGCATGCAAATCCAAAGTTTTCCCAGTTGAGCTACAACAGTCATAAATATAATTTACAGTCAGTAATTTTAACTCAAAATGTTTTACATGATGTTCCCTGACCTGGAACATGATGGTAGAGGACCTAGTGGAGGTTGTATTGTTATGTGGAAAACTGGGAAATGTTATGCATGTGCAAACTATTGTATTTATTGTCTAGTTTAAAACATTAAACCCCCAATAAAAAAGGGTCATATGAACCTAAATATTTAATCTGAGTTCTGAGGACTAAAGCATTGACAGATTCTTCTAATTTAACTTTTTTAGGAGAGAGAGAAAAAAAAAATTTTATCCAGGGGGCCAGACGGTAGCACAGCAGGCATGAAGCCCACTGAATGGGGTAAAGATGCCGGTTTGAGCCCACCTGCAGGAGAGATCACTTCATAAGCAGCTAAGCAGGTCTGCAGGTGTCTTTCTCTTCCCTCTCTATCTTCCCCTCCTCTCTCAATTTCTCTCTGTACTATCCAACAACAGCCATGGCAACAATAACAATAACAAGGGCAACAAAATGGGAAAAATGACCTCCAGGAGTAGTGATTCGTAGTGCAGGCAAGCACCAATCTCCAGCAATAACCCTAGAGGAAAAAAACATATTATTTTTTTTTACAAAAATAATTATTCTATGGTAGCCATTGGGTGCAGTGAAATACACTTAAGATGACATGACAAGGTGTCTCCAAAGTAAAATGCTCATAAGTCAATAAGATCTGTGTGTGAAGGCTAGTAGATGTTTAGAATATAAGAATTAGTTTTTTCCTATTCCACAAGTTGTCACCAAGTGTAAGAAAAGGACTATGGGGAATCTTGCTGTAGCGCAGCAGGTTAAGCGCACGTGGCACAAAGCGCAAGGACCACTGGAAGGATCCCAGTTGGAGCCCCACTCCCCACCTGCAGGGGCGTCGCTTCACAGGTGGTGAAGCAGGTCTACAAGAGCCTGTCTTTCTCTCACCCTCTCTGTCTTCCCCTCCTCTCTCCATTTCTCTCTATCCTATCCAACAACAACAACATCAATAACAACAATAATAACTGCAAACTGCAACAAGGGCAACAAAAGGAAATAAATATTTTTTAAAAAAGATTGTCTAAAAAAATAAAGGTGAGTCAGGCGGTGCGCTGCATGTGTCGCAAAGCGCAAGGACCTGTGTAAGGATCCGGGTTAGAGCCCTGGCTCCCCACCTGCAGGGGAGTCGCTTCACGGGCTGTGAAGCAGGTCTGCAGGTGTCTACCTTTCTCTCTCCCTCACTGTTTTCCCCTCCCCTCTCCATTTCTCTCTGTCCTATCCAACAATGACAACATCAGTAACAACAACAGCAATAAAAACAAGGGCAACAAAAAGGAAAATAAATAAATATAATAATTTTTTTTAAATTACGGTTAAAAAAAAGGACTATGAAAGGATTCATTTTTTTAATTTAAATTTGATAATTTTTGCCTCCAGTGCTATCATGAGGGCTTGGTGCCTGCACTATGAATCCACTGCTCCTGTGGCCTTTTTTTTTTTCCGCTTTGATTTTTTTGGATAAGAGTGAAAAAATGAGAGGGGAGGAAAAGATAGAATGGAAGAGAGAAAGAAAGACACCTACAGACCTGCTTCATTACTTATGAAGCGACCACCCTGCAGGTGAGGAGCCCGGGGTGCTCAAACTGGGATCCTAGCTGGGTCCTTGAGTTTAGTACTATGTGAGCTTAATCTCCTGTGTCATGTCCTGCCCCCTGAAAGGATTCATTATAAAGGTTAATGATAGGCACCATGTTTAATGCAAAAGAACCAGGTGTGGGTGGTGGGAAAGGGGGTAGAAAGCATAATGGTTATGCAAAAAGACTAATGTCCAAGGCTCCAAAATCCTGGTTCAATCCCCACACCACCATAAACCAAAGCTAAACAGTGCTCTGGTGTCTTGTCTTTCTTTCTCTCTCTCTCTCTCTTTCCTTGTCTCTCATGAAAATAAAACAAATAAAAATACTTTTAGAAAAATAAGAACCAGGTGTGTAAGTGCGCAGGACACACGGGGACAAAAGACAGTAACCTCAAGTGACAACTAACTACATTGGACTATGAACCCCATTTTTGAAAAACCTGAAAATTCAGACTTGACTAAAAATATTAATTAATGCTAATATCAGTGTGAGTTGGGTATGATCATAAGGCCTGTGGGACAGAACAATCATTCTCTGGGCTTGTTTCTCTGGGTGTTACACAGATTTATGGTTAATACCGGAAATAATCTATCAGAAAGCCTGTCTATAAAGTAAGGCAAACAGCTAATTTCAGGCCATTGCTCTAAATCATGTGAATCACTCTTTTCTTATCATGTGAGATCCTTTCCTCTCTCTTTGCAATTCCAGGTCCTTATGCTATATGGAATCTCTGTATATATGTAATTACATTTTTTTCCTTCTTACCAATGTCTGATGTTAAATTGATCCTTCAATCAGTTTGTGAAAGAAGAACCCAGAGTGAGAATTCCTTCTCTAGCTTGATACCCTTTGGACTTCATCAGTTAGTATGTACCTACTACAGCAAACAAGTCTATCCTAGGTGCCAGGAATACCAACACTTACCCTCTTTGGTGATTTTGAGGATGTTTATGCAAAATTTGGAAACTAAAATATGTGGAGGTATAGATTTCTTTATAAGATATTCATAGGCCCATGGATCAGTAACTTGCTCTACAAAAATCATAAGCATAGGGAGTCGGGCTGTAGCGCAGCGGGTTAAGCGCAGGTGGCACAAAGCACAAGAACCGGCAAAAGGATCCCGGTTCGAACCCCGGCTCCCCACCTGCAGGGGAGTCGCTTCACAGGCGGTGAAGCAGGTCTGCAGGTGTCTATCTTTCTCTCCTCCTCTCTGTCTTCCCCTCCTCTCTCCATTTCTCTCTGTCCTATCCAACAACAATGACAACAACAATAATAACTACAACAATAAAACAACAAGGGCAACAAAAGGGAATAAATAAATAAAATTTTTAAAAAAAGGAAAAAAAACTTTAAAAAATAATTTTAAAAAAAATCATAAGCATAGGGGAGTCGGGCTGTAGCGCAGCGGGTTAAGCGCAGGAGGCGCTAAGCACAAGGACCCGCATAAGGATCCTGGTTCAAGCCCTGGCTCCCCACCTGCAGGGGTGTCGCTTCACAGGCGGTGAAGCAGGTCTGCAGGTGTCTTATCTTTCTCTCCCTCTCTCTGTCTTCCCCCTCCCCTCTCCATTTCTCTCTGTCCTATCCAACAACAATGACAACAATAATAACTACAACAATAAAACAACAAGGGCAACAAAAGGGAATAAATAAAAATTTTTTAAAAATCATAAGCATAGATAAAATCAGCTTTAATTAGTGTCCAAGCTCTAGATCTTTCTTCTCATTCTAAAAGTGTAAGAGAAAACTAACAAATGGTAGTACTGAATTAATAATATTTTAATTACGAGTAAGATCCAAACCTCTAATATTAAGCTCTCATTAAGCAACAGCAGATCCCAGAACACTTTTTCCTAATGTTCCTCCATTCCAAAATGGTAACTGTTCGATCAAGTGAATATTGATAGATTACTAGACTGCAAAGAAGTCAAGTCTCTTGGATCTGAGTCAGCTGTCGTACATGTTCGTAAGAACTAAGTAATGCTCACTATTCATGGGAAACATGGAAGAAATGTACATGTTCGTAAGAATTAAGCAATGCTCACTGTTCATGGGAAACATAGAAGAAACATATTGTTCCACTGAAAAGGAAAGAAAATGTGAAAGCAGAGATTGAGAGGAGAAATGAGACAAGGAAAAGGGGGTAAAGGAAGAAAGGAGAGAGAAAGAGACAGAAAAGAAAAAGATGCAGATATTGGGACATTTCTGAAAAGTCTGTGGCTCTGAAGTTAACTCTTCCCCACCTCCAACATTGTTCAGCTCCGATTTATGATGGTGCTTGGGACCTTGGAGGCTCAGGTAGGAAAAAAAAAGTTTTTTTATAATCACTGTGTTACCTCCTCTTCACCATCACTAATGATATGTTTTGAAACCTACAGAGAGAAGAAATAAATGCTACCTCAGAGTTGTAAGGGCATGAGAATAAACAAGGTAATACATTAGTGAACTAAACTCATAAAAGTTAAATCTAAATTGGTGTGTGTGTGTGTGTGTGTGTGTGTGTGTGTGTGTGTGTGTGTGTTGAGGAGATATCACAGTTGCACATCTGAGATCCCCAAGCTCCTGAGTTCTACCCTCAGCATCATCATATGCTAGAAATGAGCAGTGTTTTGGTTGATCTAATTCTCTCTCTCATGAAAATACTTTTTAAAAATAAAATAAAGGGTCTTATCTCTCATCTCTTTTAATCTACTTACTTACAGGAAGGATGAAAGTGTTTATCATTTTTGGTTCTTGCAAGTAAGTGCTATTTGATATGGTAAGTTTAACTGAGTCTAACAACCATCCTGGATAATATGGTTACTGTGGCTTTATAAAAGAATGCTTGTCAGCCATAAAGCAAATGCACTGCTAAGTCAGAACAATAGCTACATTAATCCCCTGAATGAGTTAGTATTAAATAAGCATTCTAGATGGAAAGGAAGTAGTAGAATATCGACTGTATTTGGCTTGGAAAGAAGCAACAAAAAAATCTTTCTTCAACTAGCAAGAGAATGGAAGTTGTACGAAATTTTCTTTTTCATATTCCAGTATAACTTTGAGTGAAAATACATGTTTATAATGATATTACTTTATTAGCCTTGTAGACATTTAACTAATAGAATGGATATTATTTAGTATAAAACATTAGTAATATATTCTGCAAAGAAATAGATGCAAAGGATGCAACAAACCCAGTCAAACTAATTATTTAGCAGGCAAAACATCAAAACCAAGTCACAAGATGAATGCTACACAGAGTTTGCATTTGTGCCTTAGTCACTGGAGTTGAAAGATCATTGCATTACTGTTGGCAGATGTACCCAAAGAACTGGTTATGCTGTCTCTTGTCATCACAATGCTTCTTTCTTTAAATGGTTTAAAATATTTGACAAGCACATTATACACTCATCCAAGGAAATGCTTCCCTTCCAGGGATTAGATTTTTGAGCCCTACCATTAACACTGGCCTTTGTCAGTGATTCAGTCCACATTAGCAAAAGAAAGCTTCTTATGACAGGCTGGGCTCTGAAGGACCCTCTAAAGGGAACACTGAGTGCTTTGTTAATGCTTTTTCACACATTAATAAAAGAGGCCTAACTGACAGAAAGGGGGTCTTTCCTAGTCCTCAGCAATTCCTCTTTTTCAAAACAGTTATTTCCTATCTCTATCATATTAAGGCAGTAGTCTAATCAGATAGCAATGAGACTAATGACTGGATTCCTCCTAATTAAATGGGAAGTTGTCATCTGTTTGAATCTTGTTAAAATGGTCTTTTTCGGGGCTGCGCGGTAGCGCAACAGGTTAAGCGCATGCGGCGCAAAGCACAAGGACCAGCGAAAAGATCCCAGTTTGTGCCCCCGGCTCCCCTGCAGGAGAGTCGCTTCACAGGTGGTGGAGCAGGTATGCAGGTGTCCATCTTTTTCTCTCCCTCGAGGTCTTCCCCTCTTCTCTCCATTTATCTCTGTCCTATACAACAACAATGACAACAATAACAGTAACAACAACACCGATAAACAAAGGGCAACAAAAGGGAAAAAATGGCCTCCAGGAGCAATGGATTCATAGTGCAGCCAATGAGCCCCAGCAATAACCCTGGAGGCAAAAAAGAAAAAAAAAAGGTCTTTTTTTCAAGTGTGACACCTACCAAAAGAAGGGCTTTTGGCCAAGTCAAATCACTGCCAAAAAGAGAATATTCAAAGTCACAGAATATAGGGTTTTGGCTCCAGATGAATATTCCTCTACTCAGCAGAGCAAAGAAACAAGAATGAATTCTTAGATCAACTTGCTTTTTTGAATATTTATGACCATGGGGTAGCTTGACTAACTTGGTCTGTTAGTTGCATTATTGGAATCTTGTTTATAATTAAAAGTTAACCCTATCTCTTATCATTTGTTCCTGCCCTCAGATTTAATTCTCCAGTTTCTAGAATGATGATGGCACCAAGAAACTTCAATAGCTCAGTTAAGTCCTCAAAATTCTTAATGTCTTAAGAATGACATACCTACATATCAGCTGGAAGAAATCCTTCATACCAATACCCCCCCCTTACATTCAAATATAGGAGTATTAGAAACAGAAGAAAATATAGACCTAAGGGGTCTTAGTAGCTAATCTAACTGCATTTTCAACACCTCTCCAAAGGGTAATTTTAAGTAAACCAATCAGAGTTCCCCAACTAGCACCAATGAGGTATTCTTTATGTTGAATGACAACATTCCCTGGGTAGATGGCTTTACTGAAATACTCTTTTTCCCCCTGTACTGTTCATGAACCCAGGGTCTCTTTACACATGTGTGATACTGCCTCCCAGGTCAATTTTTGCATTCTTTATTTTAGAGAGGAGAAAGAGAAACAGAGAGGTGAGAGAGCTACCACAATACCACTCTGCCATTCATGGAGTTCTCCTCAGAGTTTTCCATGCTGCCTGGATTTGAACATAGGGTTTCATGTATGCAAAGGTTGGGACATTACCTAGAGAGTTATCTCCAGTCCTAACTTGACTTTTTTCTTTTTTCTTACCAAAATTATTATCCCTCCTTCTTGCAGTACCTGTAAATACCCCCATTTTGTATTACTCCTTACATTACCTTTACAAGTTTTTTTTTTTTTCCACCAGAGGGTCAGTGCCTGCACCAGAAATCTGTCATTCCTAGCAGCCATTTTTTTCTTCATTTTTTTAAAAGTATGATAGAAGGGGGCCCGTTGGTGGCACACCTAGTTGAGCACATGCATTATAGTGCGCAAGGACCAAGGTTTAAGCCCCCTATCCCCACCTGCAGGGGGAAAGCTTCACAAGTGGTGAAGCAGTGCTGCAGATGTCTCTCTGTCTCTCTCTCCATATCTCCCCCTTCCTCTCAATTTCTGCCTATCTCTATCCAATACATAAAGATAATACATTTTTAAATTTATTTTTTATTTAAGAAAGGATAAATTAACTAGACCATAGGGTAGGAGGGGTACAACTCCACACAATTCCCACCACCCAATCTCCATATCCCATCCCCTCCCCTGATAGCCTTCCCATTCTCTATCCCTCTGGGAGCATGGACCCAGGGTCCTTATGGATTGCAGAAGGTGGAAGGTCTGGCTTCTATAATTGCTTCCCTGCTGAACATGGACATTGACTGGTCAGTCCATACTCCCAGTCTGCCTCTCTCTTTCCCTAGTAGGGTGGGTTTCTGGGGAAGCGGAGCTCCAGGACACATTGGTGGGGTCTTCAGTCCAGGGAAGCCTGGCCAGCATCCTGATGACATCTGGAACCTGGTGGCTGAAAAGAGAGTTAACATAGAAAGCCAAACAAATTGTTCAGCAATCATGGACCCAAAGGTTGGAATAGTGGAGAGGAATTGTTGGGGGGGTACTCACTGCAAACTCTAGTGTACTTCTGCTTTCAGGTATATATTTTACACTAGTTTATGGATACGTGTGAACATATGCTCTCACAGAACCTGGTCTATATCTAGGTTTTGGAACTTTGTTAGAAAGTGATCCAACTGGGATGGAATTAGAGAATACTATGAAAGGAAAGGTCTCACCCGAGTAATGAAGCTGGAGGGTTGTCATTCCACACGTGAAGTCTCTGGACACAGTCTGAGCTGAAGCAAGTTGAGGTGGCAATCATTGCGTTGATTAGGTTGTGATCAGCAGATGCAATATTATTTGATACATTTTTAAAAAATATGATAGAAATAGGGAGAAATAGGATGAGAGAAGAAGCAAAAGAGGAAGAGAGAGAGGAAACCAGATAACAAAGAAACAAACAAAAGCCTGCAGCACTGCTTCACTGCTCTTGAAGTTTCTTCCCCACTGCAAGTGGGGTGTGGAAGCTTGAACCAAGGTCATTGTGCATGGGAATTTGTGTACCTTATCAGTCATGCCATCCCCTATGCCCTACACATGCTTGAAATTTAAGATGTTTGGGGGGAGAAGGTTAAAAAAAGAAAAATCAAATAGTGCAGTTACTTTGAATCACATTGTTGGATGCTGAGGAAATTATTCTGTACCCTTCTAGGTACTTGAGAGGCTGGATAAATCTAAGAGCAAAACTATTAAGTTTATTAATAACATGTATTCCTCCTATATGTATGGAATAGACCCTTCCTGCAAAACTCAGTTATCTCAATGGAATGGTTAAAAGGTCAGCTCTAAATAGATTTTCCTATAATAGAGGCTATTATAAAGAAGAGGGTCAGTTAGGAAGGTCATTTAGGAAGGTTCTGCAAAATACGTGTATGAGAATTTAAGTTCTGTCCTTTCCTGCAGCACTGCTCCACTATTTATAAAGCTTCCCCCCTGCAGGTGAGGATGAGGGGGACATTAAACCTAGGAATTAAACCTAGGTCCTCAAGCAAGGAAATGTGTGCACTCCACCAGGTGTGTCGCTACCTGGCCCCCTTTGGGTAGTAGTGTTGGTATGTGTTGTTTTCGCTGGGCTGGCTTCATGGGCGGGTAACAGACGACCAGGGACTCATGGTTGAGCTGTATGCAGTATCTCTTTATTCATGCAGGATGCAGCGCAATCTATACCAAGCTAAGCTAAAACTAAAAACTACAATCTTGTCCTTATAAATATACTAGCCCAGTAAGGTGTGAACAGGATGCGACTCAGAGAGGGTGGAGAGAAAAGTGAATGACAAGGAGAGGGGGGGGAGCAGGCAAGAATTCTATCACTGAACCACCAATGCCCTGGAGGGAGGGTGGTGCTTGTTAACAGAGGTTATATAAATAGAATACAGTGTTATGTAAATAGAATGCAGGGGGGATTAAACCAAATGAAACAGAAGGGGTTTTTAAAAGCAGAATTAGAAGCATACCAACAGGTATGCTTCTGGATTCTGCTTGTGTGCTTGTGTTGCTTGCTATGTGTTCTGTTTGCACGTCCACTGTTGGCTGGGCACCCCCCTGCCTCCGGGATATTGGTTTGGTCTCCCCCCCAACACATTTGGTTTTGGTTTAGTCATTGCTGGTTCCCGCTTCTTTCTTCTCCCTGCCCCCTATCGTACCTAATTCCTTGGTGGCTGACTCTTCCCGCAGAGGAGAGAGATGGAAGAGAAAATTTTGTTGTAATAAGAAGAGATTAGTTTGGTGTACAGCATCCCCACTGGTCAATAAAGAAATACTGCTTCTCCGCTCAGCCATGAGTCCCTGGTTGTCTCTGTTTCCTGCCAGCAAAGCCAGCCCAGTGAAAACAACATAGCAGACTCTTTACTCTCCTACAATGTTTTCCTTTTTCTTTCTTTCTTGTTTATTTTTTTTCTCCAGGGTTATTGCTGGGGCTCAGTGCCTGTACTACAAATCCACTGCTCCTGAATGCCATTTTTTTCCCCTTTTGCTGCCCTTGTTGTTATTGTTGCAATTGATTTGTTGATGTTAGATAGGACAGAGAGAAATTGATCTCAAAAGGAGGGGAAGACAGAGAGGAGGAGAGAAAGATAGACACCTGCAGGCCTGCTTCACCGCTTGTGAAGCGACTCCCCTGCAGGTAATGATCAGGGCTGGAATCCGGATCCTTATGCTGGTCTTTGCGCTACACAGCATGTGCACTTAACACTCTGCTACCACCCAAACCCCCAATATTTTCTATTATTGCTCCTTATTCCAACCTCAAGGCATACTGTGTAGCTAATACAATAGTAGGAGTTCAGTAATTAAATAAGGCCCCTAACCATGCTATGCTTTTTCTCAAACAGTAACATAATTGAGACTTAAAAAGACTTAGCTGGAACACTAACACAACCAAGATTTACAGATATCTATTACCTATTATCCAAGATTTATCTATTATTATCCAAGATTTACAGATATCTCATCTATATCTATATATAGACATTTATCTTCCAATCCTGTAACACGGAACCATGGTCTTTTGAGTTTCTGAAGGAAAACTGATTGGATCTATTCTCTACACAACTATTCTATTCTGATTGCATCTATTCTCTACACAACTCTCATAGAGACTTATCTAATATTTTCAAGATGACTTCGTATGTGAAAATAGAATTTATACCATATGGTTTTACAAATGAATTCTACAAAACTTTCAAAGAAGAACTAATACCTCTACTTTTAAAAGTCTTCCAGAAGATTGAATACACTGGAATACTCCCTTCCAGATTCTATGAAGCCAACTTCACTCTGATACCAAAAGCAGACAGGGAAACAACCAAAAAAAAAAAAACTACATACCAATATCTCTGATGAACAATAGATGCTAAAATATTAAACAAAATTCTAGCCAAATATTAGAACAAAATTCTAGCCAAAATTCTAGGTACAGCAGTATATTAAAAAGATTGTTCATCATGACCAATTGGGGTTTATCCCAGGGATGCAAGGCTGGTTTAATATATGTAAATCAATCAACGTTATCCACCACATCAATAAAAGCAAGACCAAAAACCCATGGACATATCAATAGATGTAAAGAAAGCCTTTGACAAAATACAACATCCCTTTATGATCAAAACACAACAAAAATGGGAATAGATGGAAAATTCCTGAAGATAGTGGAGTCTATATATAGCAAACATACAGCCAACATCATAATCAGTGGTGAAAAACTGGAAGCATTTCCACTCAGATCAGGTACTGGACAGGGCTGCCCACTATCACCATTACTATTCAACATAGTGTTGGAAGTTCTTGCCATAGCAATCAGGCAGGAGCAAGGAATTAAAGAGATAAAGATTGGAAGAGAAGAAGTCAAACATTCCCTATTTGCAGATGACATGACAGTATACACAGAAAAACCTAAGGAATCCAGCAAGAAGCTTTTGGATATCATCAGGCAATATAGTAAGGTGTCAGGCTACAAAATTAACATTCAAAAGTCAGTGGCATTCCTCTATGCAAACCCTAAGTTAAAAGAAATTGAAATCCAGAAATCAATTCCTTTTACTATAGCAACAAAAACAATAAAATATCTATGAGTAAACCTAACCAAAGAAGTGAAAGACTTGGATACTGAAAATTATGAGTCACTACACAAGGAAACTGAAAAAGACACAAAGAAGTGGAAAGATATTCCATGTTCATGGGTTGGAAGAATTAACATCACCAAAAAGAATATACTACCAGAGCCACATAAAATTTAATGCTATCCCCATCAAGATCCCAAGCACATTTTTTAGGAGACTAGAACAAATGCTACAAATGTTTATCTGGAACCAGAAAAGAGCTAAAATTGCCAAAACAATCTTGAGAAGAAAGAAGAGAACTAGAGACATCACACTCCCAGATCTCAAATTGTATTATAGGGCCATTGTCAGAAAAACTGCTTGGTATTGGAACATGAATAGACACGCTAACCAGTGGAGTAGAATTGAGAGCCCAGAAGTAAGTCTCCACATCTATGGACATCTAATCTTTGAGAAAGGTACTCAGACTATTAAATGGGAAAAGCAGAGTCTCTTCAACAAATGGTATTGGAAAAAAAATGGGTTGAGACATGCAGAATAATGAAACTGAACCACTATATTTCACCAAATACAAAAATAAATTCCAAGTGGATCAAGGACTTGGATGTTAGACCACAAACTATCAGATACTTAGAGGAAAATATTGACAGAACTCTTTTACACATAAATTTTAAAGACATCTTCAATGAAACGAATCCAATTACAAAGAAGACTAAGACAAGCATAAACCTATGGGACCACATCAAATTAATAAATGTCTGCACAGCAAAAGAAAACACTACCCAAACCAAGAGACCCTTCACAGAATTGGAGAAGACCTTTACATGTCATACATCAAACAAGAGTTTAATAACCAAAATATGTAAAGAGCTTGCCAAACGCAACAACAAGAAAACAAATAACCCCATCCAAAAATGGGGAGAGGACATGGACAGAATATTCACCACAGAAGAGATCCAAAAGGCTGAGAAACACATGAAAAAATGCTCCAAGTCTCTGATTGTCAGAGAAATGGAAATAAAGACAACAATGAGATACCACTTCACTCCTGTGAGAATGTCATACATCAGAAAAGGTAACAGCAGCAAATGATGGAGAGGTTGTGGGGTCAAAGGAATGCTCTTGCACTGCTGGTGGAAATGTAAATGGGTCCAACCTCTGTGGAGAACAGTCTGGAGAACTCTCAGAAGGCTAGAAATGGACCTACCCTATGATCCTGCAATTCCTCTCCTGGGCATATATCCTAGGAACCCAACACACCCATCCAAAAAAGATCTGTGTACACATATGTTCTTAGCAGCACAATCTGTAATAGCCAAAACCTGGAAGCAATCCAGGTGTCCAAGAACAGATGAGTGGCTGAGCAAGTTGTGGTATATATACACAATGGAATACTACTCAGCTATAAAAAATGATGACTTCACTATTTTCAGCTGATCTTGGATGGATCTTGAAAAATTCCTGTTAAGTGAAATAGGTCAGAAATAGAAGGATGAATATGGGATGATCTCACTCTCAGGCAGAAGTTGAAAAACAAGATCAGAAAAAAAAAAAAAAAAACAAGTAGAACCTGAACTAGAATTGGCGTATTGCACCAAAGCAAAAGACTCTGGGGTGGGTGGGTGGGTGGGGAGAATACAGGTCCAAAAAGGATGACAGAGGACCTAGTAGGAATTGTATTGTTATATGGAAAACTGGGAAATGTTATGCATGTACAAACTATTGTATTTACTGTCAAATGTAAATCATTAATTCCCCAATAAAGAAATTTTTTAAAAAGAAAATAGAATTTATAAATGCTTATAAAAAACAAGTGATACAGAGTCATAAATGTTACTATTACTATCATGTCATGTCATCACCAGAGATTCACAGTTGATCTCTTCAGCTAAAGAGAGAGAGAGAAACACCACAGCACCTAAATGTTCTTCACTGGGGGGGGGGGGAACAGTCTCAAGTCTAGGTCAGCATGTATGACTAAGCAAGGTACAGTCCTGGTGAGCTATCTTACTAGCCCATACATCACCCCCCCAATGTTTCATAGTAATCTCACCAACTTTTAATTCAATATGATTTTTAATCACTCTCCTTTGTGATGTTTGTCCAATACATATTCTGAACTTACTTTTCATTGAATTTTTTTGCATTTTATCAGTATAAATATTTATTTAAGTTAACTAACTACAATAAAAAGGACATCTAGAATAAACAGTTTGAGGAACAGTTTGCACAACTCACCATTGGTAACATACAATTCAACTGGTGGAAACAGAAGTGTGCGGGTATAACCAGAAAGAGCTAGTAGCCTGCTCCCTCTGAGTGCTTGGCATGCCATGAGCAACAGGCTGTTTACAGAGGTAATAAAGAGTGGCAGTTGATCCAGGTTCATTTAAGTGCAAGATGGTTAAGCGGTTAAGACAACTGTAATGTATTACATGCAAAATATCCCGGCATTGTTCAAACATGACTGTTTTGAATTCAGACTAATTTCTATTATTGATTTAAAAAAGTCATATTTTCTGGAATGCCAGAAAATATGCTCCCAGTGTATACAAAAGAATCTTCATTGAGAAATAGATAAGAAAAGACATAGCTACAGCACAGCTATTTGGGATTAAGTGGAGGGCAGAGGATCATATCAGTAAGCAGCCTTTCCTTGTACTCAAAAACCTTTTCAAACAGACTGGGTTAGAATATATGGTAGAAGTGGCCAGGTGAAGGTTCATGCAGTAGACATGCACTCTACAATTAGTGAGACCCAGGTTCAGTCCCACAGGTTCCCAGCTGCACAAGAAAAGCTTCTTGAGTGGTGAAGCTGCACTGTAGGTGTCTTTTCTTCCTCTCTCTCTCTCTCTCTCTGTCTATCTATCTACCTCTATCAGTTGCTCACCCTCCACAAGAATGAGAACAGTGGATTAGTGCGGGCACCAGGACCCAGTGATAACCCTAGTAGCTAAATATAGATATATGCACATACCATATATATCCAGATATATATAGTATATCAATTACTAGGAGAATAAACTTAAATAGTCTACTTGCATAAAGAATGTTTGTACAAATAACTTATCTCCAAAGAATGGAAGAAGCAACATTAAAAAAAAATAACAACAAAATCAAGTGGTATTTTATCCCAGGTAGCCTAGGTTGTCTACAAATCTGAATTCACATAGCATCATGATAGAATAAAGGACAAAACCACATTTCATTACACATTCCCAGTGTACTTTCAAAATCACCTAAGAAGATACAAGATAAAAATGCACTTGACAAACATGGCATTTTTGCTCTAGTCATATATTATCTATTATTGGTTAACATCAAAATTATACAATATATAGGAGAATTCAATATTGTTCAATCAGGATCCACACTCTATTAGCAGTGCCACTCATTCTTAGTTCTGATGTAGACTCTAAAAATAGTTCATTTAGGGTTCCCATTTTTGGATACTTTCTCAAAGATCTTTCCTTATTTTCCCTATGGAATATCTGGTTTTATTTTTATTATATGTTTCTATTCTACCTGTCTCCACCATCTCCACAATACTGGAGGTTTTCTGTAGATAAGTGCTGTCTGACTCTGTTATCAACAACCAGAGTGTTTAAATATATATATATATATATATATATATATATATATATATATATATATATTACAATCTTATAATGTAATGTAAGTACCATTAAAGCGCATAAATTATGGTGAGGTCATATATGGTACAGCAAATCCTAACAATGGTATTTTGAAAGTTAACCCAACTGCAAAATAATTTGGTTATAGCAATAACTATCTATTTTCTTCTTAAATCCTTAGACAGCAGGAACCTTCCCCATTCTCAACAAAACCCATATTTCTCCCAGTCCTGGAACCTCTAGGGTGAAGCTCACTTTCCTGCATGATTCTCTCAATTCATACCAATTGATACTGCATCTGCTGATCCCAACCTATTCATGTTTCACTTTGGATTGTGTCCAGAGACATCAGGCATGGAATTTCAATCCTCCAGCTTCATTATACTGGCTCATAGGACTCCTTAATTCCATTTCGGGTGGTGCACCTCCCAACAAAGCCTCAAAACCTAGATATAGACCAGAGCCCATGAGATAATGCTTATGTAAACAATTGAAAGCAATAGAACACAACAGTACAGTGAGCCAATAAATGCAGCAAGCAAGTAGAAAGACCTAAAAAGACACCATAAAGTTCCTAATCAAATAGTTTCTACTTAGACCTAGGCACCCTCCTCACCTACTTCCTATTCCACTTCCCTCAGTCACTCCAAAGCTAACCTTGTGAGACAAAGTAAGAATTACAAGCGCTGGATAAGGGCAAGAGACTGGCATACTTTAAAGATGACTCTTTGGTCACTACCAAGTCACCCCATAATCTGGGGCCCTAGACAGGAAGTCCTGGGATCCCCACACAGACAATGATGGGCCTAGACCTCTATCAGATCTCTCTCTCCACGGTCACAGGTCATCTCCATCAGGAACATCATAATAGACCCCTCTGTGGGCCCCTACAGGACCTGGCCCTCAATGTGGATCAACAATGGTAGGGGATGTTCCATTCTCCCAAGAGAGGTTGGACAACATACTCTACCACCCGAGGAAGATGGGTCTTTAAATTAGTACAGCCTAGAATTTTCCTAGCCATGACCACAGAATGCCATCTCAGACCTACAGGGGGGATAAAGAGGCCACATAGGCTCCTGTGCTGATTATGGGACCCAGGTCAAAGGGATGAGGTTTACAGTTAACAATATTTATATACTTTTACCATATTTGGGAGCTACTCTCTTCCCTGATTCAGCTTTCTGGTCCTTTTTCCAACTAGGACACCATCCCCCCAGACAATAACTTAGGTCACCTGCATATTAGATGTCAGGCTCAGGGAAAAACTAGTAAAGTCATGGGCCCCTTGGAATATCCCTAAAATAGACCTACTAGCTTTTTCCAAAATGGAGACCCCAAATCTTCATCTGCAATATGCCAGCCTTTAGGTTGTGATTAGTCAACAATTTTTTCTGCTTTATATCTTAACTCTTTTTCAGCCACCAGGTTCCAGATGTTACCTTGATGCCCCAGAAGCCAAACCTTCCACTTTCTGGGACCATACTCCCAGATATATAAAGAATAGAGAAGCTATCAGGGGAGGGGATGGGATAAGAAGTTCTGGGGGTGGGAGTTGTGTGGAATTGTACCCCTCTTCTCCTATGGTCTTGTCAATACTTCCATTTTATAAATAAAATTTTAAAAAATCAGTGAAATTTAAGAAAAAAAACTTTTCCACAAAACAAAAAAAAAATTAAAAACAAACAAAGACTGCCTTGGGCTGTGGACATAGCATAGTGGGTATGCAAAAAGACTTTCATATCTGAGGCATAAGAGCTCCTAGAGTCAATCCCCAGCATCACTATAAACCAATTTTGCAGTATCTGCTAAAAAAAAAAAAAAAAAGCGAGAAAGAGAAAGTCATTATGCCTGCCTGCCTCAGCTTATAAACTCCAGGGAAAAGTAGTTCTTGGTCAACTTGGGTGAACTATTTAATCCCCTGTTCAAATTACTGTAATTAGCAAGAGAGATTTTTATGACTGTCAAATGCAACTTGAAATACATTCTTGGCTGTGGAGATAGCATGATGGTTATGCAGATGACTTTCATACCTGAGGATCTGAGGTCTCAGGTTCAATCCCCAACACCACCATAAGCCTGAGCTGAGCAGTGCTCTGGTCTTTCTCTCTGTATCTCTCTCTCTATCTCTCAATAAAATAAATAAATAAATAAAGTCTTTAAAAAAAAAAGAAAGAAATATATTCTCAACCAAGCACGAGTCACAGACAAATACTCCACAAAGGCAAGACTATTATTCCCACTTCAGAGACAAGAAAACTGAGTCTCAGGTTAAACAATATTACAGAGTTAGTGACAGAGTATGTATGGATTCTAATATGTACTGGTTGACTCCACCTTTACTAAAGTAAATTCTGATATACTGCTGCTAAGAGACCTTTTGTTTAAAGGGTAGAGAGAGAAATGAAAATGACAACCACACAAGTAAGGGGTGGACATCAAGTAGCCATCTTCTCTTAACTGGATCTTAAAAATCAAAATTAATTTTTTTTCTGATAAAAGATGAGTGAGAGTTCAAAGAAAAGCATTTATAAAGAAGAAACAAAAAAAGCATTTATAAACAAGAACATAAATATAATACTTGCAACATATCAGAACAAATAAAAACTTGTTGAACAATGACAATACAATACATTAAATCCATGATATCAATAAATGTCAATGGCTTAAACTCACCCATCAAAAGGCACAGAGTGGGAGGATGGATCAGAAAACATAACCCAACCATATGCTGCTTGCAAGAATCCCATCTGACACAACAAGATAAACACAGACTTAAAATGAAAGGATGGAAAACTATCATACAGGCTAACAGACCACAAAAAAAAAAAAGTTGGAACAGCCATTCTCATCTATGACACAATAGATTTTAAATTAAATAAAGTAATAAAAGATAGTAAAGGTCACTACACAATGATTAGAGGATCAATCAGCCAAGAAGACTTAACAATTATTAACATCTATGCACCCAATGAGGGACCATCTAAATACATCAAGCACCTACTCAAAGAACTAAAAAAATACATCAATAGTAATACAATAATAGCGGGAGACTTTCACACCCCACTCTGACACTTAGACAGATCAACAAAGCACAGAATCAACAAAGAATTAAATGAAGAGATGGACAAGACTAGACCTCTTGGACATTGTCAGAGTTCTTAACCCCAAAAAATTGGAATACACATTCTTTACAATTCCACACAACTCATACTCAAGGATAGACCAAATGTTAGACCACAAAGACAGCACCAACAAATTCAAGAACACTGAAATCATCCCAAGTATCTTCTAAGACCACAGTGGAGTAAAGCTGACATTTAACAACAAGCAGAAAATTATTAAAAGTCACAGACTTTGGAAACTAAACAACATAATGGTTAAGAACCACTGGGTCAGAGAGACACTCAAGCAAGAAATTCAAATATTCCTGGAAACAAATGAAAATGAAGACACAAGCTATCAAAATATTGGGGACACAGCTAAATCAGTACTGAGAGGGAAACTCATAGCCATACAATCACATATTAAACAGCAAGAAAAAGTGCAAATAAATGACCTTACTGCACACCTTAAGGACTTAGAGGAAGAGGAACAAAGGAACCCTAAAGCAACCAGAAGGACAGAAATTACTAAAATTAGAGCAGAAATAAACAACACCGAAAATAAGAGAATCATACAAAAGATCAATGAAGCCAAATGTTGGTTCTTTGAAAACTAAAAAAATATTGACAAACCCCTAGCCAGACTCACTAAACAAAAAAGGGAGAAGACTCAAATTCATAGAATTGTAAACAATAGAGGAGATATCGCAACTGACACCACAGAAATCCAGAAAATCATGCAAAACTTCTATGAAGAATTATACGCCACCAAGCTAGAAAATCTAAGAATAAATGGAAGAATTCCTAGAAGCATATGCCCTTCCAAAACTGAACCAACAAGAACTACAAAACCTAAATGCACCAATCACAGACAAAGAAATCGAAACTGTTATTAAGAATCTCCCCAACAACAAAAGTCCTGGACCAGATGGCTTCACAAATGAATTCTAGAAAACTTACAGGAAACAGTTAGTACCCATACTTCTAAAGCTTTTCCATAAGATCGAAGAAACAGGAATACTCCCTTCCACCTTCTATGAAGCCAACATCACCCTGATACCAAAAGCAGATAGAGACACACAAAAAAGGAAAACTACAGACCAATAGCTCTGATGAACATAGATGCCAAAATATTAAACAAGATCGTGGCCAACCAGATACAGCAACATATCAAAAAGATTGTTCATCATGACCAAGTGAGATTCATCCCAGGAATGCAAGGCTGGTTCAACATACGTAAGCCAATCAATGTCATTCACCACATCAATAAAAGCAAAGCCAAAAACCGCATGATTATCTCAATAGAGGCAGAGAAAGCTTTTGACAAAATCCAACACCCATTCATGCTCAAAACTCTACAAAAAATGGGAATAGAGGGAAAATTCTTCAAGAAAGTGGAATCCATATATAGCAAGCCTACAGCCAACATCATACTCAATGGACAGAAGCTGAAAGCGTTTCCCCTCAGATCAGGGACTAAACAGGGCTATCCAGTGTCACCATTACTCTTCAACATAATATTGGAAGTTCTTGCCATAGCAATCAGGCAAGAGAAAGAAATCAAAGGAATACAGATTGGAAGGGAAGAAGTCAAACTCTCACTATTTAAAGATGATATGATAGTATACATAGAAAGACCTAAAGAATCCAGCAGAAAATTACTGGAAGTTATTAGGCAATATAGCAAGGTATCAGGCTACAAAATCAATGTACAAAAATAAGTGGCATTTCTCTATGCAAACACTAAATCTGAAGAAGAAGACATCCAGAAATCACTCCCATTTACTGTTGCAGCAAAATCAATAAAATACCTAGGAGTAAAGCTGACCAAAGAAGTGAAAGACTTGTATACTGAAAACTATGAGTCACTAGCCAAGGAAATAGAAACTGATACCAAGAAATGGAAAGACATCCCATGCTCATGGATCAGAAAAATAAATATCATCAAAATGAATATTCTCCCCTGAGCCATATACACATTTAATGTGATACCCATCAAAGTTCCACCAAGCTTCTTTAAGAAAACATAACAAAAACTACAATCATTTATCTGGAACCAGAAAACACCTAGAATTGCCAAAACCATCTTGAGGAGAAGAAACAGAAATGGAGGCATCACACTCCCAGATCTCAAACTATGTTATAAGGCCATCATCATCAAAGCAGCCTGGTACTGGAACAAAAACAGGCACACAGACCAGTGAAACAGAATTGAAAGCCCAGATCTAAACCCCCACACCTGTGGACATCTAATCTTTGATAAGAGGGCCCAAAATGGGAGGAGGCTCTCTTCAATAAATGGTGCTGGGAAAACTGGGTTGTAACATGCAGAAGAATGAAATTGAACCACTTTATCTCACCAGAAACAAAATTCAACTCCAAATGGATCAAAGACCTGGATGTCAGACCAGAAACTATCAAATACTTAGAGGAAAACATTGGTGGAACACTTTCCCACCTAAACCTCAAGGGCATCTTTGATGAAACAAACCAAACCCAATTGCAAGGAAGACTAAAGCAGAAACAAACCAATGGGACTACATCAAATTGAAAAGCTTCTGCACAGCCAAAGAAACTGCCACACAAACAAAGAGACCCCTCACAGAATGGAAGATCTTCACATGCCAAACATCAGACAAGAGACTAATCACCAAAATATACAAAGAACTCAGAAAACTTAGCACCAAAAAAGCAAATGACCCCATCCAAAAATGGACAGAGGATATGAACAAGACATTCACTTCAGAGGAGATCCAAAAGGCTAACAAACATAAGAGAAACTGCTCCAGATCGCTGATTGACAGAGAAATGCAAATAAAGACAAAATTGAGATACCGCCTCACTCCTGTGAGAATGGCATACATCAAAAGGACAGTAGCAACAAATGTTAGAGAGGCTGTGGGGACAGAGGAACCCTTCTGCACTGCTGGTGGGAATGTAAATTGGTCCAGCCTCTGGAGAGCAGTCTGGAGAATTCTCACAAGGGTAGACATAGACCTTCCATATACCCAGTAATTCCTCTCCTGGGGATATACCCCAACGATTCCATAATGCCCAATCAAAAAGATGTGTGTGCATCTATGTTCATAGCAGCACAATTCATAATAGCTAAAACCTGGAAGGAACCCAGGTGCCCAACAGTAGATGAGTGGCTGAGAAAGTTGTGGTAAATATACACAGTGGAATACTATACAGCTACTAAGAATAATGAATCAACCTTATCTGACCCATCTTGGACAGAGCTAGAAGGAATTATGTTAAGTCAGCTAAGCCAGAAAGATAAAGATGAGTATGGGATGTCCCCACTCATCAACAGAAGTTGAGAAAGAAGAACAGAATGGGAAACTAAAAGCAGGATCTGATTAAATCGAGAGCAGGGCACTAAAGTAAAAACCCTGTGGTGAAGGGGAGGGTGGCCATTGGGCTTCCCGGTGTGGCAGGCAGTCGGGGGTGCAGGGGTGGGTGGTTGGGATGGGACAGTCTTTTGGTGGTGGGAATGGTGTTTATGTACACTCCTATAAAAGTGTAGACATATAAACCACTAATTAATTTGAGAGGGGAAAAAATTGATCATATGTCTAGAACTTCTTAAAACACAGACTGAGTCCTTTTAATACATAGGCTGTCTTTGATATGCTGACTCTCTCAAAAGCCTAGACCAGGGAGAACAGAAGCAACCGGTAGCACAGCTATATATGAGAGGCTGCGTATTATACCTCAAATCCTAACAAAGGGACTTTTCAAAGTTAACCCAATCACCAAATAATCATCCATTGTCTTCTTGAACCCTAAGACAGCAGGAACCTCACATTTCCACTATAGAGCCTATATTTCCCCCAGTCCTGGAACCTTAGGGTGGGGCTTACTTTCCTACATGCTTCTCTCAATTCAAATCAAATAATATTGCATCTGCGGATTGCAACCCAAACAACACAACAAGTGCCACGGCAGCATGCTTCACTTCAGACTGTGTCCAGAGACTTCTGGAGTGGAATGACAATCCTTCAGCTTCATCACTCAGGTGAGACCTTTCCTTTCATAGTATTCTCTAATTCCATTCCAGGTGGTCCACTCCCCAATAAAGTCCCCAAACCTAGATATAGTCCAGGTCCCCTGAGATAGAGCAGATGTTCATATGTGCCCATAAACTAGGGAAAAATATAAACCTGAAAGAAGAAGTACACAAGACTCTTCAGGGAATACCCCCCAACACTTCATCTGCACTATTCCAGCCTTTAGGTCCATGATGGTTCAACAATTTGTTTGGCTTTGTATGTTAATTCTCTTTTCAGTCACCAGGTTCCGGATGCCAGCAGGATGCCAACCAGACTTCCTTAGACAGACAACCCCACCAATGTGTCCTGGAACTCCGCTTCCCCAGAGACCCACCCTACTAGGGAAAGAGAGAGGCAAACTGTGAGTATGGATCGACCAGTCAACACCCATGTTCAGCGGGGAAGCAATTACAGAAGCCAGACCTTCTACCTTCTGCAACCCACAATGACCCTGGGTCCATGCTCCCAGAGGGATAGAGAATGGGAAAGCTATCAGGGGAGGGGATGGGATATGGAGATCGGGTGGTGGGAATTGTGTGGAACTGTACCCCTCTTATCCTATCGTTTTGTTAATGTCTCCTTTCTTAAATAAAAATAAATAAAGAAAGAAATTTTAAAAAGAAAGAAAAGCATTTAAAATGCAAATTAATGTACTATGACTAGTTTGTTTTTGTTTGGTTGCTTTAATGAGAGAGACACCAAAAGAGCAGAACACTACTCAACTCTGGTTTTTACTGGTGCCTGGAATTGAAACCGGAACCTCAGAGCCTTGGGCATGAAAGTATTGATATTTTTCATAAGCATTATGCTGTCTTCCCAGCCTCTGACAAGTAATTTATAGTACTTTGATTACTTATTTAAAATGACATTTTTATAGCTACCTTCTATCGCAGTTAACTGCATTTGGGATCGTTATATTGGCTTGTGTTTAATTGAAAGAAAGAAACCAATTCTGTAATTAAGCCCAAATGACTTCAGGTTTTAAATCCTACTGCAAATTTATAATCTATCAAAGTGAAATCAAAACAAGGAATATTTTCCTAGTATGTTTCCTAAAGCATTGTTATTCTTAAGGAGATTGTTGTAACTACTATAATGATTTCATTTGGCACCCTCCCTTCATTAACTGATGGGTATTAGAAGCCAAGGCAGACAGAATATTTTCCTTCTTCCTTATATTGCCACATAGTAGGTGTTGACACAATTTTGTTTTGAATATGTAAATGATACTTAATTCAATCTTCTCAAACACTGCAAATTTGGAAGATTTTTTACTATACTGGCACACTAAGATGAATGAAACACAGTCCTGTCCTATGTTTTAAATTACTATCAGGTACAAATACTTATTTGTAATGCTAATCAGATAAATGCAATAATAGCATTGCGTGGGAGTATAGTTTGACCACTTAGCCTTGGGCACTAAAAAAGATTCCTGGAGAAGTTGAAGCATTAGTTCAGTCTTATTAAAGAGTCAACCTTAATAAAAGCAGTGAGGGAGGTAAAGACAAGTGGATTAGTGGCATGTATGACCATTGTGAAATTTCTGTCAATGCTGCAAAAAATTCAATATAAATTCATTTGGAAGACAGTGGGTATTTCAATTGCCAATTCACAGAAACCATTCACCCCTCAGTTATCCCCACCCACTGCTACCCACCACAACATCCGCCACTATTTCTTTATGGTTATAAAGAAATGGCTGAAGTTGATGAGATTTAATATGAAAGTTAGACTCACACAAAACAAGCAAGGCCACTGGCCTGGAAAAAGGTCTTTCTTTTGTGTGTACTCTTTCTCCACATCTCCTATAGATACAGAGTTCCTTTGGATCAAAGAATTAAAGAATCCTGGAGCAACCAAGAAAAGAGTTCCTTTTGTTTTTGTTCAGAACAGTTCCACTAAACCAGCCCCAGGCTGCAAATTTCCAAATCATAAATAATTGCTGTGGTATACAGTGAAGTGCTGGTGCCTGAGGCAGTCACTAAAGTCAGGGCAAGGGGAAGACCTATGTCTGCAAAAGTAAGATAAGAGAACTTGTCTAAGGAACCAAAAAGTTTATTTTCTATTCCTAACAGAGAGAAGGACTAGCCTAGGGAAAAGGGTAAGAGCTTTGAGGTCAGACACAAGTGTGTTGAATCCTGCCTCTTCTGTAAATAATTATGGGAACATGAACAAATCACTCAACCTCCTTGAACTTTAAAGCTTACATCTATAAAATGGGACTAATAAAACCTTCTTTTCATGGTTGTACTGCAACTTAGAGAAAGCATATGTTAATCCTCTAATGCAAAGCTTAGTAAAGAATAGGTGACTACTGTATCATTGCATCACTATCCTGACAGATGTTGGTCTGCTTCTAATTCTGCTTCTAAGACCCCTTCCATTTTGATCATCACATTAGGTTTGCTTCCATTGCTTAACGCTGTGGTCTATTTACATAATCAGTGTTTTGTTTGAGACCCGCATTGGTTTAATCCCCACTGGTTCGCATGCTTTTTTCCTTCTCCCCACCCCCTATCCTACATACTTCCTCTTCCTGACACTTCTGCCTCGGGAAATATAAAGAACAGGATTTTCTAATGAATGGAGATTGATTGATTGCACTGCATCCCCGCTCATCAATAAAGATTGAACTGCATCCCAGCTCAGCCATGAGTCCCTGGTCGTCTGTCTCCCACCCATGAAGCTAGCCCGGCATCTGGTGCCTGAACAGGGACCTGCATTATTCAATACATATAGTTTGGAGAGGAAGGCAGTGGTTCCAGAATCTTCTCTGGCCCCTTTAACATGCCCAGGATCACTCCCCTACTAACTGCAAATTATTTAGACCCCCCAGCTATGTCTTATTAGATACTCATTCACTCTCCTATATAATTTGTCCTTAGACCTCAAATCCTGACATTCATAACATGCAACATGTTTGTTTGATTAGATATGATACTGTTATTTCTTGGAATTTATTCTTTTACCTGACAACTTGGTCAATTACAGCTTAGTTATTGGATCTGTAAACAGAAATTGTTTATTAGGGCAGAAGTTGAAAAAAAATAAAGAGAAAAAAACAATTGCAATTAAAAGTTGGTTTTGAAGTACTTTTTTTTCATGGTCTAGGGGGTGGCACAGTGGATAAAGTGTTAGATTCTTAAGCATGAGGTCCTGAGTTCAATCCCCAACAGCACATGTACCAGAGTGATTTCTGCTTCTTTCTCTCTCCTCCTATCTTTTTCATTAATAAATAAATAAAATATTTTTTAAAAAATAAACTGTTTTTTTCACTGACTACAGAATTAGTAGTTAAGGCACCTTCAAGGAAAACCTACATTATAAAGAAGACTAGGCACTTTAGATTACATACAGAATTCAAGTCCTTTCATAGAAAAGTATCTTCAATATTTACTTCAGTCCATCTTTTTTGCACATTAAATGCCTCTGTATTTCTAAAGCAACATGTGTTAAGGAATATTTATCTTTGGGTAATATTTTATGTAACTTGACACATCACATGGAATTTTGCCTCATACTATTGACTGTTCCTATGTACAAATTGCAAAATTATAAAATATCAATAAATGTCTTGTTTTTTGGTTTTTTGGGTTTTTTTTTTTTTGCTTTTCACACAGTGAAATTCAAACTTTTTTTCCCAGCAAATACAAAAGAAATTTGGGAAGAAAAAATCATATCCATGATGTATTTATATTACCTAAAAAATGAAAAGACTATATTTTTATTTATTTTGCATAATCACATGAGATAAGTAAAATGAAAAATCCATGTTACTCATCTAAACTGGTGAAATTAGGCAGTTAATCCACCAGATGTAGCTATCACTTTTTACAATGAAAGTATTCTAAACACAGTGCTCTATAATTTAAACTTCCACTATTGTTACAAGAGGCATGCCTTGTTCTTAAGAATAAAATAGTATACCAAAAAGGTTTACTTTGAAACATGAAGGATTTGCAATTATTTACATTCGCATTGCTCTATCCCATTTGAAGTCCACAGTTGTGTGGATTTTGGTAGAAAGGGTGAACTGCTCAAAGCTCCCTGTTCTTTAGTAGGAAGTGGCTTCCTCACCAGTGACTATATATCTTAAGCTTCTCCTCCTATCACCTGCATAATGGGAACTGAGTTGGGCCAATAGAATGTGATGTATGCGACTTTCTTGCTGAGGTGATTAAGAAGTGGTTATGCCTTTCCTACCCATTCTCTATCTGTGATAAGTGCCAACACCAAAAATGTGCTGAGAAACCATGAATTGGAGGTAACAGATTCTCTGTCCACTTGGATTTGTGTAACTAAGTGGGGCAGAGCACCCTACTCTCCCCACCAAGAAAGTAATTTGTATTGGAATATTAAATAAATAAAAAAGACATCAATTATATTGTTAGACTAGAAGTTTGAAATCTGTGTCTTACAGCAGCTAATATTAATGCCAACTGTTATTATTCAAAGAAAAATAAATCTTGGGGCCAGGTGATGGCACACCTGGTTGAGCGCACACATTACAATGCACAGGTGGGGACTCAGGTTCAAGCCCCCAGTCCCCACCTGCAGGGGGAAAACTTTGCAAGTGGTGAAACTGCTGCAGGTGTCTCTCTGTCTCTCTCCTTCTCTATCACCCTCCCTCTTGATTTCTGGCTGTCTTGATCCAATAAATAAATAAATATTTTAAAAGTTAAAAACTACTACTACTACTAATAAATAAATCTATAATATAAATTACCTCAATCACTTACAGTAGAACCCATGCCAAAGAAGCCAATAGGAGACTCAGTCAGAGCTTCTTAATGTGTGTTGATTCTTTTTTGACATGGATTCTGAGCTTCCTTGCTGTGAGCTCAGAGTTAACTTTGCTCACTTACATTAGCCAAGTTCACAGGAGATGATTTTGTAAGCCTTAATGTCAGTATATTTACTAAGACAACTGTTGGGTTGTTGGAAAAGTCATGATGTATACTTTTATGTTTTTCTATATAAAGATTCATCATGACTTTCCGTCAAGCCAATATATGTATACCATATTGCCTTGAATACCTGAGATAACTACTCCTAGAGACATAGTCACCAATCATAATGTTTGGTTCCCTTTAACCCTTAAGTCTATGCATGCCACAATCATATTAATATGCTTAGTCACGTTGCAACACGTGTGAGTAGATAAATTTTGCATCATTATCTTTCAGTAAATACACCTGACTCAGTAGCGTCTTGGACAGAATATTTTCTTTAAAGATAAAGACAGAGAAATAACTTATTTGGAAATAATTTATTTTGAAACCATTTATGGTGAATTGCTCCACAAAGTAATACAAATCTGCTTCATGTGGAAATTCACTAGCTTTACTCTAAATGATTAACTGTCCATTTTTTGGTGACATTATGCTAAAAATAGATAATAAGTAAAAATGAAGAGAAAGACAAAAAAAAGTGAAAATTAAGAGAAAGAATTAAAGATTAGTCAGTGATAAAATGAACAACTCTGAAGAGAGATATATCAGATAAAAAAAGGATATGTCCTGTGTCAGTACCTAAGGTGATCATGGCAAAGAAAACTGAAGTAACTGAATTAGTTACAGACTCATTTTATATATATTGCCACATCAACTTGCATGCTGGAATTAAATGGACCTCAAGAATATATTTACAAACGACTACTCTATCTGAAAACCTTCCCTGGAGTGAAAATACAGGTGAATAAACAAATTATATCATAAAGTAAAATTACTGGATAAGAGAATTAGAACTCTAAGTATAGGTCAGCTTTAAGTGGAGAGATTTTGGAGGAAAGAAGAAAAATGGAAACATTTAAGTGAAAAAGAAAAAACATGAGGTCGGGCGGTAGGTTAAGCGCACATGACGCGAAATACAAGGCCTGGTGTAAGGATCCTGGTTCGAGCTCCTGGCTCCCCACCTGCAGGGGGACCGCTTTGCAGGCGGTGAGGCAGGTCTGCAGGTGTCTATCTTTCTCTCTCCCCCTCTGTCTTTCCCTCCTCTCTTTAGTTCTCTCTGTCCTATCCAACAGCAATGATAACAACAGCAACAAAGGGGAAAAAAGGCCTCCAGAAGCAGTGGATTAGTAGTGCAGCACCATAGCAAAAAAAAAAAAAAAGGAAGAACAAGAAAAAACATTACCTTTAAGATTAAATCTATGGATTTCCAGAAAAAAAAATAAAGAATATTTACTGAAAAAATTTGAGTATAGTTGAACTCATTTTTAAAATAAGAAATAAACAAGTCAAAGATGATAAGATAATAAGTTGTTTTTTTGGAAAAATGCTAAACAGACTCTCTTCTAAAACACCACCCTCTCTCACTGTCCTTCATGGCATCCATCTAGCCTATCAGCTAAGACATAAGCAATGGAAAAAGGAGGGGTTTATTTTTCTTCTCTAGAATGAAATGTTTAATGGAGGCAAGAAAGTAAAACTAGTAGAACACAGTAATACATTTTAAAACTTCTATTAGCTCATTTAATCTCATTTGCCTATTTGTTAAATAGGTTTTACTTATTTATTTATTTATTTTTGACTTGGGTGTTATCGCTGGGGCTCGTGCCTGCACTTTGAATTCACTGCTCTTGGTGGCCATTTTTTCCTTTTTTTTTTTTTTAAATTGGATAGGACAGAGAGAAATTGAAAGAGGAGAAGGAGATGAAGAGGGTGAGGGGGAGAGAAAGATAGACACCTGCAGACCTGTTTCACTGCTTATGAAGCAATCCTCCTGCAGGTGGGAATCCAGGGCTCGATCCAGGATCCTTCTTCAGGTCCTTGTGCTCCGCTCTATGTGCACTTAACCCAGTGCACGCCCTTAAATAGGTTTTATAACCTAACATTTTTATCTATAGAATATATGTTTGGGGAACACATGCACAATAGGGCTGAAAGTTGTATAGATCACTATCTTATAGAAACAAGTGTAAGGGAGTCGGGCGTAGCTCAGCGGGTTAAGCGCAGGTGGCGCAAAGCACAAAGATCAGCATAAGGATCCCGGTTGGAGCCCCCGGCTCCCCACCTGCAGGGGAGTCGCTTCACAGGTGGTGAAGCAGGTCCGCAGGTGTCTATCTTTCTCTCCCCCCTCTGTCTTCCCCTCCTCTCTCCATTTCTCTCTGTCCTATCCAATAATAATGACAGCAATAACAACAACAACGATAAACAACAAGGGCAACAAAAGGGAAAATAAATAAATAAATAAATAAATGTAAAAAAAAAAAAGGAAGTTGTTTAGTGCACTTCCTTGTTAAAAAAAAAAAAAGAAAGAAACAAGTGTAAGAAACATATTATTAAAATAGCGCACTGAAAAAAAAAATAGCGCACTGAATGAACTGTTGTTATGCCAGTGGTGTAGCTGCAGAGAAAATGAAGCAGATACCCTTGAGATTAAATTCTTTCTTTCATTTAGCAATTATGCACTGGGTATCTGCCATATGCCATAGGCTGTACAATGCAACAGCCACCAGAGAAGTGACTGGGCTGTTAAAAACAGAGTGATGTGACAGTAAATCTATGACCATTTTCCCCACCTGGGGTTGATCTGGCCTTTCCTGAAAAGTGCTCTGATTCCTTATCTTCAGGTAAGGACATCCCTGGAGGAACTCCACCATTCCAATATTGCTGAGAAAATGTGATTTACACCAGACATTTAGTGAATACTTATTGACATACTGACAATAGACTGCCAACATGGAAAAAAAGAAGATAAATTAATGCAGTGATTTCAATATGGCTCCAGATTATCAAGTACACATCGTTTTTCAATTATTTGGGAAAGGACCCCAAGAGAGTAAAAAATGCATTTCCTTATACAGAGGCCAGAAGTGACAAAAACATAATTTCTCACTATATCCTAACAACTAACCTAGAAGACACCTGGGGAGCCCTGAATGTTATGTTCACAAGTAATCAGAAAATTAAATAGATATGCACATATACCTAGTGGTACACAACTACAAATTATACTAATCTTGAGTCTAAAACACATGAACAGTTCAAATTTACAAATATAAACATAAGGCAACCCCCTCCCCCATGATGTGGAATGATGTGCTGTAAAAAGAAAAACTATCTGGAACATTTGGTTTTTATTTTTATTTTTTTAATCTTCACATGACTTGCTTAGTCATGTGACTTTCTGTCTTGTAGCCAAGACGCTCTGTTTTGGCTGAATTCATCATGATGTTGTAATGCATGTTGTGTTTTTCATGGCTTTCTTTCTCCAGGATTTAATCTCAAGTTTAAACAAAAAATATTTTCTCTTTCCATATTAAAAACTAAGATTCTAAGAGAAGGTTCAGAATATTAGAACAACTATTATCAATTTCCATGTCTATAAATAAGCAGCAATTAGCTAGTTTTGATGATTTTTCAAAGGACTCACTAAATTCAGAGGAATCCTCTTTCTCTCTAGATATAGATATATGATGTATTCGATTACCTTAGCAAATGGAACATCAGAAATCAGTCAGCCCATCAAGATCTTCTGTATTCACTCCAGGTATCTAATAAATGAGGAATTCAAGACCCACAATGTGTCAGAAATAGTTCCTGTTGTGGAACATTAGAAAAAAAAAAAAGAATTGTGAGTGTTCCTAATTTTCTCTATCATTATTTATTAAGTAAATAACACAGAAATTTTCAATAACCTCTTCATTGTTCAAATCATTTACAGTAATAACATTCAAATATATCATTATTGCATTATGTAAACTAGGAATTAAGCTATCAAAGGTAAAATGATACGCTAATAAAACATAAAGCTATTCATTTTCAAAACTAGAAGCATAATTTCAATATACCTCAGTGGATGTATATCTATAGATAATATATGATGAAAATAATGACATAGAATATATAGAGTTTTTAGTCTTAAACTCAAAATTTTTACACATACACACACACACACAAACTTAAGTAGTCTAGCAACAAACTCTTAAAAAAAGGAAAAGTGGAAGTTAACAAGTAATTAAGTATTCAGCACAGAATTTTCTGTGGCTCTGTTGCAAAAGACTGCCAATCCATTTAGCTATCTGGACAAAAGGTTATTGAAACCACACAGGAGAATTTTGCACTCAAATGCTATAGATGAAATGATATTTGCATAAAAATATATCAGATCTCCAAAGCTTAATAAAGGCCATGTCTATTCATTTTAATATTTTAATTTGCAAATGTAGTTTAAGAAACTGACATTAAAATAATCTAACTCTTTAAGAATGGGATTCCTGCTTTTATTGTACATAAAAGTACATATTGTTACTTCAAGGAACACATTCAGAAAAAGAATAAAATGCTAGGTCGGGCATAAAAACAAAAAAAGTTCTGAGCAGGTTATTTTTCCCCAGTGTAAGACTAGCATCATTTACTTGAGGCCTAAAATGTCTTATTATGAGAAAAGTAAGCAAATACTTTTGTGTCAAGCACATTTGCAATGATTAGAAGGACAGTTTGAAAACACATTCAAAGTAGCCACATATTTAGAGGATCTTTTACAAAACTACTTTCATGGGTCAATAAATACAAGCTTCAGTCACTCTTTTTTCGATAGTTGAGAAAAAACAGCAGGAGGTTACACTGCCTCTACGAGGTGGGTGTGACTTCTGTGATCTTGTTAAAATTCATTCTTATAGTCCAATCACATACAATTTTGACTCGAAAGATCTTGGTTTCTCCAGAACAATTTCTGGATCATACAGTAGTTCTATATTTTCTCCTCATTTCCTTCCCCCCCCCTCAACTAATGCACTGTTTAGCTCGCTATAGTAGGGATAAAACCTGAGACCTCTTGTATGCAAATCCTGTGCGCTATCACTTCTCTATCTCCCTGGCCCTATTTTTCATTTTTGTGAAGCCCCTCCTTACTGCTGTCCATCATGACAGTACCAATTTACATCCCTACTCACAATGCAGATATTTTCTTCTCTATATATCCTTGCCAATACAGTGTTTCTAATATCTTTAGTAGTAGTTATTCTAATATATATATTACCCATGCAGGGAGACAGTATGACAGTTATGCTAAGGACTTTCATGCCTGAGGTTCTGAAGTCCCAGGTTCAATAAAGCCAGAGCTGAACAGTGCTCTGGTCCTTCTCTCCTCTTCTCTCTCTCTCTATCTCTCACTTTCCCTCATTAAATAAAATATTATATTAAAAAAAATTTTGAGAGAGTAAGAGACTAGAACACAGCTCTGTCATATGTGGTGCCAGGGACCAAGCCCAGTCCTCAAGCACAGGAGGAATATACTCTATACGTAATCACATCCTCATCAGCTCTGTCTCTCTCCCTATTTTATTTTATTTATTTTATTTTTTGTCACAAAGATTATCACTCAGGCTCTGCGTCTACACAATTACTCCAATCTTGGGAGACTCTTCTTTTCCCCTTCTTTAGCTACAGGGTGAGAGAGAAAGAAAAAACAGACTGTACAGCACTGCTCCACTTCACCTAAAGTTTCTCCCTAAAGGTAGGTGCTCCTATGTGGTGGTTGAGGTTTGAACACAGGGCCCTTCGTGCACGGCAAAGTATGTGATGGCCAGGTAAGCAGTCTCCCATCCCTTGACGTTTCGTTGTTGTTGTTGTTGCTGTTTACTTTTTTTTCTATGTTTATTTTATTAATGCAGTATGTGAGACTCACACATATGTAATTCCACAGCTCAGGTAAGGTTCTCTTAGTGATTTTTTTTTCTTTTACCTGTTTTAATTTTACCACAGGCTTAACACTTGGGCTAAGTGCCTGCATAATGACTCCACAGCTCCACCACTCGTGAAATTTTCCCCCTGCAGGTGAGGACCAGGGACTTAAGCCTTTGTGCCTAGTAACATGTGCATTCTATTAGAGAAACCACTGGCCAGGCTTTGTGGGCCAATTTTAATTCTTTATAAGAGGGAGACAGAAAAATTGGACAGAGAAGAAAGAAATTATAATATCTTTCCACCATGCATGCAGGTTCCATGTAGTACCAAAGCACTAGACACAGTAAGATATACACTAAACAGACAAGCTATGTCCCAAGCCACTGTTCGTGTTTTTGATGGACTGTTTGTTTTGTTGCTACTGACTTTCATCAGTCCTTTATGAATTTTTGAAATCAACCCTTATATTATTTTAAAATAATATTTTATGTTTAAGTGGATTTCTTCCTTTCTCTTTTCCTTTTTAATATTTCTTTTGCTATGCAGAAGATAGATATGCATCAATACATAGAGGAAAACACTGGAAAGCAGTCTTTTACATCTAAATTTCATAGGCATTTTCAAAGATACAAATCCAATTGCAGGACCAGGTCGTGGCACACCTCCTTAAGTAAACATATTATAGTGTGCAAAGACCCAGGTTCAAACCCCCTGGTCCTCACTTGCAGGGGGAAAGCTTCACGAGTGGTGAAGCAGGACTACAAGTAACTCTCTGTCTCTCCCTCTCTATCTCACCCTCCCTTCTCAATTTCTCTCTGTCTCTATCTAATAAATAATTTTTAAAATTTTAAAAAATCGAGAGGTTCCTGGAAGACGGCGGACTGAGAAGCTGCTAGTGGCTTGAGCTCTGACCACAATTCTGGAAACGAGGAAGAAAGAGAGGAAGGGGAAGCAAACATTCTAGAGGAAATAATAGAAGAATACTTCCCAGACCTGAATAACAGAAAGAACATCAAGATTCAAGAGGCCCAGAGAGTTCCAAAAAGAATCCAACCCAGACCTGAAGACACCAAGAAACATCATAGTCACAATGAGAAGAAGTAAGGATAAAGAAAGGATCCTAAAGGCTGCAAGAGAGAAACAAAAAGTCACATACAAGGGAAAACCCATAAGATTATCTGCAGACTTCTCCACTCAAACTCTAAAAACCAGAAGAGAATGGCAAGATATCTATCAAGGCCTGAATGAAAAAGGGTTTCAACCAAGGATAATATATCCTGCTAGACTTTCATTCAAACTAGATGTAGGCATCAAAACCTTCTTAGACAAACAACAGTTAAAGGAGGCAACCATCACCAAACCGGACCTGAAAGAGGTACTAAAAGACCTCTTATAAACAAGAACATCACTATAATACTAGCAATATATCAGAGCAAACAAAAAAATTTTTTTGAACAATGGCACTACAATACATTAAATCCATAATATCAATAAATGTCAATGGCTTAAACTCACCCATCAAAAGGCACAGAGTGGGGGGATGGATCAGAAAACATAACCCAACCATATGCTGCTTGCAAGAATCCCATCTGTCACAACAAGATAAACACAGACTTAAAGTGAAAGGATGGAAAACTATCATACAGGCTAACGGTCCACAAAAAAGGGCAGGAACAGCCATTCTCATCTCAGACGCAATAGATTTTAAATTAAATAAAGTAATAAAAGATAGGCAAGGACATCACATAATGATTAGAGGATCAATCAGCCAAGAAGACTTAACAATCATTAACATCTATGCACCCAATGAGGGACCATCTAAATACGTCAAGCACTTACTGAAAGAATTTCAAAAATACTCAATAGTAATACAATAAAAGTGGGAGACTTCAATACCCGACTCTCACACTTAGATCAACAAAGCAGAGAAACAACAAAGATACAAGAGAATTGAATGAAGAGATTGACAGACTAGACCTCTTGGACATTTTCAGAGTCCTTCACCCCAAAAAACTGGAATATACTTTCTTTTCAAATCCACATAACACATACTCAAGGATAGACCACATGTTAGGCCACAAAGACAACATCAATAAATTCAAGAACATCGAAATCATTCCAAGTATCTTCTAAGACCACAGTGGAGTAAAACTAACATTTAACAACAAACAGAAAATTATTAACAGTCACAGAATTTGGAAACTAAACAACATACTCCTTAAGAACCACTGGGTCAGAGATTCACTCAAGCAGGAAATTCAAATGTTCCTGGAAACAAATGAAAATGAAGATACAACCTATCAAAATATTTGGGACACAGCTAAAGAAGTACTGAGAGGGAAACTTATAGCCATACAATCACATATTAAACAGCAAGAAAAAGTGCAAATAAATGACCTTACTGCACACCTCAAGGACTTAGAGGAAGAGGAACAAAGGAACCCTAAAGCAACCGGAACGACAGTAATCACTAAAATTAGAGCAGAAATAAACAACACTGAAAATTTAAAAACCATACAAAAGATCAATGAAGCCAAATGTTGGTTCTTTGAAAGATTAAACAAAACTGACAAACCCCCAGCCAGACTCACCAAACAAAAAAGAGAGAAGACTCAAATTCATAGAATTGTAAACAATAGAGGAGATATCATAACTGACACCACAGAAATCCAGAGAATCCTGCGAAACTTCTATATAGAACTATACACCACCAAGCTAGAAAATCTGGAATAAATGGAAGAATTCCTAGAAGCATATGCCCTTCCAAAACTGAACCAACAAGAACTACAAAACCTAAATGCACCAATCACAGACAAAGAAATCGAAACTGTTATTAAGAACTTCCCCAACAACAAAAGTCCTGGACCAGATGGCTTCACAAACGAATTCTACAAAACTTTCAGGAAACAGTTAGTACCCATACTTCTTAAGCTTTTCCATAAGATTGAAGAAACAGGAATACTCCCTTCCACCTTCTATGAAGCCAACATCACCCTGATACCAAAAGCTGATAGGGACAGAACAAAAAAAGGAAAACTACAGACCAATATCTCTGATGAACATAGATGCCAAAATATTAAACAAGATCTTGGCCAACCGGATACAGCATCATATCAAAAAGATTGTTCATCACGACCAAGTGGGATTCATCCCAGGAATGCAAGGCTGGTTGAACATCCGTAAGTCAATCAATGTCATTCACCACATCAATAAAAGCAAAGCTAAAAACCACATGATTATCTCAATAGATGCAGAGAAAGCCTTTGACAAAATCCAACAGCCATTCATGCTCAAAACTCTACAAAAAATGGGAATAGAGGGAAAATTCTTCAAGAAAGTGGAATCCATATCTAGCAGCCTACAGCCAACATCATACTCAATGGACAAAAGCTAAAAGCATTCCCCCTCAGATCGGGGACTATGCAGGGCTGTCCACTGTCACTGTTACTCTTCAACATAGTTTTGGAAGTTCTTGCCATAGTAATCAGGCAAGAGAAAGAAATCAAAGGAATAGCGATTGGAAGGGAAGAAGTCAAGCTCTCACTATTTGCAGATGATATGATAGTATGCATAGAAAAACCTAAAGAATCCAGCAGAAAACTACTGGAAGTTATTAGGCAATATAGCAAGGTATCAGGCTACAAAATCAATGTACAAAAATCAGTGGCATTTCTTCATGCAAACACTAAAACTGAAGAAGAAGACATCCAGAAATCACTCCCATTTACTGTTTCAGCAAAATCAATCAAATACCTAGGAATAAAGTTGACCAAAGAATTGAAAGACTTGTATGCTGAAAACTATGAGTCGCTACTCAAGGAAATAGAAACTGATACCAAGAAATGGAAAGATATCCCATGCTCATGGATTGGAAGAATAAATATCATCAAAATGAATATTCTCCCCAGAGCCATATACAAATTTAATGCAATACCCATCAAAGTTCCACCAAACTTCTTTAAGAGAATAGAACAAACACTACAATCATTTATCTGGAACATAAAAACACCTAGAATTGCCAAAGCCATCTTGAGGAAAAGAAACAGAAATGGAGGCATCACACTCCCAGACCTTAAACTATATTATAAAGCCATAATAATCAAAACAGCATGGTACTGGAACAGAAATAGGCACACAGTCCAGTGGAACAGAATTGAAAGCAGAGAAATAAATCCCCACACCTATGGACATCTAATCTTTAATAAGAGGGCCCAAAGCATTAAATGGATGAAGGAGGCTCTCTTCAATAAATGGTGCTAGGAAAACTGGGTTGTAACATGCAGAAGAATGAAATTGAACCACTTTATCTCACCAGAAACAAAAATCAACTCCAAATGGATCAAAGACCTAGATGTCAGACCAGAAAGAATCTAATACTTAGAGGAAAACATTGGTAAAACAGTTTCCCACCTACACCTCAAGGACATCTTTGATGAATCAAGCCCAATTGCAAGGAAGACTAAAGCAGAAACAAACCAATGGGACTACATCAAATTGAAAAGCTTCTGCACAGCCAAAGAAACTATTAAACAAACAAAGAGACCTCTCACAGAATGGGAGAAGATCGTCACATGCCATACATCAGACAAGAAACTAATCACCAAAATATATAAAGAGCTCAGCAAACTTAGCACCAAAAAAGCAAATGACCCCATCCAAAAATGGGCAGAGGATATGAACAAAACATTCACCTCAGAGGAGATCCAAAAGGCTAACAAACATATGAAAAACTGCTCTAGGTCACTGATTGTCAGAGAAATGCAAATTAAGACAACACTAAGATACCACTTCACTCCTGTAAGAATGGCACACATAATAAAGGACAGCAGCAACAAATGCTGGAGAGGTTGTGGGGACAGAGGAACCCTTTTACATTGCTGGTGGGAATGCAAATTGGTCCAGTCTCTGTGGAGAGCAGTCTGGAAAACTCTCAGAAGGCTAGACATGGACCTTCCATATGATCCAGTAATTCCTCTCCTGGGGTTATACCCCAAGGACTCCATAACACCCAACCAAAAAGAGGTGTGTATCCTATGTTCATAGCAGCACAATTCATCATAGCTAAAACCTGGAAGCAACCCAGGTGCCCAACAACAGATGAGTGGCTGAGAAAGCTGTGGTATATATACACAATAGAATACTATGGAGCTATTGAGAACAATGAACCCACCTTCTCTAACCCATCTTGGACAGAGCTAGTAGGAATTATGTTAAGTGAGCTAAGTCAGAAAGATAAAGATGAGTATGGGATGATCCCACTCATCAACAGAAGTTGAGGAAGAAGATCTGAAAGGGAAACTAAAAGCAACCTGACCAAATTGTAAGTAGGGCACCAAAGTAAAAACCCTGTGGTGAGGGGTAGACATGCAGCTTCCTGGGACAGTGGGGGGTGGGAGTGGGTGGGAGGGATGGGTCACAGTCTTTTGGTGATGGGAATGGTGTTTATGTACACTCCTAGTAAATTTAGTCATATAAATCACTAATTAACATGAGAGGGGGAAAATTAATTGTATGTCTCCAAATTTTTCAAAACACAAACTGAATCTTTTTAATATATAGGCTGTGTAACTGATATGCAGACTCTCTCAAAAGCCTAGACCAAGTAGATCAGAAGCAACCAATAGCATAGCTATATACAAGATACTGGGTACTGTACAGAAAACCCTAACAAAAGGACTTTTCAAAGTTAACCCAATTACCAATTAATGTGATGATAACATTAACTATCGATTGTCTTTTTGAACCCTAAGACAGCAGGAACCTCACAATCTCCACTATAGAGCCTCTACTTCCCCCAGTCCTGGAACCCTTGGATAGGGCCCACTTTCCCGTATGCCTCTCCCAATCCATATCAAATAATATTGCATCTGCTGATCACAACCTAACCAATGCCAACGATTGCCACCTCAACATGCTTCACTTCAGACTGTGTCCAGAGACTTCACATGTGGAATGACAACCCTTCAGCTTCATTACTCGGGTGAGACCTTTCCTTTCATAGTATACTCTAATTCCATCTAGGTGGTTCACTTTCTAACAAAGTCCAAAAACCTAGATACACACCAGTTTCTGTGAGAGAGAGCGTATGTTCACACGTATCCATAAACTACTGCAAAATATATACATGAAAGTAGAAGTACACTAGAGTTTGCAGTGAGTACCCCCCCCCAACACTTCCTCTCCACTATTCCAACCTTTGGGTCCATGATTGCTCAACAATTTGTTTGGCTTTGTATGTTAACTCTCTTTTCAATCACCAGGTTCCAGATGTCATCAGGATGCCGGCCAGGGTTCCCTGGACTGAAGACCCCATCAATGTGTACTGGAGCTCCGCTTCCCCAGAGACCTACCCTACTAGGGAAAGAGAGCAGTAGACTGGGAGTATGGACCAACCAGTCAATGCCCTTGTTCAGCAGGGAAGCAATTACAGAAGCCAGACCTTCCACCTTCTACAACCCACAATGACCCTGGGTCCATGCTCCCAGAGGGATAGAGAATGGGAAAGCTATCAGGGGAGGGGGTGGGATATGGAGATTGGGTGGTGGGAATTGTGTAGAGTTGTACCCCTCCTACCCTATGGTTTTGTTAATTAATCCTTTCTTAAAGAAAAAAGAAAAAAATTTAAAAAATCATCCAATTGCAAGGAAGACTAAAAAATAAACCAATGAGACTACATAAAATCGAAAAGCTTCTGCACAACTAAAGAAACCACTATTCAAACAAAGAGACTCCTTACAAAATGGGAGAAGAACTTTACATGCCATACATCAGACAAGAGACTAATAACCAAACTCAGCAACATAAAAAAAAAAATGGCCCCTGCCACAAATGGAGAGAGGATATGATCAGAATATTCACCAAAGAAGAGATTCAGATAGCCAACAAATATGAAAAAATGCTCCAGGTCACTGTCAGAGAAATGCAAATAAAGACAACAATGAGATACCACCTGACCCCTGTGAGAATGTTATACATCAGAAATGACAGCAACAACAAATGCTGGAGAAGTTGTGGGGTAAAGAACCCCTCCTGCACTGCTGGTGGGAATGTAAATTGGTCCAACCCCTGTGGAAAGCATTCTGAAGAACTCTCACAAGGCTAGAAATGGGCCTTCCTTATGACTCAGTAATTCCTCTCCTAGGGATATATTCTAAGGAGTCAAACACACCCATTCAAAAAGATATGTGTACACCTATGTTCATAGGAGCACAATTAGTAATAGCCAAAACCTGGGAGCAACTCAGGTGTCCAACAACAGTTGAGTGACTGAGAAAGTTGTGATATATAGCTGATATACATATCAGCTATTAAAAATGCTGAGTTCCCCTTTTTCACCTCATCTTGGATGGAGCTTGAAGGAATCATGTGAAGTGAGCTCAGCCAGAAAGAGAAGGATAAATATGGGGTTACCTCATTCATAGACAGAAGTTGAGAAATAAGAACAGAAAAGGTAAACACAAAGTAGAACTTGGACTGGGTTTGGTATCTTGCACCAAAGTAATGGACTGGGAGGGGTGTTTCAAGTGCTAGTACACAGTTGTGGAGGAGGACCTTGATGGGGAGGGTGGATAGAGTGTTTTGCAGAAAACTGAGAGTTTTTTTTAATTTTTTATTTTCTAGTGTTCCACAACAGGAACTGTTTCTGACAGATTGTGGGTCTTGAATTCCTCATTCATTAGATATCTGGAGTGAGTAAAGAAGATCTTGATGGGTTGACATCAAGTACAAGCCTTAAAATCTGTACCCCAAATAATAAACAATAAACTTCTCTGACATTCTCTGTTCAAGAACTCATATAAATCTTAAATAACAATTACAGTGTTTCAAGTACAGATATCGGGGGTCAGGCAGTAAGTAGCACAGCGGGTTAAGCACACATGGCGCAAGGCACAAAGACTGACCTGAGTAAGGATCCCAGTTCCAGCCCCAGGATCCCTACCTGCAGGGGGTCGCTTCACAATCACTGAAGCAGGCCTGCAGGTATGTATCTTTCTCTCTCCCTCTCTGTCTTCCCCTCCTCTCTCGATTTCTCTTTGTCCTATCCAACAACAATTATATCAATAACAACAATAATAATAACCACAACAACGATAAAACAACCAGGGCAACAAAAGGGAAAAAATGGCCTCCAGGAGCAGTGGATCTGTAATGCTGGCACCGAGCCCTGGCAATAACCCTGAAGGCGAAAGAAAAAAAGGAAGGAAGGAAGGGAAGGAGGGAGGGAGGGAGGGAGGAAGGAAGGAAGGAAGGAAGGAAGGAAGGAAGGAAGGAAGGAAGATATCATATCCCACAGCTTTAACAAGTGCTTCACTGATCTTGGATCTGTGCAAAGAATGGTATCAACTATGTCCTTGCCTCCTAGCAATTACACACTAAGCTAAGTCAACACAGACATATCAGTGAAAGGTGAAGATGGCAGCATAAAATCAAGTGGCATGCAGCTATATTTCTATTGGAATTTTATTTTGCCTTACTCTGGTAGAATGTATTTGAAGAGTTTAGTTGTCTTCCTGCATCTTGTTGTTGACTACAGTCACAGAAAAAACAAATTCTTTTAAAAATTCCTGAATGTGATCGACATGACTCAGGCATATGGGAGTTATTATTAAGTATGTCAGAGTACAAAATATTTCTCCTTAAAATGAAGAACTTTACATCATTTCCAGGTTAAAACAACATGCATTTTAACTGGAACTTCAAACAAGCAAACCTTATTTGTAATCTGCCTGGTTAGGGATGGGTCCAGACTGCCCGTCACCATGAAGAAAATAAGTGTAAAGACTTCATTTGGACAGAACTCATCCTGGAAACAGCTGCCAAGGAGTAAATAGAGCAGTGCATTTGCAGTTTCTTAGCGAGATAGAATTCTGGGTGCCAAATAGATATTTATGGAAGATACATTTTATTTAAAATAATAATACTTTATACGAATAAAAATATTTAATGAAAAGTGATGGGAAATAATATCCAAAGTAAAAATGATTTTTAGCATGCATTCAACATTTTTTAATAGTTAAAATATTTACCAAACTAGCACTGTTGCTTTGACTGCTTTCTCTCCATAAGTTTAAAAAGTAACAGATGCTTTTAAAAGTGAAAGATTCTTGAGTGACCTAAGCCTTAGGAAATAGCATTATGATTAAGATACTGCTTTTTCAACAGGAATTGCTGGTATTCATGTATTTTGTCTGTGTCCTAAGCTTAAGCAATTCAAGTTCTTCTCATTTCTCTGTCCATGCCAAGAGGTTCAATCTGCTTGTTTTTTCTTTTTTATTCCCCTAACAGTTTGTTAACCATGTATTCTGATCAGACATTTGTTCTAACTCTATTCATTTTCTAGTAAAGTATCAGTATAGAATAATTAGTAATTTAGCACTATAGTTATTTCTGTTTTCATCATAGAGCTATGAAAGAAAGAACACGCTCTATGAAATGTATCCCAGGTGGGGAGGGGAGGGAGATAACATAATGGTTATGCAAAAAAGGTTTTCAGGCCTGAGGTTCAAAGTACCAAGTTTAGTCCCCCACACCACTATAAGCCATAGCTGAGCAGTGGTTTAGGAAAGCAAGAAAGAGAGAAAGGAAGAGAGAGAGGAAGGAAGGAGAGAAGGAAGGAAGGAAGATGGAGGGAGGAAGGGAGGAAGAAAGGAAGAATCATAAGAGGACCCTGTTTGCATAGCTGGAGAGCAAAAGCATTAGACTGTTTCTAGATCTCAAATGTTCAGCTCCATCGCTAAGCTCATATTCTCACAGACATCTGAGCATATAACCTATTGGGTTGTTGGGAATGTTATGATGTATTTTCCTATGCTTTTCTATAGAGTTAGTGCATTGTTTTTTAAAAAATATCTTTTTATTTTTATGTTTTAATAGGAGAGATATAGAAAAACCAGAGCACTGCTCCACTTTAGCTTAAGGTAGTTCTGGGAATTGAACTTAGGACCTTGGAGTCTCAGGTATGAAAGTATTTTTTGCAGGGCTGGAGAACATTTATAATGGTGATGCAGAAGACTCTCATGCCTGAGGCTCTAGGGTCCCAGATTCAATCCTCAGCACCGGTCTCTGCCCACCCCCCTACCCTCTCTTTCTTATTGAAATAAATTGGTTTTTCCTTTACTCTGTTAGGGTTTTTTTTTTAAATATTTTTTATTATCTTTATTTATTGGATAGATACAGTCAGAAATTGAGAGGGTAGGGGGTGACAGAGAGACACACATGCAACACAGCTTCATCATTTGTAAAGCTTTCCCCCTGCAGGTGGGGGCCAGGGGCTTGAACCAAGGTCCTTGTTCATTGCAATATGTGCTCTCAACCTGGTGCTCAACCTGGGTTTTTTTTTTTCTTTAAGAAATTGAGGTCCAGGTATTAAGGCAAATATTGAAAAAAGTTATATTGTACTTTTGATGAGATAATCATTTTTTGCATGTAAACCACCTTCTTTTATAATGTTTTATGTAGTAATATTGATTGTTTATGATGCCTACAAGAAATTATCCTTTGTAAATTATGATCAGAATCAAAATGCCATAATTTCACCACTGACTCCTCTTTTAAATTTACAGCCTATTTGTAAAACTATACTTTGGCCCATGACTACATAAAATTAGTTCATATCTTAGTGTGAGCATTCAGTAAACACTGATAAATCTACCACACTCTTAAGGCTTATGTTGTCTTTATCTGTCTTACAGAAAACATCGATGCAAATTCATTCCCAGAATTCAAACATCTTACAGTTAAGAAGATGCTAAACATTTTTTTCAAATAAAGTCAGATGGATTTAGGTAATTAATCCACATGAATTTTTCTTTGATTTGCACATGGTAAACTTAGGAAACCATTGTCCTTTATTTCTGAAAACCATTTCCTATTTTTGAGGACATTTAATAAAAATGCTGAGGGGTTTGAACATAATAAGACCAAGCGTCTCCTCTGATTTAAAAAACTCTCACTTAATTATGCATGTTCATTTGTCCAACCTCACTAGAGTCACTTAAATATTTGATCTATCCCTACCTACTTCCATGAATGAAACACACCTGGCTATGTGATCTTTAAATTTAAACAAAAAGAGAGATTGAACCTGACACGAATCTCCTCTGTGTTCATTATGACACGAGCTTGCCTAATAGAGTAGAAATGCTAAACCCAATGAATGACAAGTTCAAACTGCATAGCAATTTGGTCAGATCTAAACTACAGGGGGTGGGGTGGATGAATAAAGTGCATGGGCAATCTGGGGCAAGTGCTTAGGGACACAACCTGCTAAAGACTGAGACCTACAAAAACACTGCCTGTGTGGAAACTGAAGAAGGGTAACCATGGAGAAGAATTAAGAATTGTAGATGAGTCCACTGGACAGAGACAGTTAACAGAGGGAATACACTGAAGTTACCAAAGTTAGGACAACTGTCTTGTTAGCACTTAATTAGGATGATAGGTATATCCCTGGTACCCTATCAGGCTTCTTTCTTACTTTTAAATTGTAAGAGTTAGGTTATTAGGCATGGTCTCTTTAATTACCTTTATATTCACTTGTCCAATAAAACTGATAACAGTCATAGTGTCCTTCAGACTCAAAACATTAGCCCTACCAGCAGTGCAAATGAATAAGAGGGAAAGGATCCTGTTCACCTCTAATGGGACTTTTCAACCAGACCTCTCATCAACTCTGCAATCTCTTTATTGCTTTGAGCCCTGAAGATCAGTAATGATTACATGAATACTGAAAGAAGAGCTTACTTTCTGCCTCCTGTGCCCACTCAAAATCCCAATCTCACAACACAACATATATAAACTACTCCAGAGAATTCTTGGCTAGCCCTAGATTCAATACCCATTAGGCTATGTATGTGTGTGTGTGGGGGGGGGGCGCTGTTGAAAAAGTCATGACATTATTTTTCTATGCAAAAATGTATCATGACTTCTCTTTTTTAAAAAAAAATTATCTTTATTTATTGGATAGAGACAACCAGAAATTGAAAAGGGGGTGGTTGAAAGGCAGAGAGACACCTGTCACGCTGCTTCACTACTCACAAAGGTTTCCAATCAGTAGCTCAGACCTGTGTCCTCGTGCATTGTAATATGTGCACTCAACCAGGTTCGCCACCATTCAGCCCTCCTCATACCTTCTCCAACAACCCAATACATACCTTAATCAAAGTCAGTTCTTTTCAGTCAACTTAATGAGCCTTCATTAATTGCAACATAATCTTAACATTATTGAATTAATGTTATTTCAATCTGAAAGCAAGCACTATCTCCTCATAATATAAAATGGAGGATAATTTGTGCTAAAAAAATAAATAAATAAAATAAATAAATAAATTGAAGGGATGGGGAATCAGCATAACGTTTATGCCAAAGACTTTCCTGCCTGAGGTTCTGAGGTCTTGGTTCAATTCTCAGTACCACCATAAGCCAGAACTGATCAATGCTGTTTTTTCTGTCTCTTTATCTCTCCTCTTAATTAAAATAAATAAAATACTTTTTAAAATTGTAGAGGATTCCCACTTACTTCTGTCAGCATCAGTGTCTAGTTTACAACTTACTTGTAATAATATAAGGTGCTTGTGAGATGCTGAGGGGAATTAGGATTAAGACATGAAATAGTGGGAGAACATAGGTAGTTAGACACAAAGAGCTGTAAAAAAAAAAAAAAAAAAGTTTGCTAGCCTCAACGCCCAACTCTTGAATTTCAGTACTTGATCTCTAACTAGTTATCTAGGTCTAGCTTCTCTACCAAGACTGTTGTATCATTTGGACTGCCTGACGTGTTTGCTCCTCTGGTGAGTCCTTTTTCTTTTTTGTTTTTTAATATCTTTATTTATTGGATACAGACAGCCAGAAATCAAGAGGGAAGGGGGTGACAGAGAGGGAGAGAGACAGAGAGACACCTGCAGCCCTGCTTCACCACTCATGAAGCTTTCCCCCTTGTAGGTGGGGGCTGTGGGCTCCAACCTGGGTCCTTGCGCAGTGTAATACATGCGCTTAACCAGGTGCGCCACCACCCGGCCCTCAAGGTGAGTCCTTTTTACCCAATGCAGAGCTGGTCCAGAAGTCCTTGACACAAAAAGGGGGGGGGTCTTTAATATGAGAAATCCCACCCAAATAAGCAGAGAAGAAATGTGACAGCAAAGCTGTTGTTTTTAGTTTTGTTTCTAACCTCATGCGATTTTCCCAGAGGAAACGAATAAGCAGTATCTATCATATTACGGTGTTTTTAATTAATGTCATCATTCCCTCATCCTACTTTTTTCCATTTTAGTTGATTTTAATTCCTTTGAGCCCCTCACCCCCCCCCCCCCCAGAAAAAAAAAGCATCTCTACTTCCAGTATTTCGTGGGCCGAGGTCAAGGGCCAAATCTCAAGGGTCAGTCCCTCTCGCAGGCAGCAAATCTCAAGGGTCAGTCCCTCTTGCAGGCAGCAAATCTCAAGGGTCAGTCCCTCTCGCAGCCAGCACCCTGCCAGCCAAGGCCGCAGCTCCTCAGAGGCAAAATGGTGCCTTTGTTGCAGGAGCTCCCAGCTACAATTTTTTGTCGCCACTCACCTCTCTTACCTGAGGCTTCGGTGTTTGTGGTTGTCCCAGTTGCACTTTAGTGAGGTTTGTGGATTTGATGCTTGTCAAAATTTGTTGATTTGGGGAGAGAGTTTTTGCTGTTCGCTAATTCATATCCACGCCTCCCAGAAGTCCCATATACCTTTTTTTTTTTTAATCTTTATTTATTGGATAGAAACAGAAATCAAGAAGGTAGGGGGAGACAGAGAGACAACTGCAGCACTGCTTTGTCATTCACAAAGCTTTTGCCCTACAGGTAAAAGTCGCGGCCTTGAACCCTAGTCCTTGCTCATTTGTAATGTGAGCGCTTAAACAGGTACACCACCTCACGGTCCCTCCTTGTGCACTGTAACATGTGTGTTCAACCAGGGCGCCCACCACCCTGGCCCCATCCACATATTTCTTAAAATACTTAAAGCCCTTCCAATAGCAAACAAGAGTCATTACAAAGTCAAAATTTTAATAGAGATACTCTTCATATATAAAGCAATAGTTAAGGACTTTTAAAAAAAAATGTCTCTATTGGGAGATTAACGATTTACAGTCGACAGTAAAATACAATAGTTTGTACATGCAAAATATTTCCACAGAACAATACAACCCCCAATTGGTCCTCCTCTGCCATCACGTTCCAGGCCCTGAACCCTCACCCCACCCCAAGGTCTTTTATTTTGGTGCAGTACACCAACTCCAATCCAAATTCTGCTTAGTGTTGTTTTCCCTTCAGATCTTGGTTTTCAACTTCTATGAGTGAGATCATCCCATATTCACCCTATTGCTCCTGACTTATTTCAAGTTAAGGACTTTTTAACAACTTCATATGTATAACTACAGCTTTCATAGTAGAAAAATAAAATTTCAATTTTTATATGCCCTGATTATGATTATTAATTGGGTAATTCAGTTGAACTGTATCATGTTTTAAAGTAAAGCCTGAATAAGTGTAGATGTGGAAATTCACTCAATTGGGCTACCATCTATAATTCTATTTTTAAAGTCAATTACTTAGATAAAAAATATCAATTACTTATTTATGATAATTATTATGAAAAATATTAGGTAGGTCTATGCCTGGTTAGAAACCTAATTCCTTCAGGTCAAAATGTTAGCACACCATTAAAAATAAACATAATAATATATTCCTGTGTCTGGATCTCTATGAAGTGTCACCAAGAATGATCTTTTAGATTCTTATCTTGTCTGGTGTCTGTGTAATCTAATAATCCTTATCCTATATTAACTATAAAACTATAATTAACATTTGTCTTGGATAAAACAAAATTCTTAGAAACACTATTATCTTACATGTAAAAAGTTGGAACTGTGTCCATATGAATCTGAGTGCAATGCTAGATGACCTATAGTCTCAATTTTTAGAGGTCATAATATCTGGAAGTGATTGTCTGGGCTTCTACAAAATGAGCTCTCAGTCGGTGAAAAGAGTATTAAATCAATAACTTTGTTTTCAGGGCAAGTGTATTAGAGTTCTAGCAAGAAACTGAAGTAACTCGCCAAGGTTTTCAAATGAAGAGACTTTAATAAGGTAAGGGTAAGGTTAAAGGAACTAACAAGAAAGATTGAGGCACAACAATAAAAGGAAGTCACTAATAGAATTTTGATTTAAAAAGTCAAGAGAGAAAATAGTGTTATTAGAGCAAAATGAAGACTGAAGCCATGCAGGAGGGTCTTCCCAACAAGAGTTGCATTTCAGCTACTGCCAAAGAGAGGCTACCCAAAAGGGAGGGAATGGAGATGAAATATCTTGATTGTCTCTCTTCTAAACCTTTCATCTCTTGCCAATGTTTTTCATAGGCTGGACCTAACCAAGATAAACAAACAAGCAAAAAAAGCAGTCTTCAGGGATTAGCCTTCTGGGTCAGAAAAGATAAGGAATTGTTAGGAGGTCAAACAGTAAATAACCGCCTCCCAGTACAACCCAGGAGAAGGCAAAAACAAACAAATGGCACTACACAGAGATGTTCCCAGGCTGTCTTCTCTAAATTCTTTGCAACTGGAACTGCTAAGTAAAGTACCTAAGAAACCTATATGTTAGGAAGAAAATTCATCTTTGAGGTCATCTCAAAGGCTTTGGCTCATACACGTTGGGAGAAAATAGCTGTAAGACACAGAGAGTGTTTAGATATGTTGACCAGGATCCACAGTAATATTGAGAAAAGGAAAGAAAATCTAGATTTCTAATACTGAACATACACTCTTTGGATATGCCTAGCAACCAAGGACTTAGATGAAGATACTTGTCAATGTATTCCAGGAATCTACCGAAACCCAGAAAAATCTCATATCTTTCTCAAATTCCCAACTCCATGGCATAAACAAACCGTCAAGGTTTCAAGCATAATGTGTACCAAAAGCAATCATATTTTTCTACACCTACATAAATTCTCCACTATCATCCATCACCTACCATCAAGTTTACACACACACAAATTATCAAGCAAAAACCTGTTCTTCTGTTTTCCTCATTTCTGACAATGGGCATTATAACAGTGTGGTTGGGGCCAGGCAGTGGCGCTCCATGTTCAAGCTCCCAGTCCCCACCTGCAGGGGGAAAGTTTCACAAGTGGTGAAGCAGTGCAGTAGACGTCTCTCTGTCTCTCTCCCTTCATTCTCAATGTCTCTCCATCTTCTATCCAATAATAAAATAAATAAATAAATAATTTAAAAGATAGTGTGGTCTAAGGAATTTATTGTCATCTTTGATCCCACCGCTACCACTATATCAGGAACCCAACACTTCTAAGAGTCAACCTGGCGCTTGATGAACACCCAACAAGAGTAAGCATCCCATTTGGAAAAGAAAGAGTGAGTGAGAAGGAGCCAGGTGGTGGCATACTCTGTTGAGTGCACGTTACCACGCACAAGGGCCTAGGTTTGAACCCCTGGTCCCCACCTGCAGGTGGGAGCTTTACAAGTGTTGAAGCAGTGTGCCAGGGGTCTCTCTCTCTATCTTCCCCTCCCCTCACATTTTCTCTCTGTCCTATCAAATATACAATACAATAAAATAAAGAGTAAGAATCCAAATACTACAGAGCTCTGCTTCTTCCCACATTTTGTTTAATGATCTCTCCTGGATCCTGTTGTAACTTCTACATATTCTTCTTCCTTTCTTTTTTAATTCTACATCTTCTAATGTAAAATTTCCTTTCTCAGGCGTAGACACTAGTTCAGCTAAAGTCACCATATATAGTCATCATTTGATTACTGTGTATTCGGCATCTCTATGGCAATAAATATCCTGCCTAGTTCTGTCTGATCCAGAAACTGACGCACTTGACTGTTCTTTACAGGATGACTCCAGGTCCAAACAAACAGAACTAGATAATTGCACTCCACTCCCACTAACTCCATAGACTATAAGCATCTATTTTCCAGAATTCTCCCTTATCCTTGTTCCTCAAGTCTGTGTTAATATATTTCGTGTAATCAACAATCCATTCTCTACCAATTTTTCTGTTTTCTATCCAATCATCTAATATCTAATGTTAAAATATTAATTTAATTTATTTATTATTCTTTGCCTCCAGTCTCTGGGGCTCAATGAATCCAGCACTTCTGATAGACTTTTTTTATTCCTTGATGAGAAAGAGAGAAATTGAGAGGGAAGGGTAGATAGAGGGAGAGAAAGATATACACCTGCAGAACTACTTCACCTCTTATGAAATTTTTCCCCTGCAGGTGGGGAACACGGGGGCTTGAACCAGGATCCTCATGCAGGTCCTGAGCTTCGTGCCATGTGTACTTAGCCAGTGCACCACCAGTGGATCCCCCAAATAATAAACTTCTTGAATGAAGCTCAACTATACACAATAAATGTATCTGCTTACCTAGCTCCTAAATCATTCTACTACCTATAGATTATAGACAAAATTATTTATAAATAATTTTAGTCTGATCTCTACTTATTTGTCCACTTTAAACGCTTTTCAGAGTAGATTGAGCATGTTCAGGGTGGTATGGCCATAGACTGTACTTGGTTTTCTTCCATCTACCCAATATTCCATCCACATTTGTTTACTATTTATTTATTTATTTATTTATTTATTTATTTATTTATTTATTTTTACCTCCAGTGTTATCACTGGGGCTCAGTGCCTGCACTACAAATCCACTACTCCTGGAGGCCATTTTTCCCGTTTTGCTGCCCTTGTTGTTTTTATTGTTATTGTTACCACTGTTGTTGTTGTTGGATAAGACAGAGAGAAATCAAGAGAAAAAGGGAAGACAGAGAGGAGGAAAGATAGACATTTGCATACTTGCTTCACTTCTTGTGTTGTGAAGTGACACCCCTGCAGGTGGGGAGCCGGGGACTCGAACTGGGAACCTTGAGCGGGTCCTGTGCTTTGTAGTATGTGTGCTTAACCTGCTGCACTACCTCTTGGCCCCCCTCATGTAACATTTATGTCTTAAATACAATTTGCTATTTCTGTTTTTCCTACCATAGATGCTTACATGTCAAAATAACTTTTTGACTACTCATGTCCTGTTCAAATACAACTTCTTTGTAAAGTTAAAGATCATCAAACAAATGTTCAGATATCAAATTTTATAGTTATATAGTACTTGGCATATAGTAGACCAAAAATATAGGTGACCACTATCCTCTACCACTTTCTGTCATCTGGACAATTAAAGAACATTATGTTCTGCTCTTAGGTGATCATTACTTTGTAGCTTATATTTACTTATGAATCACATATCTAACAAGGTTATGCACATAAAAGCAAAAGCATAGATGTTATTTAAGTTGGTGTATTTATAACATCCATAAACATTATAAAAATGTTTCATTCGAATACTTCATATTTTGTGAACCATCTCATTTATGCCCCACAACAATAGCAACTGATGTTAATAGCCCCATTTTACAGATCATAAAAATGAATTTCTCAATGGTTAATTAATTTGGAAAAAAAAAAAAGAATACACCCAGAACTGCAATACATATAAGACTATACAAATGTTCCTGTTCTTTAAAAAAAAAAATCTGCAACATTATGTAGATGATTGCTACATGGTACAGTGATGTGATCAAAGGAAACTTAAAGCTCTCTGTTCTAAAGGACATTTAAATTTACCTGTCATTAATAAATATAGTACATTATCAATTTATGTAGCACTTTTATTAGCCTGATGCAAATAACATTAAGATATTTACTTAGAACTCTAAAGACCAGAGAAATTCTACAGTTTCTCGCTCTAACTCTGTTGAAAGATTCAGCTGAGAAGTGAACTTGCACATGTATTAGGCTCTGGCTCTGATAGGGAAGGAAGGAAGGAAGGAAGGAAGGAAGGAAGGAAGGAAGGAAGGAAGGAAGGAAGGAAATGAAGAGGGGAAGGGAGAGGAAAAAGAAGGACTAACTCTGAGCAAGAACACAGAGTAACCTTCAAGAGAGGATTTATATATGATGAGGAAGACTATCATTTAGCAAAAAGAAAATTTGATCTACTTAATACCCATTAATAATAAAAAGTACCAGAAAATGATGCCTAAAGGGACAATACTTCAACCTGATAAAGACCATTTATGAAATCCAACAGCTAACATTACATTTAATGAACAAAACTGAATTTCTTTTTCTAAGATCAAAAACAAGGCAAGAATTCAGCTCTTTGCTTCTATTCAATTATGTTCTAGTGACATAAGCAAGATAAGAAAATTCAAAGCACAAGAATAAAACTATTTATTTTTCCACCAAAAGAAAACAAAAAAGTAGTTTGTTGTATATAGAAAAAAAATACAGACTGACCCTAAAAACAATAACAACAAAAGGTACACAGAGTAACAGGTTAAGAAAACTGCATGAGAGAGGTCAACATACAAAAATTAATTATTCATTCCAAATGTACAGGATATATTCTATAGCTACTTCTGGAAGCCATAAACATTTAGAAAATTAAAAAATGTTGATAAACTTAGAATAGCTTTGCCAGGTATAAAATGCTTTAAGATATATATATATATATATATATATATATATATATATATATATATATATATAGAATCTGTTTATTGGGGGAAAAAAGCATTATGAGCTAAATTAAGACTTAAAAAATGGAGAGGTTGTCATGTTGATGAATGTGAATATCATGATCAGAAGGGCCAGGTGGTAGCACACCTGGTTAAGTGTACACATTACAGTGTGCAGGGACCAAGGTTCAATCCCCTAGTCCCCATCCAGGAGGAAAGTTTCACAAGTGGCGAAGTAGGGCTCCAGGTGTCTCTCTGTCTCTTTCCCTCTCTACCTCCTCCCTTTCAGTTTCTTTCTTTTCTATCCAATAATAAATAAAGATCGAAAAAATATCATGTTCAGTTGTTGCTCTCAATTTATTGCACTAACTCTAAAATTTCTTTATTTCACTATTCAACAGCTGATTTTAAATTATTGTATTATTAAAAATTAATTTCTTTTTAGTTATAATTTCAAGTAATAATTATATTATTATTAATATTATGATTATTAATATTAATTATATTATTAATATTAATAATATTATGATTTATAATATTATTTAGGCTTCATAAATAATAACAAAAAATTCAGTCACCAATATGTAAGATTGATGCAATACAGCCTTTTAAAATCACCATTTGTCTATATTATACTTGCCACCAAAATTCTAATAAGGGACCAGGTAGTGACTCCCCTGGTTGAGTGCACCTGTTATAATGCCCAAGGAACTGTGTTCAAGCCCCCAGTCCCCACCTGCAGGGGGAAAGCTTTGCAAGTGGTGAAGCAGTATAGCAAGTGTTTCTCTTTTTCCCTCTCTATTTTCCCCTACCCTCTCAATTTCTGGCTGTTTCTATCCAATCATTTTTTTTTAATTTACAAAAGAATTAAAAAAAAAGAATTCTAATCAAAGGTTCTTTGCTAATTCAACAGCTATGCCTCCCTCTATATTAAATTTTTCATGATTTATAGTATTTGAAAAGTTGTCTTTTTTAAAAGTCATTATTATTATCATCATCATTATTATTTTGTATTTATTTTATTTATTAATTTTATTAATTTATTAGCACTGTTTAGCTCTGGATTATGGTGGTAATGGACTGAAATTGGAACCTGGCAGCCTCAGATATGAAAGTCTTTTTGCATAACCATGATTCTATCTTCCTGACCGGAGGTGTCCCTAATGCTAAAAACAGGAAATATGACATAGTGTAGGTGAATTCTTCCACCATCTCTGGTAGTCTTTCTAAGGGCATTTTGGGGCTTAGTTGTAGAACGGTCCCAATAATGGAATATCTCTGAGCATCCCCCATGGCTGGAGATGGATTCCTCATTCAAGGGTAAACTGGGGTAACTGGGCATGCTACTTACTGCTTCTCTTGTAAGATAAAGCTTTGCAAATCAAAAGTATTACAATCTGTCTACTTTAAGTATGGGTGGGGCATATGCAAAAGAAGGTAAGCAAGCACATCTAATTGGATGGATGGGCTTTGCTATCTTTCTAAGCTTAGTTTTCATCAAAATTTGGTTCAACTATTTGGAAACAACACCCTTAGAATTCACCACCCCCCACCCGCATTCACGGATCAAATGCTTTCAGCTGGGTATTTTTATTTTTGTTTTCCAAATTAGAGTGCATTTAGTGCTGGACCTAATAGAGCAAATGTATCCCATTGAACAGAGGTGAAATGTGAAAAAAAAGTTCAGTAAAATTTCACTGAAGTAAAATGTAAATATTTAAAAATACAATACAAGTATATACAATTAAAATACATAAACTTTATGTGTTTAAAAATTAATTATAAGGGGCCAGGTGGTGGCACACCTGGTTGAGCACACACATTACAGTGCTCAAGGACCTGGGTTCAAGGCCCTGGTCCCCCCCTGCCTGGGGGAAGCTTCATGGGTAGTGAAACAGAGCTGCAGGTGTCTCTCTGTCTCTCTCCCTCTCTATCTTCCCATTCCCTTCAATTCCTGGTTGTCTCTATCCAATAAATAAATTAAAAGATAACAAAAAATAAAATAAAAATTAATTCTGCAAATGTTGCATTAAGGGCCACTAGGAAGAGTAGATTCATAGTGACAGTACCAAGCCCCAGCAACTGGAGGCAAAGAAAAAAAATAAAGCATACAGTAAATATAGTTTGAGAAGAGTTCTATGATATGCAGATTTTATTGATGTCAAATCCATCTTAGTTTATATTATTAGGATTCCTCCTTTGAAACAATGGAGGTAAGACTACTAGTTCATCTTTGCTTGCTATTAATTTATTCATTCACTCAAGATATATCATTAGGTATCCACTTTGTTCCTAGGTAAAGCATTTTTTTTCCCTCCAGGGTTATTGCTGGGGCTCAGTGCCTGCACTATGAATCCACTGCTCCTGGAGGCTATTTTTTCCCTTCTGTTGCCCTTGTTGTTTATCTTTGTTGTTATTATTACTATTGTTATTGCTGTCGTTGTTGTCGGATAGGACAGAGAGAAATGGAGAGAGGAGGGGAAGACAGAGAGGGGGAGAGACATCTGAAGACCAGCTTCACTGCTTGTGAAGCGACCCCTCTGTAGGTGAGGAACCCGGGGGCTTGAACCAGGATCCTTATGCCAGTTCTTGCTCTTCAAGCCATGTGTACTTGACCCGCTGTGCTACTGCCTGGCCTTTTTTTTTTTTTTTTTGCTTTCTTTCTTTCTTTCTTTCTTTCTTTCTTTCTTTCTTTTTTTTAGGTACCAGTCAGTATACTACTCAGCTCTGGTTTATGGTGGTTCTGGGGATTGAACCAGGGACTTTGGAGTCTCAGGCACGAAAGTCTCTTTGCATAACCATTATGCTATCGACCCCTGACCCGGGGTAAAACATTTTAAGAAATACAGTGTTCAATCCCAGAGACTGCAGATTCAGTCTCTGGTACTACCTTATGCCAAAGCTGAACAATGCTTTAGGTTTCTTTCTATAAATACCTCTTCTCCTAAAAAATAAGTAAATAGGATTCGGGCGGTAGCCCAACAAGTTAAGCGCAGGTGTCACAAAGCTTAAGGACCAGCGTAAGGATCCGGGTTTGAAACCCCAGTTCCCCACCTGTAAGGGAGTCACTTCACAAGCGGTGAAGCAGGTCTGCAGGTGTCTGTCTTTTTCTCCTCCTCTCTGTCTTCCCCTCCTCTTTCCATTTCTCTCTGTCCTATCCAACAAAGACGACATCAATAACAACTACAACAATAGGACAACAAGGGCAACAAAAGGGAATAGATAAATATTTTTAAAAGATAAGTAAAGAAATATTTTTAAAGAAATATAGGAGAGACATGAAGATAAAAAGTTGTTTTAAGATACACAGCAGATCATACATGCTAGAATAGTAAGTGAAATCTGACTATTAGATGGTAATTTCATAATGGACATTATAATATCTTTAAGTATGTGGAAGTAGAATAAGGATTCTAATTTTTATTATGTAAACTCCAGAAGGCAAAACAGGAACGTGAACACAATGATGCTCAAAATACATAAGACCTTTCTCCAATTAGATATTGTGAAAACTGAATGCACTGTTTCATGACAAGCAATAACCTAAATTATGGAAGGTGTTCATATATTAAGAAAGGAAGAAGACTAGATTGGGGCGGGGAGGTAGTGCATGGGGTTAAGCACACATAGCGTGAAGTGCAGGGACCAGTGCAAGGACCCAGGTGGGAGCCCCTGGCTCCCACCTGCGGGGGAGGGGTTGCTTCGCAAACAGGTCTGCAGGTATCTTTCTCTCCTCCTCTCTATCTTTCCCTCTTCTCTCAATTTCTCTCTGTCCTATCCAATAGCAACAACAACAGCCACAGCAATGAAAAAAGATGGCCGCCAGAAGCAGTGGATTCGTGCAGACACCGAACCCCAGAAATAACTCTGGAGGGGAAAAAAAAAGACAAGATTCATATATTGGGTTGAAGTATGAACTAAGCTCAGAGAACTCCTGAGGTTCTGCCAATAATAATCTATGATATAAGCCTTCTTGTGGCCTCTCCAGGACCTTACCCTCACTACAAACTAGCAATAGTAGACAGAGACTGTCTCACTCTCCAAAGAGAAGCCGGGGTCACCCTACTCTGACACTGGAGAAAGATGGTCCTGAAATGAGTGCAGCCTAGAATGTTCCCAGTTGTGACCAAGGACTGTGAGCTCAGACTCACAGTGACTCAGATGTTATATAGGCTGTTGTGCTAAATATGAATAGAGGGCAGGGGTAGTTAGCATAATGGTTATGCAAAGAGACTCTCACACCTGAGGCTCCAAAGTCCCAGGTTCAATCCCCTGTACCACCATAAGAGCTGAGCAGTGCTCTGATTAAAAAAAAAAATCCCCTAGTCTCTGCTAAATATGAATATATATTATATGGGTTAGATGTATGGGGTAAACAGTTAATTGTAATTATATACTTTCCTCAAGTTTGGGAGCTACTCTCTTCCCTAGTCCAGCTTATTAGCCCAATCCTCCACTCTGACACCATCATCCCAGATAATATATTTTTTATTAGTGATTTAATAATGACTGACAAGATTGTGGGATAAGAGGGATACAATTCCCACCATCAGAGTTCCATATCCCTTCCCCTCCCTTGGAAGTTTCCCTAATCTTTATCCCTCTGGAAGTATGGACTAAAGATCTTTTGGAGGTGCAGAAGGTGGGAGGTCTGGCTTCTGTAATTGCTTCTCCACTGAACATGGGTGTTTATAGGTAGATCCATATGACTACTTATTTGTATCTTTCCCTAGTGGGGTAGGACTCTGGAGAGGTGATGTTCCAGGACACATTGGTGAGGTCCTCTGCCCAAGGAAGTCAGGTTAGCCCCAGACAATAATTTTAGTACACCTGCATGTTAGCTATCAAGCTCAAGCAAAAATTACTAAAGCCATGGGCCCCTAGGAACATACCTAAAATAGACTTCCTCACTACTTACCACCCTAAGATCCCTACTGCCATCTGCTCTATTCCTGTTTTTTTGGTTCTTGTTTATTAAACTCCTGCTTTATGTCTTACCATCTTTTAGCCTCTAAGTTGCAGATACTACTGTGATTCAAACCTGACTTCTCTAGGCAGATGACCTCACCAGTGTGTCCTGGAACCTCACCTCTCCAGAGCCCTTCCCCACTAGGGAAAGACATAAACAGTCTGGGAGTATGGATAAACTGCCAAAGTCCACATCCAGCATAAAAGCAATTACAGTACTCAGAACTCCTACTTTCTGTACCCCATAAGGAATTTTGGAATAGTGCAGATGAAGTGTTGGGGGGATCTTCCATTTTGTAGATAGCTAGTAGGCATATTTTAGTTATATTCCAAAGGGCCTGTGGCTACACGAGTTTGCTTTTGTTTTTTTTCCCCTGAGACTGAAATCTGATATGCAGGTGGATCCAAGTTATTGTCTGGGGAGATGGTGTCAAGGCTGGAAAGGGGACAGAAAGCTGGATCAGGGAAGAGAGTAGCTCCCTAAATATGGGAAAAGTATATAAATATTGTTGGCTGTAAAGCCCATCTATGTGATTTGGTCTGGGGCCCATATTCAGCTTAGGAACCTGCTGGGATAGCCTGAGAGTACTTCTTCCCGAGCTAGTGCTCTCTGGCTTGGAGAGAACTCAACTGGAGCCGATCTAGGCTGCTGCGTGGGAGAGGGATCAGGAACTCGTGCCGCACTAACTTCCGCAGGAGATACACTCTGGAACTCTCGGAGCCGGAAAGCAATTTCCAAGTGTCTTTAATCAGAAGAGCAGCTGTTTTTTATCTCTCCAAGTAGGGTGGAAACAGGATGTGATATAGAGAGGGTGGAGAGAAAAGTGACTGGTGAAAATCAGAGTGTGACAAGGAGGGGGCGGAACAGGCGAGAATCCTATCACTGAACCACCAATGCCCTGGAGGGAGTGCTTTATGTAAATGTAAAAGTGATTTATGTAAATAAACCAAAGCTTTGAATGGGATCAGTAAATCCCTATATAGGCATATGGTTAAGCAGAAGCCAGGGGGAGGTGGCATACTACCCAACATCTCCCCCTTTCTTTTTAACTATTTGTCATAGTATCAGGAGTGCGGGGCATTTTGTGAGGCAGGGAGACTGATAAGAGGCATACCTTTTTTGGGGTTCTACTGTCCCTCCTTGCTCAACCTCTCCGTGGAGAGAGAGACTAACAGGATTGACACACCCCTCAGGCTCAAGCCCTTCCAAGCTCAACCATATCCTCACAATTCCCCAACATCTTCTTACTTGATGGCCATATATAACTGGGTCAATGTCTGTAAAAGGCTTCATCTTTGTCAGGGGAATAGCAGTGTAGGGGTGAACAGAAACCCGTTGGGAAGAAAGCAGAATGATAGCGTGTAAGTGTCTTCAAAAAGAACTAGCACAAGACAGAGAGGGATAAGTAAGAGTAGCAAGAGACAGAGTGAGCCTGATGGGTGGAGGAGTGGGGGCCTGATAAGCCGAGGGGCTAGAGGGGTGATCTGGCATTGCAAAATCCCGAGTCAGCTGGCAGAAAGTTCTATGAACTGCTACAGTCATTCTTCAAGAAGCCCAGCAGTATAAAAGGAGTGTCCAGCAAGTTCTATAGAAGCATCAGTCCAATGTCAACGGCCAGGAAATAAATGCCACACGTCTATCTTGATGGAGGAGGACGGCCACTGGAACTTTTCTTCTCTGTAGAGAGTGACCTGGAACCGCCAAAACATGGTGGGCAAAACAGAAGCAGGAAGAGCAGACACCGATGGTTGAGAGAAAGGGAGTAGGAAAGTCTTGTCCTTTGGAGTCTGTGAATCAGGTTCTCCAGATCATGTCAGGTCACATCATGGGTTTCGGGGGATGGCTGTAATTGTGGGTGATGTCAGAGGTCAGGGGTCCAAGATGGATTTCTGGGGATTCTATATGAGCAGATGCTTCTTTATGCAAAGGCTTGTCATAGCTGTAGTCAATTACTTATGAAAAAACTTTGTAACAAATTAGAAGTTTACTACAATTGATAACTCAATGATTATAATTGGTTTAGGTATCTTTATAATTTCGTGTAAAGGTCATCTTATGTGACCTCATGTAGCAGTCCCTATATAGCAAAATTTTCATACCGAATTTAAGTCACATATATTGATTCTTAACTATTTTTACATTGGGTTTTTAAGCAAACTCAGGTTACTAGAGTTAACACATTTTAGTGACAATTTTTTTTTGGTACATTTACAATATCGGATTGATGCAAAATTTGTTGTGGATTAATTTCCACAAGATAGCTTACAGGACATTTTTGGGGGCCCTCCAAAAGTGTCCTGTACAGAGGATTTGTATTTTAACTTAGGAGATGATGAATTGTCACATTGAATATTTAGAGTTTTACCTTAAACACTCAGTTACTTAAATGAATTGATTTTACCTCTTCTCGTAAAAATGTAGCTTCGAAGTTACAATTTAACTGTTAAGTTAATGTTTACCAAACTTGAAACACGCATATTAAACATATAGTTTATAACACACAGGAGAAGAAAAACTTGTAAATAAGACATATCATTTCAAATGTGAATTTAGATCTACTGTCATAGTTGAACCATCTTTACTCACACAGTTTAAGACTAAACATTTCATATTGATATCAAGACTTAAAAAAGAAATCAAAAGGGGGAATGAACAATTTTTGGACTGTTTCTGGACGTCTCTAGAAACCATGGCTGCGTCTAGCCGTTTTATATAAAGTCAGTTAACTTTTAGAGTACTCTGAGCACAATGGGTCATACAAAAATTTTGGTCACTCAACTCACTCAAATTTTTTTTTTTTTTACTCACTCACTTACTCACAAAACACAACTGGCCAGTCATAGCATAAGACATTCATTCAGGGGAGGGAAGAGTTCTGTGAATCAGATTTTTTTTTTGATTCTGCCATGCTGTATTATGGATCTTGGGGTGCATCCTGTAGCCAGTCCACTTGTAGCCAGCCTTCTTGCAGTGTTTCTTGTTCTTCAGGGATATCAGCACCATCATGTGGGTATTTCCAGACATGGCGGGCAGGAACCCAAAGAGGCTTGGAGTAATTTTTTGGAAAAATACATGCGAAACCCCTCCCCAAAGTCAACAGGGGGTCAGGTCTTTTCCAAATTTTATCAAGTGGGTCTTTTTATTTGACTTTAATAGCTGGGAGGGTGGGTGGTGTTTGCCAATGAAGAATTATAGGAGGTTGGTCTGAGTTTTTGTAAATATTAAAGAGATTTAATGTAGTTAAGGCTTTTGCCAGCTGGATATTAGGGGGGTACATTTCTCCTTTTACTTTATTTAATTGAGCCTTAAGAGGTTGATGGGCCCTCTCAACAATGCCTTGTCACTGTGGATTATACGGAATGCCTGTAGTATGAGTAATGTTCCAGAGGGAGGAACAAAAATCTTTAAATTGTTTGCTGGTAAAAGCAGGTCCATTATCCATTTTAAGTTGAAGAGGTAAGCCCATTACAACAAAACAGGAGAGCATATGGCTTATAAGCTTTTTTGAGTTTTCTCCAGTCTGAGCTGTAGCCCACATAAACTTAGAGAAGGTATCAATTGAGATGAACACATATTTTTGTTTGTCAAAGTTAGGTATGTGGGTAACATCAATTTGCCAAAGAGCGTTGGCTTTTAAACCTCGAGGATTAACCTCCAGAGTCTGAATAGCAAGTGTTTTGATTAGACCTGCACAGGAGGAACATGTAGCAAGAATACGTTTTAACTGTGGTAGAGGAATATCAGGAAATTGAGCTCGAAGACCTTTAAGATTAACATGGGTTAGGGAATGAAAGTCAGCAGGATTAGAGACAGAGGCTAGGAGAATTCCTGTGGAGGCAAGGTGGTCGGCTGCAGCATTCCTTTCAGACAGGGGACCAGGAAGAGGGCTGTGGGAACGTAGGTGCTGAACATACAGTGGATGGGTTCGAGAACAGAGCATAGAGGCAATTTGAATTAAAAGAGGAGAAAGTGGGTTGTCATCAATTCTTACATAAGATCGAGCAAGCCATGGAAGTAAGTTAACACTATACACACTGTCAGAAAAAAGGTTGAAGGATTCTGGTACAGCTTTTAATGCAAGGAAAACAGCATAAAGTTCTTTGTACTGAGGGGAATTATCAGGAAGTTCAGTAAAGAGAGGTTTGGGGTATTGCTGGTCTGGATAATATATAAGGGCAGCAGCTCTCTTTTTTCCACCATCAGTGAACACTGTAGGAGCAGAGGGGATGGGATCTCGAGAGAAAAGTTTAGGTACTAGTAGAGGCAACAGAGGTAAAGAAGCTATCAAATTATTAGAGGGAAAATGATTATCTAATTGCCCTGGAAAACTCATTAAACTTATGGCAAAACGAGAATGGTGGCGTATGAGCCATTTTGTATCAGTGAGAGAAAAGGGAAGAATGATTGAATCTGGTTCCCTTCCTAAGACCTGAACCGATCTGTTTCTTCCTTGGTGAACCATAAATGCTAAGGCATCAATCTCTGTAAGGAGTCTTGGAGCTCCACCTACTGGCGTATGAAGCCATTCGAGAACGCCATGTTTCTGTCACAATGCCCCCACTACCGTGAGGGTGGAGTTAAAGATTAGAAGATTTACTGGAGAGAAGGGGGAGAACCGAACGAGGTGCATGTCCTGGAGAGCCTGGTTAACTTTTTCTAGTGCCAAGGAGGCTTCAGGGGTTAACATACGCTTTGAGGAGGGCTGTTTGTTTCCTTTTAACAGATCGAACAGTGGTTGCAGGCAGCTCGTAGGCAGATAAAGATACTGCCTAAGCCAATTCAAATTTCCAAGAAAACTTTGTAAAGAAGCAAGAGTGAGATTAGAAGGAAAAGTAACACAAGGTTTTAAAGGACGAATCTGCGTTAGGGAAATCTCTGAGCCTAAGAAAGATATTGGAGGGATTAGCTGTATCTTCTCAGGAGCTACATTAAGTCTACTTCTCTTTAAGGCAGGGATTAGAAAATCACGTAGGGCGGAGAGATCTGTATCTAATTCTCCCCATATTAACACATCATCTATATAATGAAAAACCTTAAGGCCCTTATGAATATATGGAAAAAGGGCAGATTTAACAACCTCTTGACAAATAGTAGGACTATTAGCCATGCCCTGGGGCAGTACCACCCATTTAAATCTATTGGCAGGGCTGGCATTATTAATAGAAGGGACAGAGAAAGCAAAACGTTTACAAACTTGTGGGTGTAAGGGAATAGAGAAAAAACAATCCTGTATATCAATAGCTATGATTGGAATTCCTGTGGGAATTGCAGAAGCAAGAGGCTAACCCCTTTGGGGGGAGCCCCAAACCTGCATGGTTTTATTAACTGCACGAAGATCTTGGAGGAGGCGCCATTTTCCTGAGCGCTTTTTAATCACAAAGACTGGAGTATTCTATGGGCTCCGAGAATGACGAATGTGTCTCAAAGATAACTGCTTTTGGACGAGTTCTTTTAAAATTTTTAGCTTCTCCCTAGGCAAAGGCCACTGTTCCACCCAGACAGGCTCATTAGAAAGCCAATCTAAGCGGGGAGTTCTATTACGAACAGTGGCAGTTAGTATTGGGGGTGCTGGTTGGGTCTAGCAGTCTCACAGGAGTGAGTGTGGTGTCCTGCAGAGGTGTCTGAGGATATCACTATATATAAAGATTCCAGCAAGTCTCTTCCCAATAAATTGGTGCTTATATCAGCTATTAAAGGTTGAAAGCGTCCGGTAGTCCCTTCTGGATCTTCCCACACAAGGGAATCTCGTGTGCGGAATGTCTGAGTCAATCCTCCAACACCATGTAAGCGTGGTCCTGGGAGGAGTTCCCAACTCTGGGGAACCTCTGCTTGTCTTAATATTGTCTTATCTTCTCTCATATCAATCAAACACTTAAAAGGAATATTACCAATCTTTACTGTCATAGTTGGGTGACCCCTTTCTAAAACAGGGGTGGTCCATAAAATGTCAGGCTCCGAATTCGAGCTGTTCTCTTGCTCCAGCCGGTTATTTCTATGCTGGAAGTTCCCACATACCGCTGGTTCCTCCTTCTGCTCACCCTCTGTTATTGTTACTTGGCATGGTGGGTGTAGCGATGGATTGGGTCTCAAGCTGGGCTTCTGTTTGTGGAAGAAGGGCACAGCACCAAGCGGGCGACTGGAGGCGGGGTCGCGGTCTATTTTCTGGACATTGGTTACGCCAATGCCCTTGGCGACCACACTGAAAGCAAGCCCCTTTTTGCTTATGTAAGGTAGCTGCATAGGCCTGTAACATAGGTCCTTGAAAAGAGCTTGATTTGAGATCCTGTGTAGCTAGAATCTAAGTATCTGGGTGTTCATTTTTAAGAGTGATACAGGCCTGTCGAAAATGTGGAAGCATTCCATCCCAGACTATGGATCGCAGGAGGAGAAAACGAGCATCAGTTATAAATCTTGTTTTCCAAACTCGACTGGACCCTGGCAATGAATTTAGCGAGGGATTCATCAGGTTCTTGTTGCAGGGAGAGAATGGGGGCTGAGGCTGCTCCCATAGGTGGTGTTAATCACTCCCATGCTTTTAATGCACACAGGCGTACTTGATCAAAATACCCCGCTGGAAACTTGGCTTCTGCCTGTTGAATCCCTGTTTCTAATTGGCCTGTTCCAAACAATGCATCAAAATTACCCTCTGGCTGATTTTGAATATTTTTCTGCGATTGTTGTAAACATTCGTCGCGAAAGAATGCCTCCCATTGCAGGAAGAGGGGGCCTGGGAGCGTAGCACGAGTCACATCCCTCTAATCTTGGGGGGTATTAAGGTTCTGAAGCAGGCCTTGTAAAATGGACCTGGTCCATGGGGCATGAACACCGTCATCCTTGACAGCCTGGCGTAGTTCCTTCAGGTCTGTGGCGGAATATGGATATCAGGCCTGAGGTTTTTGTCTATTGGGGGCAACATTGACCGGAAATGTGTGGACTTGCTCTGATAAGTGTGTAGCGGTAGGAGGAGTCACCGAAGTGGAAGCTTCTGGACAAGTGGCCGAAGAAGTGGTTTTGGAGGCTACGGGAGAATTCGGACATGTCTGTCAAAACAGGGGTGAGCGAAGAAGCAGCCGTGGAGGCAGCAGGAGGTTCCAGACACGTGTCTGCCAAAATGGGGGTGGCCGAAGAAGTGGCTGTGGAGTCCAAAGGAGAATTTGGACACGTGTCTGCCAAAATAGGGGCCTCAGGGCAAGATGCCAAAATAGGGGCTTCAGGGCAAGATGCAGAGGAATTAGGGTGGGTCAAGATCACGACAGGCCTTTGCTTCTTCTTGTTTTTAAGGTGCTGGTTAAGTTCTATGATCACTTCCTTTATCTCTTGGACCTCAGCCTCTAGGTCCTTAAGCCTTTTGAGAGGTTGTCTTATATATTCTTTAAAAGCTGCTATGATGATCAACAGGATATAAGGTGAAGCCCCAAGAAAAATGTCCCAGATATATAAAAATTGTATACTGGAAAAAGAATGCAGAATTTGGAAAAGATTTTCCATGGTGGAGAGATCTCAGGAAAACAATAAGAAAGAAAAAAAAATCACAGTGCCTTAACACAATATTGCAGATACCCAAAAGGTGTGTACTTATCTAAGATGTCTTCTTGTAAATCTGCTGCTTACGTGTCCCTGTTCCGGGTGCCAGATGCCGGGATAGCCTGAGGGTACTTCTTCCCGAGCTAGTGCTCTCTGGGTTGGAGAGAACTCAACTGGAGCTGATCTAGGCTGCTGCATGGGAGAGGGATCAGGAACTCGTGCCGCACTAACTTCCGCAGGAGATACACTCTGGAACTCTCGGAGCCGGAAAGCAATTTCCAAGTGTCTTTAATCAGAAGAGCAGCTGTTTTTATACTCTCCAAGTAGGGTGGGAACAGGATGTGATATAGAGAGGGTGTAGAGAAAAGTGACTGGTGAAAATCAGAGTGTGACAAGGAGGGGGCGGAACAGGCGAGAATCCTATCACTGAACCACCAATGCCCTGGAGGGAGTGCTTTATGTAAATGTAAAAGTGATTTATGTAAATAGACCAAAGCTTTGAATGGGATCAGTAAATCCCTATATAGGCATATGGTTAAGCAAAAGCCAGGGGGAGGTGACATACTACCCAACAGGAGCCTATGTGACCTCTGCATCCCTGTAGATCTGAGCTCATATTCTGTGGTCATGAGTAGGAATGTTGCAAGCTGCACCAATATCAGGACCCATCTTCCTCAGATGTAGCATAGACCCCCCACACCTATGGACATCTAATCTTTGCCAAAGGGGTCCAGGCTATTAAATGGGGAAAACAGAGTCTCTTCAACAAATGGTGTTGGAAACAATGTGTTGAAACACGCCGAAGAATGAAACTGAACCACTGTATTTCACCAAATACAAAAGTAAATTCCAAGTGGATCAATGACTTCGATGTTAGACCACAAACTATCAGATACTTAGAGGAAAATATTGGCAGAACTCTTTTCCGCATAAATTTTAAAGACATCATCAATGAAATGAATCCAATTACAAAGAAGACTAAGGCAAGTATAAACCTATGGGACTACATCAAATTAAAAAGCTTCTTCACAGCAAAAGAAACCACTACCCAAACCAAAAGACCCCTCACAGAATGGGAGAAGATCTTTACATGCCGTACATCAAACAAGAGTTTAATAACCAAAATATATAAAGAGCTTGCCAAACTCAACAACAAGAAAACAAATAACCCTATCCAAAAATGGGGGGAGGACATGGACAGAATATTCACCACAGAAGAGATCCAAAAGGCCGAGAAACACATGAAAAAATGCTCCAAGTCCCTGATTCTCAGAGAAATGCAAATAAAGACAACAATGAGATACCACTTCACTCCTGTGAGAATGTCATACATCAGAAAAGGTAACAGCAACAAATGCTGGAGAGGGTGTGGGGTCAAAGGAACCCTCCTACACTGCTGGTGGGAATGTAGATGGGTCCAACCTCTGTGGAGAACAGTCTGGAGAACTCTTAGAAGGCTAGAAATGGACCTACCCTATGATCCTGCAATTCCTCTCCTGGGGATATATCCTAAGGAACCCAACATATCCATCCAAAAAGATCTGTGTACACATATGTTCCTGGCAGCACAATTTGTAATAGCCAAAACTTGGAAGTAACCCAGGTGTCCAACAACAGATGAGTGGCTGAGGAAGTTGTGGTATATATACACAATGGAATACTACTCAGCTATAAAAAATGGTGACTTCACCGTTTTCAGCTGATCTTGGATGGACCTTGAAAAATTCATGTTAAGTGAAATAAGTCAGAAACAGAAGGATGAATATGGGATGATCTCACTCTCAGGCAGAAGTTGAAAAACAAGATCGGGAAAAAAAAAAAAAAAAAACAAGAACCTGAAATGGAATTGGCGTATCGGACCAAAGTAAGAGACTCTGGGGTGGGTGGGTGGGTGGGGGAGAATACAGGTCTAAGAAGGATGACAGAGGACCTAGTGTGGGTTGTATTGTTATATGGGAAACTGGGGAATGTTATACATGTACAAACTATTGTATTTACTGTTGAATGTGAAACATTAATTCCCCAATAAATTTTTTAAAAAATGTAGCATAGAGTCTTTTGTCCATCCTCCATTGTTGATCCAAGTTGAGGGCAAGGTCCTATGGGGGGCCCACAAAGGGGTCTATTGTGTTGTTCCTGATAGAGATGACCAGTAACAATGGAGAGAGGGATTTATTTGAGGTCTATACCATCAAGTCTGTTTGGGAATCTCAGAACTCCCTGACTGGGGCCCCAGCTGATGGGGTGGCCTGATAGTGACTAAAGAGTCATCATTAAAGTATGCCAGTCTCTTGCCCTTATTCAGCTTTTGTAGTCCTTGCTTTGATGAGGTTAGCTTTGGAGTGAGTGAGAGAACTGTAATAGGAAGTAGGTGAGGAGGGTATCTAAGTCTAATTAGGTACTATTTCATTAGGAACTTTATACTGACTCACTGCAGACTATTGTGTACTTTTGCCCTAATTTATGGATACATGTGAACATATGCTCTATCTCAAGGGACCTGGTCTATATCTAGGTTTTGGGACTTTGTTAGGAAGTGAACTGTCTGGAATGGAATTAGTACTATGAAAGGAAAGGTCTCACCCGAGTAATGAAGCTGAAGGATTGACATTCCAAACCTGAAGTCTCCGGACACAGTTTGAAGTGAAGCATGCTGAGGTGGTACTCATTTTGTTGATTATGTTGGGAATGGTGGATGCAATATTATTTGCTATGAATTGAGAGAAGCATGCAGGAAAGTGCACCTTGCCCTAGAGGTTTCAGGACTGGTGGAAATATATACTCTATAGGGGAAATGTGAGGTTCCTGCTGTCTTAGAGTTCAAGAAGACAATAGATAGTTATTGTTATAATCACATTATTTGGTAATTGGGTTAACTTTGAGAAATCCCTTTGTTAGGATTTGCTGTATCAGACCCAACATCACCATAATTTATGTTCTTTGACATTATTTGTTTACAGCTGTGCCACCGATTGCTTCTGTTCTCCCTGGTCTAGGCTTTTGACAGAGTCAACATATCAAAGACTCAGCCTATATATTAAAAATACTCAGTCTGTGCTTTAAAATTTTTGAGACATACAATCAATTTTTCCCGTCTCATGTTAATTAAATAGTGATTTACATGACTACAAATTAATAGGAGTGTACATAAACACCATTCCCACCACCGAAAGTCTGTGTCCCATCCCACCCACTCCCCCCTGCTGCCCCAGGAAGCCTAATATCCACCCTCACCCTCACTTCAGGGTTTTTACTTTGGTGCCTTCATCTGCACTATTTCAGCCTTTAGGTCCATGATTGTTCAACAATTTGTTTGGCTTTGTATGTTGACTCTCTTTTTAGCCACCAGGTTCCAGATGCCAGCATGATGCCGACCAGACTTCCCTGGGCAGAAAACCCCACCAATGTGTCCTAGAGCTCTGCTTTCCCAGAACCCCACCCTACTAGGGAAAGAGAGAGGCAGGCTAGGAGTATGGATCTACCAGTCAACGCCCATGTTCAGCCAGCGGGGAAGCAATTACAGAAGCCAGACCTTCCACCTTCTGCATCCCACAATGACCTTGGGTCCTTACTCCCAGAGGGATAAAGAATAGGAAAATTATCAGGGGAAGGGAGTTGTGGAGTTGTACCCCTCTTATCTTATGGTTTTGTTAATGTCTCCTTTTTATAAATAAATTAAAAAAAAATTTTGGTCCATATTCCCAAAGTGAGAGAAATGTTAGGGTAAGACAACCAGAGGGCTCAGAGCTCCAACTCCATCAATACCTGAAGAGAGAAGAGGAAACAAGAACATTTGGATATAGTAATAAGTGTAGGTGTGACTGAAAAAGAAAAGAAGGCAGTACCACAAGGGGGGAAAAGGACAAATGTATCTAAATATAGATAGACAGATAGATAGATAGATAGATAGATAGATAGATAAATAATAGGCAACCCATATCTGTGATATTGGGAGAATACTGCAGCTTCCAATGGAGGGAATGGGGGCACAGGACTTTGGTGGTAAGAATAATGTGTAATTATATCCTTGTTATCCTATAATTTTGCAGAATCAATATTAAATCATTAATAAAATAAAAAATACTATGATGCATATTTAATCAATCTAGTGGATTAAAATCTATAGCTTTTAACAGAAGCAACCGGTAGCACAGCTATATACGAGAGGCTGGGTATTACACCCCAAACCCTAACAAAAGGACTTTTCAAAGTTAACCCAATCACCAAATAATGTAATGATAACAATAACTATCCATTGTCTTCTTGAACCCTAAGACAGCAGGAACCTCACATTTCCATTATATTTCCCCCAGTCCTGGAACCCCTATATTTCCCCCAGTCCTGCAACCTTAGGGTGGGGCTCACTTTCCTGCATGCTTCTCTCAATTCAAATCAAATAATATTGCATCCGGGGATAGCAACCCAATCAACACAACGAGTGCCACGGCAGCATGCTTCACTTCAGACTGTGTCCAGAGACTTTTGGCATGGAATGACAACCCTTCAGCTTCATCACTCGGGTGAGACCTTTCCTTTCATAGTATTCTCTAATTCCATTCCAGGTGGTCCACTCCCCAATAAAGTCCCCAAACCTAGATACAGAACAGGTCCCCTAAGAGCATATGTTCACACGTGCCCATAAACTAGGGAAAAATATATACCTGAAAGCAGAAGTACACAAGAGCCTGCAGGGAATACCCCCCAACACTTCATCTGCACTATTCCAGTCTTTAGGTTGATGGTTGTTCAACAATTTGTTTGGCTTTGTATATTAACTCTCTTTTCAGCCACCAGGTTCCGGATGCCAGCAAGATGCCCACCAGACTTCCCTGGACAGATGACCCCACCAATGTGTCCTGGAGCTCTGCTTCCCCAGAGACCCACCCTACTAGGGAAAGAGAGAGGCAGACTGGGAGTATGGATCGACCAGTCAACGCCCATGTTCAGCGGGAAGCAAATACTGAATCCAGACCTTCCACCTTCTGCAACCCACAATGACCCTGGGTCCATACTCCTAGAGGGATAGAGAATGGGAAAGCTATCAGGGGAGGGGATGAGATATGGAGATCGGGTGGTGGGAATTGTGTGGAACTGTACCCCTCTTATCCTATGGATTTGTTGATGTCTCCTTTCTTAAATAAAAAATAAATAAATAAATAAAAATAAATCTATAGCTTTATGACATATTGAGTTCTTTTTTTTATCTTTATGTATTGGACAGAGACAGCCAGAAATCAAGAGGGAAGGGGATGATAGAGAGGGAGAGAAACCGAGAGAAACCTGTAGACCTGCTTCACTACTTGCAAAGCTTTCCCTCTGCAGGTGGGGGCTGGGGACTTGAACCCAGATCCTTGTGCATTGTAACATGTACACTCAGCCAGGTGCTCCACCACCTGGTCCCCTTTTAAGAATTCTAAGACAAACACCAGAGTCATTATCTCACCTCTCTGGGAATTTTCTCACAGTATTTAGGACATCTCAGTCCTATACAATAGATCTATGAAATTAATCTGCTTTTGATTATTAGCTTAATATGTGTAAGCTAAAATAAACTACATAAGGAACTTTGAAATTGAAGAGTGTTAATATACAGTCAAATGCAAATGGAGGTCAAAAATGATGCTAGGATTTTTTTTTTTAATGGAGACAGAAATTGAGAGGGAAGGGGGAGATAGAGAGCAGAGAAAAAGAGATACCTCAAGTACTGCTTTAGTACTTGTGAAGCTTCCTTCCTCTAGGTAGGGGCTGGGGGATTGAGCCAGTGTCCTTGTTCCTACTAACACGTTTGCTTTACTGGATGTACTACTACCTGGCCTCAACCCCAGGATTCTTACTTTCAAGATGTAACCTTCATAGTCACAAGAAGAGAAAACAAGAACATGAAGGGAAGCTTATGTTCAACAAAGAGGAAAACAAGTCCCATAGTCACTTGTGTTGGTATGCTTCTAAGACCCCTTCTGTTTCATTGATTTAATCCCCCCCCCCCCCCCCCCGCTTAACACTGTATTCTACTTACATAACCACTGTTAACTAAGCACCACCCTGCCTGCAGGGCATTGGTTTAATCCCCACTGGTTCACGATATCTTTTTGCTCCGCCCCCTTTCGTAGTCACCCTGATTTCTACCACTGTCTTTTCGCACCACCCTCTCTATGTCACATCCTGTTTCCACCCTACTTGGTGAGTATATATATAAGGACAGGATTGTGATTAGAGATAGCATAGCTTAGCTCGCTCTGCATTCCACATGAATAAAGAGTTACTGCGTACAGCTCAACCATGAGTCCCTGGTTGTCTGTCTCCCACCTGCTAAGCTAGCCTGGCAACTTGAACTGTTCCAACAATACTGACTGATAAATGTCATTGCTAAAAGGCAATGAGATTGGGGAACACAGAACCATTCTGTGGTCAATACTTTGGCTTCATTTAATTGCACCTATACACTGAAGAATTAGCAGAATCAACCTCTGATTCTTCATTTTGTGAAGAGTATGTGTGAAACCCATGGTGCCCTGGAGACTAAAATTACCAAAAGCTAGAGTTTAATAAAAATCAGTATCCACTAGTTTCTTCCTTACCTCTAATTTAATTTGGTGATAAGATCTAAAGCTGTTATAATAACTTAGTAAGATAAGAAAGTACTTTAAAATTTTTAACAATAATTGACTAGTATTAATAGTTAACTATCAGTTACACTAGTTTTTTAATTCCTAATTATACTATGAACAATAAAACAAAACACTTCTGAGGTAGTGACATCACAAATGTAACATAAGTAGAATTTCTGTTTCTAAAGAAAAACCATTTCTTGAAGCACCTGGTTAAGCACACACATTACCTGGTTCAAGCCCCTGGCCCCACCTTCAGGGGAAAAGTTCCAGGAGCGGTAAAGCAGGGCTGCAGGTGTCTCTTTCCCTCTAACTTCCTCCCCTCTCAATTTCTCTATGTCTCTATCCAATAATAAATAAACAAATAAGTTAGATTTTTAAAAAGAAGCCAAGATGAGTTCTTACCCTTAATTTATTTTTATTTTTATTTTCTCTTTTCTTTCTTTCTTTCTTTCTTTTTTTTTTTTTTTTTTTTTTTGTCTCCAGGGTTATCGCTAGGGCTTGGTGCCTGCACTATGAATCCGCTGCTCCTGAAGGTCATTTTTTCTATTTTTTCTTTTTTAATTAGATAGGACAAAGAGAAACTGAGCAGGGAGGGGAAGATAGAGAAAGACACCCAAAGACCTGCTTCACCGCTTGTGTTGTAATGCAACCCCGCCCCGCCTCCCACACACACACAGTTGGGGAGCTAGGGGCTTGAACCCGGATCCTTGCTCCCGTCCTTGTGCTTTGTACTATGTGCTCTTAATTAACCCGGTGTACCACTGCCCACCCCCCAAAAACATTTCTTCTTAGTCTAACATTATAGCAGCCACTTATTTCATACCTAGTGACTTAGGGAGGCAATACTGCTTCTTTTACCCTACTGGCCATGAAGTAGCTTGAGGAAATCGGACTACAAGTACCTCGAAGATTTGGACTATAATTTAAGATTAAATTTGCCTTCTAAAATATGTGTCAAAACAGTAGCTTCATTTTATTATTTATTATTATTCTGTATTTATTTATTGCTACACAGAGGAAATGAAATGATACTCCTCAAAAATGACTTAAGGCAAAAACCCTTAATGGATCTTCTATTCCAAGATTAGAAGGAAGCAGAGAACCACATGAACACATGAGATCAGCTAGTCGTTTCCTGAGATGATTTAGATTCAATGAAAAATAAAATGAAGAAGAGTTGTATTTTTATTATGATAAGGATATTTGTGTTACACACTGTTATGTATTTACCATCAACCTAGAGGTTATTTCCAACTAAAAGTTGTAAAGGTTATACTCATCCGTCCTTTTAAAATTGAGTACTTCTTTTGCTGTATATTCATTCCATATTGCTAAATGCTTGTTTTGTACTTCTCACAAAAAGTTGAAAATTTTATATTGGCTCTTACAATCTTATTTCAGTTCACCTTATAGAAGTTGTAAGTCGAGGGGCCGGGCGGTAGCGTAGCGGGTTAAGGGCACATAGCGCGAAGTGCAAGGACCAGCCTAAGAACCCAGTTGTAGCCCTGGATCCCCACCTATAGGGGAGTCACTTCACGGGTGTTGAAACAGGTCTGCAGGTGTCTGTCTTTCTCTCCCCCCTCTGTCTTCCTCTCCTCTCTCGATATCTCTCTGTCCTATCCGACAACAACAACAATAGCAATAACAACAATAAAAAAATATGACAACAACAAGGGCAACAAAATGGGGAAAATGGCCTCCAGGAGCAGTGGATTCCTAGTGCAGGCACCGAGCCCTAGCAATAACCCTGGAGGCATTAAAAAAAATCTAAAGCCAGGTGGCGGTGCACCCTGTTAAGCACACATTATAATGCACAAGGACCCAGGTTCAAGCCCCTGGTCCCCACCTGTAGGCAGAAAGCTTCAAGAGAAGTGAAGCAGTGCTGCAGATGTCTCTTTGTCTCTCTCTCTCTCTCATTATCTCTCTCTCCCTGTCTATCCCCCCCTTGTCTTTTGATTTCTCTGTTTCTATCCAATAAAAAAGTAATTTAAATTTAGAAAATAATGGTTTTTAATTTTGACACTTTAAACAGCAATAATCAATATATTTTATTCTGTTTTTCATACAGCCTATTAATTTTATTGAAACCATAGCAATGACAGCACATAACTACATTTATCTTACTAAATATTATCTCCATCCTGTTCACTATCCCCCAAATGTTAGATAATTCTCCCCATTTTCAGATGAAGAAAGTGAGGCACCATGCAATTAATTAAACTGCTCAAAGTCTGAAAGTTAAAAGCTGGTATTTGTAGCTGGACACTGCAGTTTCTAACTACCGTGCTTCCTTGCCTTCATACACATTATAGCACAGTATATCTTACCTGCTTTATTAAAAGGAAATCACAAGTTCTGTTGCCAGTGGAGGATGCCATTTGTGAGTGCAAATCAACTGAACTTTTATTTGCATCAAACTTACCTAGCCTCTCCCCTTCTCGCACACACTCTAAGTTCACAGTTCTTGTTTTCCCCACACTTTCGTTGATTTTGGTGATTAAAGAGGATTGTTCATCCACAACAAAAGCAGACATTTCTGCCGATAGCAAAAAATGACAGCTGAAACAGCATGTAAAGTACATCTTGAATAAATGTTCAAAAGCATAGCCCTAGGGCAATTTCCTGTTTTACTGGAAAATCTACTTTGCTAGTGTCTGATAAAATTGTATGAACAGTGGAAGCTTAATTCTCCAAGGCATGTTCTATGAAGCATTTGACAGCTTATCTGATGAAATCTGCTCTACTACCAGTTCACAGAGACCTTGTGGCCCTCACAGAGGAAACCCAGTCTGACTGACTCCTGTAGCCTTGGGGCTGATGTTATTAGTTCCTAAATGAACTGATTAGTGTTTCGTTGACGTATTTCCCCAGCAACTGTATGCAGGTTTGGTACACCAAAGGTTTTACATCATGTATTCTCAATCCATAGTTGAAAATGGCTTGCTGTGTGGAAACCTTATTAGAGCTATTTAGCATTTTGAGTTATCCAAATGTTTCAATATAGGCAATATTGAATTACTATGCACGTGAAATTAGATGAATTGTCAAGCCAGGGCCACAATTAAATGTTCCATTTTTCAGAGACTATGGCAGGAATATGTAGCCATTCACAGATGGAGCATCAGACAAATGGCCTCAGTGGTTCAGACCTGCCACAAGGTGGTGGAAAAGAGACTGACAGAAAGTTCCTTGTAAAGAAAATATTCTCCATTGTTCATCCTAATAAATTTACATTATGGCTCTTAAGATTCAAGTATAGTTCCCTAATATTTCCCATGCCAGGTTCAACGACCAATACCAGTTCTACTAACCTATTTAGTTTATTTTTAAAAATTTATTTATAAAATAAAAAAAAATCGACAAGACCATAGGACAAGAGGGGTGCAATTCCACATAATTTCCACTGCCAGAGTTCTGTATCCCATCCCCTCCCTTGAAAGCTTTCCTGTTCTTTATCCCTCTTGGAGCATGGACCCAGGATCATTATGGGGCGCAGAAGGCAGAAGATCTGGCTTTTATAATTGCTTCTCGGTTGAACATGGGCATTGGCAGGTCGATCCATACTCCTAGTCTGTTTATTTTATTTTATTTTATTTTATTTTATTTTATTTTATTTTATTTTATTTTAAAAAAGGAGACATTAACAAAACCATAGGATAAGAGGGGTACAACTCCACACAATTCCCACCACCAGATCTCCATATCCTATCCCCTCCCCTGATAGCTTCCCTATTCTTTATCCCTCTGGGAGTATGGACCCAAGATCATTGTGGGATGCAGAAGGTGGAAGGTCTGGCTTCTGTAATTGCTTCCCGCTGGCTGAACATGGGTGTTGACTGGTCAATCCATACACCCAGCCTGCCTCTCTCTTTCCCTAGTGGGGTGGGGCTCTGGGGAAGCAGAGCTCCAGTACACATTGGCGAGGTTGTCTGTCCAGAGATGTCTGGTCGACATCATGCTGCCAGCCTGTTTCTGTCTTTCCCTAGTGGGGCAATGTTCTTTAGAAGTTTTTGTTTGTTTGTTTGTTTTCCACACAATTAACAAAATCCGTCTTTGTACCCCAGGTGGTTGACAGAAGTTACAAGTGTGTGTGTGTGTGTGTGTGTGTGTGTGTGTGTGTGTGTGTGTGTCTCACCTTCTTTGTAGCAAATGATAAGTGGTACTCATCAAATTACCAAGTAGGACAATCAAACATCTTGGCATCCCACAAAATTACTTCTGGGGTCCTCAAAGAATTATTTTTAATCCACTTTTGTGTGTTGTTATATTGTAAGGGGAATATGGACATTTGCCTTCATTTACCACATAAGATGGTCATGCACCTGGCTGAGAGCAAAGACTTCGTGGTTCAAGCCCCAGTTCCCATTTGCAGGGGAAAGCTTCACAGGTGTTGTGTCTCTTTCTCTCTCCCTCTCCCTCTCCCTCTCTTTCTTAAAAGTAAAATAAAATAATAAAATAAAAGTAAAATTAAAAAAATTCATAAAACAAAAGAAGTATGACGAAGCAATCTCCCTTTGCAAGGAGCTGATTCGTCTTGCACTGGAAGGATTGTCCTACTACCACACTTACGACAGATTCTTTTTGGGCATCACTGTTGTTCTTGGTTTTGTGGGATGGACATCTTATGCTTCTCTGTTGATCATCAAGTCTCATTCCAACCTCACCAGAGGTGGTAGTAACAAAATTAAGAAACCAAATCATCTCCTGACATGTACTTTTGTAGCTGTTGGCATTGCAATAGCATTTTTCCTGCTGATTCAGTCCTGTCCCTGGACTTACTACGTGTACTGTCTGTTGCCGGTGCCAATATGGCATGCGCTTCTGAGCGAATTTCCAGTGATTGAGGACCTTGTCAAGTCTCTGCTGACCTTTCCCCCTGGTCAATTTATTGGAAGCCTGTTAGTCTTTGGTCTGGGACTTGAAATACTAGTTCTCAGTTTTTTCTACCGCTATATGCTTACAGCTGGACTTACAGCATTTGCGGGCTGGCCATTCGTCACTCAGCTGTGGACTCGAGCAAAGAGCACCTCACTGAGTTGGACTTTGTTCTCTTTGCTCCTGGTAGTGTTTCCACTGATGCCTGTTGTAGGACAGAAGCCAGACATCTCTGTGGTAATGGGAGCAGGCTTGCTGGTTCTTCTTCTGTCCCTGTTTGTTGTGACATCATATATAAAAAGAAAAGATAATCTCGATGGAGAACTATTTTTGTATCTGCTACAGATACTGAGCATCATGCTTTCCATGTACACCGTGTATAGCACGCACAGTAGTCTGCAGCGGAAACAAGGACTACCCTTTCTTAATCAGACCATTAGCTGGATCATATTAGCCTCTTCCTTCATCCTGCCACTTCTGAGTCCCACCATCCTCTTCGAGCGGTTGTTCAGCATACTCCTTTCCTTGATGTCCACCTACCTGCTTCTAAGCACAGGGTATGAAGCTCTCTTCCCATTAGTGCTGTCATGTTTGATGTTCATCTGGATACACATGGAACAAGAAACCCTGCAACAATCTGGCTTTTCCTGTAAACAGAAGGTCAACAGTATCCAGTTTGCCTACAATATTGATATAACTCAGTATCGAAAGCTCTATCTCGACGACATCCATAGGGCCTTTTTCCTTGTTTTCTTCTTACTGACAGCATTTTTTGGAACTGGGAATATAGCTTCTATTAACAGCTTTGATCTTGCTTCAGTCTATTGCTTTGTGACGGTGTTTAGTCCTTTTGTGATGGGAACCCTGATGATGTGGAAGATTTTAATCCCCTTTGTACTTGTGATGTGTGCTTTTGAAGCAGTTCAGTTAACTACCCAGCTGTCATCAAAAAGCCTTTTTCTCATGGTTCTCGTCATATCAGACATCATGGCTTTGCACTTTTTCTTCTTGGTCCAGGATTATGGCAGCTGGCTTGATATTGGAACAAGCATCAGCCACTACGTGATTGTCATGTCCATGACCATCTTCCTGGTGTTCCTCAATGGCTTGGCGCAGATGCTCACGACCAAGAAACTCACATTGTGCGGCAAACCCAAGAGCCACCTCTTCTGATGGTGGCGAAACCACCTTTCAGCCCCAGGGCCCTTTCTCCTGTTTTGACTGGAATCTCACCAAGGAGTTAGTAAGAAGATGGACACCATTTTCCTGTGGAGAATATAAGAGAATATGTTCTTTCTATCTAGAAGAATGTAGGGGAATATGTACCATATTCTGCTGTAAGAAATGTGTGGAGTGATACATTTTATGGGTTAGCTGGAATAAAGGAGCTTTCATGTTCAAAAAAAAAAAAAAGTAAAATAAAATAATTATAAAGATGCTGTAGAGAACATTCCTTCTCACATCATTCTCTGGGGTCTTAAAATTGTCCTTTTTAGCCATCAGGGAACACAGTAGTCTTTGTCCTATAGACAATGTGAAGCCAGATCTGCAGCACATCTCTAGAAACTGCACCACTTTCTGGGGAGCATTGTATGCACAGGTTTCCTTCCTGGCTTCCATCCACACTCACAATGGTTTTTGTTTTGTTTTATTTGTTCACCTCCACTTATTTGACCATGAATAATTTCATAGCGTGTTATTTCCGAATTACTTGAAATTTCGCTAAACTGTGTTAGGGAATAAGTGAATAAATGAATGAATGAACATCTTAGGGTTAAAGATGTTACTCTTTCATACTTCAAGATGATTCTTGTGACAGAACAATAAGGATTAAGATGAGAATAAGGCTATTAGTGATCATGAAATTCTGACAGATTTAACGACATAAAGGTTCATTTGCTGAGTCTGGATTATCAAGGAAATAACTTTGCTAAATTCTTTTTTTTTCCCTAACGAGCAAACTATTTGATAAGCTGCTGTGCTTAGTGACTTATTTTGTTTACTCAGCCAGAGCAGCTACATCATACATACATAGGAGAGAAACAGATGACAGGCAGACATAGAACTGTATGTCCTACAAACTGTTCTGCATGCTGGAGACAGAGCAGCAAGAAAGGCAGGTCGAGGTCCTTTCTATTCAGAAATGTGTGTTTTCATGAGGGGAGACAGAAAATAAGTGAGGCAATTAAAAAAAAAACTAGGTCATTTCGGAGAGCAATAAGTGCTAGGAATGCAATGATGGAGAAGTTGATCATATTAATCTTAAGAGGGTGACACTGACTTGAAGAAACCTAAGCAGTAGATGGCAACAGATATATGAGGAAGGGAAAGAGTACTTCAAAGTGTTCAAGCAAAAACATCAGAAAATTAAAATACTGTGAAATAGAGGCTCAGGCAGTGGTGTACCCAGTAGAGCTCACACTTCACCATGCACAAGGTCCTGGGTTCAAGACCCTTAGTCTCCACCTGCAGGGGGTGGGGAAGCTTCAAGAGTGGTATAGCAGTACTGCAGGTGTCTCACTTTCTCTCTTCCACACCCACTCTCTGTTTCTCTCTGTCCCTATCCAAAAAAGAAAGGGGGAACTGGTAGGAGGAACTATGTACTTGTTTTGCAGGCACTGAGCCTCAAAGATAAATTTAGTGGAGGGGAAAATTTCATCTAAAAAGACTGTGAGATGAAAACACATTTCCATCAAGGAATGGACAAGCCACCGCCAAGTTAAGAATAACATGTGGGGAGTTAGGTGGTAGTGCAGCGGGTTAAGCTCATGTGGCACAAAGCCTGTAAGGATCCCAGTTTGAGCCCCCAGCTCCCCACCTGCAGGAGAGTCACTTCACAGGCGGTGAAGCAAGTGTCTATCTTTCTATCGGCAGGTGTCTATCTTTCTCTTCCCCTCTGTCTCCCCTCCTCTCTCAATTTCTCTCTGTCCTATCCAACAACGATGACATCAATAACAACAACAATAATAACTACAATAAAAAAACAAGGGCAACAAAAGGGAATAAATAAGTAAATATAAACAAAGAATAACGTGAAGGCAGAAGTGCTGAGGAGAGGACATGATATTTTCTCTGTGTCTGTCATACAGTGAATCTTATTGGTAGTTTCAATGACTGTACTATAATATTTTAAAGTGAAAAGTGGGACCAAGAACAGCTTAAGGTTATTTTTTGTCATTCTTTGGAATTCCATATTGGGCCAACACATAAAGCAGGGAATAAAAGAAGTGATGGAGAAAGTAGCACGATGTTGAGATTTGTTCCCTATACTTGAGTGCTGAGTAGGAGCTGCGATAACGTGCGTGAAGGTAGAATCAGGACCATCAAAATCAGCACAGAATCGGGGCCTCTAGTGAACTTACAAAACTAGGACTGAGGGTGAGATAGGTTCACCTGTGCTTCCACTCTTTCAGGATGGAGTCAAATGAGCCCTATTTTCCTCTCTGGAAAAGGTAGTAAAAGAAAAATATAGCTTCTGCTTTGCAGGGTCTTGATAATTACTAAGATTATACATATGCACAAAAATAAAACAAGAAATCACTGCAGCCCAATAGAAATGATTACTACTTGTGACATAAGCTGAATAATAGTATGCAGCAGACACCATATGTTACCAGCACTCTACCTCCGAGGCTATATTGGGAGAAAGTTTAGAAAATTCTGCATAAAATAATCCTTTAGAAATGCAATAGCTATTTATTATATTAATTAGCACAGTTGTAAGGGAGCTTTGGGAGAGCATGAAGCTTTTGATCATTTTAAACCATTGAAAATATAGCCAGCACACTGAATAGCAACTCTCACAGGCTTTTCTTCGTGAGGCAAAGCCCAGTAGACAAACCTCGATTATAGAATTGGGTCAGGGGAGTCGGGGGGGGGGGGGGTAGCGCAGCAGGTTAAACGCATCTGGTGCAAAGCTCAAGGACCGGCATAAGGATCCCGGTTCGAGGCCCCGTCTCACCTCCTGCATGGGAGTCGCTTCACAGGCGGTGAAACAGGTCTGCAGGTGTCTTTCTCTCCTCCTCTCTGTCTTCCCCTCCTCTCTCCATTTCTCTCTGTCCTATCTCACAACAATGACATCAGTGACAACAACAATAATAACTACAACAACAATAAAAAGACAACAAGGGTAACAACAGGGAAAATAAATTTTAAAAATAATAATTAAAAAAAAAGAATTAGGTCGGATTCTTCCTTTCTGCCATCTACAGAATGGACTTCCCAAAAAGTGAATATGCATTATGTTAGAAAACTTCCAATACACATTTTCAGCGGGGAAGCAATTACAGAAGCCAGACCTTCCACCTTCGGCACCCCATAATGACCCTGGGTTCATACTCCCAGAGGGATAAAGAATAGGGAAGCTATCAGGGGAGGGGAGGGGATACAGAGTTCTGGTGGTGGGAATTGTGTGGAGTTGTACCCCTCTTATCCTATGGTTTTTGTCAGTGTTTCCTTTTTATAAATAAAAATTTAAAAAAGAGAGAGAAAATTTCCTATCTTAAGCCAGATAAAACAAAGCAACAACTGAAGCATCACAGCTCACCTACAAGTCTACTTCAGGCTACAGAAATTTATATCTCCCTGAGCACCTTAGAAACTTCCACTGTCAACACTATCTCCTCAACAATGTTTCTGGGACCAAGATAAGTATTTATTGCTAATATTTGGTAGAATCTGATTTTCTGCAACTGGATTTTTTTTTTTTTTTTTTTTTTTTACCAACTACCATACTTCACAATCCCACCAGAAAGGTAACAAGAGTCCCTCACACTTCCAAGAGTAGAGATACCTATGTGGAGGAGCCTTATACATTTTCCACTCTAGAGGAAGTTTATAGTTAGCAAGTGGAGAGACAGAACAAAATAAATAAATAAATAATAAATTAATAAGTACCAACACTGTCAGTTGATATGACTTCCAAAACTCTTGAGTTTTTGTATGAACTACCTGGCAGTTGGATTTGGGATTTTTTACTCTGTTTCAGTGTTGTTCATTTTATGTAGAAAAAAAAAAAAAAACTGTCAGAGTGTCCCTTGAGGTGTTACTTTTAAAATCCTGTAAAACTACAGAGCTTACACATTAAAGACAGAGAAAAGATTTATCATGAGGCTCTGATAGTAGTCAAACCTTTGTTGGTGATCATGGTAGAGTTGAATAAATTTGCTTTGGTTATTTAAGATATTGATACTATCTTAGAAAAAAAGATACAACCTTCATGTGACCCAGTGACTCATCTAAAACAACAAATAGAAGTATTTGGCTCTTTTACAAAATACTGAGATAGCAGCTAACACCTGCAGGTTCATGTATATAAAAGACTGTAACTTCTTTAAAATTCCAAATGTTTCCTTTAGTTATAATTTGTCACAGTTTTTTTTTTTTCCTCCTCTTTTTCTCCCCTACCAAGTTATGGCAGCAACTCAGTGTTTGCATGACTCCAGCACTCCCAGTGACCTGTTTTAGATAGAATATGAGAGACAGAGACAGAGGCAGAGAGAAGAGAGATCACAGCATTGCTCCACAATTCATGAAGCTTCACCCCTTCACTCACTTCCATGTGGTGACTAGGGGCTCCAATTTTGCTTTGTAAAGATGAATCTTTCTAATAGGACTTGAGTAAAATAATTCTTCTTCTTCTAGTGTTTGCCCTTCTTCCATAGCCAGTCAACAGCATCAGGTTGAGCCTGATGTAAAGTTTCGAGACCTCCTTTGAATCTGGAGAGGTGGCAGTCGTTGACTATGTGGGTCATAGTCTGTCTGGAGCCGCAGGGGCAGTTCGGGTCGTCTCTGGCTCCCCAGCGATGGAACATAGCGGCACACTGGCCATGGCCTGTTCGATAGCGATTGAGGAGGGCCCAATCATAACGTGCTAGGTCAAAGCCGGGTTGACGCTTGCAGGGGTCTGTGATGAGGTGTTTGTTCTTTACCTCAGCTGACTGCCAGCTCTGTTTCCAAGAGACTGGAACAGAGAAGTTCAGTGTAGGCGTAGGGGACCAGATTGGGTGACGAGACGTCAAGCGTTGGACAGGGTGGGCGAAGATATATTGGCGTATATTGGCAGGTCCGGTCGAGCGTAGACTTGGGAAATGAACTTCGATGATGCCGCATCCCGACGAATATCTGGCGGGGCGATGTTGCTAAGAACTGGCAGCCATGGAACTGGGGTGGAACGGATGGTTCCAGAAATGATCCTCATGGAGGAATATAATTTGGAATCGACCAAGTGGACATGGGGGCTACGGAACCATACTGGGGCACAGTATTCTGCAGTGGAATAGCATAATGCCAGAGACAATGATCGTAGTGTGGAAGCGCTCGCGCCCCATGAGGAGCTGGCCAGTCTTGCAATGATGTTATTCCTCGCGCCCACCTTTGCTGCAGTTTTTATGAGATGTTCGTGAAATGACAGAGTGAGATCGAGAGTAATGCTGAGATAGACTGGCTGGGCTTCATGCCGGATTCTCGTATCGCCAAGCTGCACATTAAGCTCACGCGAGGCCGAGGCATGGTGTAGATGGAAAACAGATGATACCGTTTTTGCAGTGCTAGGGATTAGTCGCCATTTTTTTACAGTAATCAGATATAATAAATAATAAGTAAAATAATAAGTAAAATAAATAAGTAAAATTATTTATTAAAAAATAAATAATAAGTAAAATAATAAGACCCAACATTGACCACTTAAATTTCTGTCTGCTGCTCAGCTTGCTATGTGCTCCAAGGTCTGGTGTAGTTCCATAGTTTAAAAGACAGATACTACCTTTCAAACTGTAGATGAAAAATGAAATGCAGCTAGATAGATAGAGCTCACAAATTCCTCCCATCCGAAGCTGTTTCCTTGCCAGGAACTTCTCTACCAGTTATAAGTACATGCTGCTAGACCTTCTTATTTCCTTCATTAAGAAACAACTCAGAGTAACTCCACAACTTACATCATTTGGTTTTCAAGTGACCTTCTCATAGTAAACTCAATGTCTACCCCACAGACTAAACCCAATGTTTGCTGCACAAACTTGGGTAAGATTTAAAATATAAATCATAGGTACTTGTCATGTTTATGTAAGCACCTAAAGGCTCCCCAGGAAGATATGCACATAAAACCTGCCTCCTCCAAGAGCCAAAAGGATCCAACTCCAACAGTGTGTGGGTCCCATTTCTTTCTGCACCTTTCAACTAATCCCCAGAAAAACCTCTTCACAGAGCAGCAGCAGCAGCTGAGTTTGACAAGCACAACTTTGGGGAACAAAGAAGAAAACAAACACAAACTAGTAAACAAAAACAAACAAACAACACAGGGCTTATAACCTTGCTCTGAGGATATCCTGGAGAACAGCTTTCTTTTACAGATTTATGTACCTCCATGGATCAACAAATAGAGGTAGCTCAACTCACACTCTTGGGAGAGCAAATTTCTTCCCCAACTGGTCTTGGGCTCAGCTTCTTGAAATACCATCCATTGTTGCTGGACATGGAAGTCTCCTATCTCTGGAGCAATGGCTGCAGAAATAGTGTTATGCAGCTGATCAGACCACTAGAAAGTGTTTTAGAGTCCTGGAACAACAGGGACTAAATTATACTCTGGTGAATGGAACAAGAGGGGTAAGAACTCAAAGGCCATACACATTTTTGAGAACTCAAATTCCCTAATTAAAAAATACTATAAAGGGGTCGGGCAGTAGCGCAGCAGGTTAAGCGCACATGGTGCAAAGCACAAGGACCAGCATAAGGATCCCGGTTCGAGCCCCAGCTCCCCACCTGCAGGTGAGTTGCTTCACAGGCAGGTGTCTATCTTTCCCTTCCCCCTCTTTGTCTTTCCCTCTTCTCTCCATTTCTCTCTGTCCTATCCAACAATGACGACATCAATAACAATAACAATAATAACTACAACAACAATGAAAAACAAAAAAGGCAACAAAAGGGAAAATAAATAAATATAAAAAAATTAAAAAAAAAAAAAGAAAAAGATACCATAAAGCCCAGGGAAGTAGCTCAGTCTGTTAGAGCATCTGCTAGCATTTCTGAGGCCGAGAGGCCAAACATAGGTTCAACACCCAGTATTAACTTATTACAGAGCTAAGCAGTGATCCTCCCACCCTCCCTCTCTCATAATAAAATCATAACTAATTTTTTTTTGCCTCCAGGGTTATTGCTGGGGCTCGGTGCCTGCACTACGAATCCATTGTTCCTGGAAGCTATTTTTTCCCTTTTGTTGCCTTTGTTGTTATTGTTATTGCTGTTGTTGGATAGGACAGAGAGAAATTGAGAGAGGAGGGGCAGACAGAGAGGGGGAGAGAAAGACAACTGCAGACCTGCTTCACCACTTATTAAGAGACTTCCCTGCAGGTGGGGAGCTGGGGCTTGAATACGGATCCTTCTGCCAGTCCTTGCACTTTGCACCATGTGTGCTCAACCCACTGTGCGCCCTACCCCTAGCTAAATATTTTTTTAAAATACTGTGCAGAATGAAAAAAAAGGGGGGAATGAAAATAATTTGAAATAGATTATGAAAGTTCCCATGAAAGTCTCCTACCAGGTTTGGGGGTACTGTGTGGCAGATGAGAAGGTGGATGGCTTCTCCCTGCACTCAGCTGTATGAAAGTAGAAACAGCCACAAGTGAATTAACAAGTCATCTAATAGGAAATTATCTGGGGAAAATCGTCTAACACTGCCATCATCATTTCAAGCCCTCTCTTCAAGCAAAAAATAATAAAAATAATCTCCAGGAAAAAAATCAAGTATTATTTTTATAAGTTTTTAAAAACATTTATCAATATTTATTTAATTTTATAGTACAGAAAGAAGTACGAGGGAGGAGGAGAAATAGAGGAGAGAGAACCACACACACTGCACTGCTTCACTTTGTGAAGCTTTTCTCCTGCAGACAGGGCTCAGTGGCCTGAATCCAGATCCTTGAGCATGGTAACGTGTGTGCTCAACTTGTTGCACTACTTCCTAGACCCAAAAATCAAGTATTGTATGTAAAATCAGTAAACAAAGTAGAAAGGAAGAAGAAAGCGAAATATACAGAAAGGTTAAAAGATGGGACAAAAGAGAGAAAGGGGGAAAGAGAGGAAGTAAAAAAGAGAGACCATCAAGGGGAAAGAGACCCAGAACATGAATGGTGACTAGAGAATTAGATTGTTGGTGGGAGTGGTGTGCAGACATCTATCACAAGGAGACAAGAACCTGTACTCATGTACCAATAACTGTCTTGTAAACCACTGTTTCCCTCAGTAAGATGGACTGAAAAAAATTAATTTAATTCAAAAAAATGCAATATAGTATCTCCTTTCAGGGGGACAAGTTCTGAGTACATTGACTATTATCTTTAGCTGACTCAGATTAAAAGAAGGATGACATTTTTAACTATTTTTATTTCTAAGGATAAAAGAAATCAAAAGAAATAGAAGCCCTTCCCTTTGATTAAGCCTCAGGACTCTGCCTTACAAGTTGCATTCATATAACATTAGGACTTAAGTCCTTTGGGAAGGAAACTAAGTGAATATTGTGCAAGCCCTTTACATATGTCCTTCCAGTGAGTTTTAACAGAAGTTTCTTGACATAGTCAATATTTTTCCTACGTTACGCAAACAAACCAAAACTCAAGTGGTTGACTGAATTAAGTTCACTTGGGAAAGCAAGGATTTGAACTTAGATTCTGTGGGACCATAAATGGCATATTCCTTAGCCTACATTGTGTTGTGAGCCTGCAAACCTGTATCTCATGAACCCACTGCCTGGGTTCCTTTCTTTTATGAATTCAAGACACATTCTCCTTTGATCTTTGGCAACTGTAACTATTTTAATCTTGTTTTTATATTTTCATCTTGAGATAATTACAAATTTATATGCAGTTACAAGAAATAATATATTCTGTAACATATGCAGAATAAACTTCATTCTGTCTTCCCCAGTAGAAACGCTTAGATAACTATAATCTATTATCATAAGCTAGAAACGGGCATTGATAAATATTACTAACATTATCAGATTTCACTATTTTATTTTACAATATAAAATACTATTTCTTTTTATACTAATATCTTAATATTTATTTAGAATGTTTTGATTTTAGGAGTATGTTTTCACACCTATAGCTATATATGAGTATACAACTCAACACAGACCACCAAAGTGTTTCTGTCAATATACCTTAATTGGCTTTATCTACTAATTCTGCTTTAAATATCATCTATCTTAATTGCAAGATTTCTTATAATCTCCAGACTTGTATTTGGAATTGCCAAGTCATCTTACCATGGATGTCTAACAGAGTTCCAAGACTAGTTTTCCTCTTAAACCTTTGTTTACCCCATGACAGTCCCTCAATCATTCCAGTCTTAGTAAATGGAACCTCCAATTTATTCTGTTGCTCTTGCTAAAAAGTCAGATGTTATTCTGAGGTTCTTTTTCTTCCCATATAGGGTCCTGTATCTAATTGCACTAAATCTTCTGGTTTAACTTTGAAAAATAAATCTATTTGCAAAGAGAGTAAAAAATATCCTCATCAAAAACAAATACAAATGATAGTAAACATGTGAGATGATGGAAGTATTAACTAGATGGAAGCAATTTTTTCCAATATGCACATGTATTACATCATCACATTATACACTTTATGCAGTGATGCAGGAATAAATTAAAAGACTTGCATATGCTGATATGGCCAAGTGACCCACCCACTCCCTGTTGGGCCTTAAAGCCAGCCTCCCCTGCTCTGCTCCATGCTCCATTGCTGACACTACGGTCTATTTACATAATCATTGTTTTGCCTGAAAGATCCCCACCACATTATCCCCTCAGGGTATTGCTAATCCAGTTAAAACCATCACAACAGTTGCTAAGGACACTTCTACCTTCCCAGAATGCCTTTAGCCTCTCTCCACCCCCTTTCCTAGCCATTTCTGTTTCCTACTTGCCACTTCCGGTTTTTACCCTATAAAGCCTGCTGCTATTCCAGTTTTGCTTCTTTCTCTTCCTCATCCGGACCTGGAGAAGACCTGGAGAAGGGCTGGTGTGCAGAGTGGGAGGCAGCCATTTTGCTAGCTCCATGTGGCCTAAACCCACTATGCTCACACTTGACTCTGGAGCATCCGCATCAATAAAGAATTGTGTTACCAGGCTGCCACAAGTTCCTCATCTCTCTCTCTCTGGTGAAGCTAGCTCTGCAACTCCCTGCTCAAATTTTAAGATACTATGTACTTAAAAAGAAAGTGAGGAGGAGAGGATAAGAGGGGAAACCAAAGCACTGCACCACTATCTACAGAATTCCCTTTGGTGACATTTTTGGTGCTCCTATGTGGTGTGGGGGACTGAACCTAAGGTCTCAAGTCTGGGACTATTTATATTCTACCCACTAAGATATCATATGGCAACTTTGCAGACTTTAAATATTTTAAAGTTTTATTAGTTAATTACAGCTCAGTCCAATTTTGAAATAATAAAATACTAGATTGAGAGATCATCTCCCCCACTAGTAGAACACATGATTTTCTGTCTCTGAGACCCCAGGTTCAAGTCCTGACACCACATGGAAGAATCACAGGCAAGAAAAGAGGAGCTCCACAGGGGTGGAGTTGTTCTCTCTCTTCTCGCTCTGTCTCTTCCTCTCTCCTTTCTCTCACTCTGTTTCTTCCTCTCTCCTGTCTAAATACACACACATACGTACATATGTACATAAAATAAATAAGCAAATTTTAAACCTCCTTAAAGAGGCCTTCCCTAACCATACAATACAAAGATATCTTTCTCCATCTCTGCCCAGAAGTAAAAGCTGAATTTGTTTTCACTGTGTGTATCAATAATGTTATATTATGTGTTCCCCAATAGAATACCATTTTCATGTGAGCAAAAACAAAGTGCACTCATTCTCTAGTATTTACAATATATTGGATAATGCGCAGCACATACTGGATTCTAAAATTAAAAAATTGATTGAGTGAGTCAGTGGCTCATTGTAGGGGTCTGTAAGAAAGCAAGGAGAAATGGAGGAGAGGTAATGCAGAAAAGGCAGGTTAGCATCAAATAACCCTGGCCCTTCAGGTCACTAAAAGTTGTTTGAATACACAGGAGTTTAAGGAGAAATGAGACATCACATGATTTAAAAGTTAACTGTCTGAGGGTGGGGGTATAGCATAATGGTTATGCAAAGAGACTTTCATGCCTGAGGCTCTCAAGTCCCAGGTTCAATCCCCGACACTGCAATAAGCCAGAGCTGAGCAGTGCTCTGGTAAAAAAAAAAAAAAAAAAAAAGTTAACTGTCTGCTTTTGAGAGTGATATGTGTGATTTCAAGCAATTTCTTGAAGATCTATGTGTAAGTCAAATCTTGGTAAAATAACTAGTATGTTCAACATACTATAATAATTCTCAATTTTATAAAATCTATACAGTACCCTCAGTTTTACTTTTCATAGTTTCAATTACCTGTCATCAACAATGGGAAATGTTACCTCTGATATTTTGAGAGACCCCATTCATACAACTTTTATTGGAGCATATTGTTATACTTTTTTTAAAGATTTTTTTAAACTTTGTTTAAGTTGATAGGACAGAGAGAGATTGAGAAGGGGGATAGAAAGGAAAAGAGAGACAGAGAGACACCTGCAGCACTTCTTTTTTTTTTCCTCTTTTATTTATTTATTTATTTATTTATTTATTTAAAAAAGGAGACATTAACAAAACCATAGGATAGGAGAGGTACACCTCCACACAATTCCCACCACCAGAACTCCATATCCCATCCCCTCCCTTGATATTTTTCCCGATCTTTGTCCCTCTGGGAGTATGGACCCCAGGTCATTGTGGGATGCAGAAGGTGGAAAGTCTGGCTTCTGTAATTGCTTCCCCACTGAACATGGGCATTGACTGGTTGGTCCATACTCCCAGTCTGCCTCTCTCTTTCCCTAGTAGGGTGGATCTCTGGGGAAGCAGAGCTCCAGGTCACATTGATGGGGTCATCTGTTCTTTCTCTGCTTCTTGGCAAAGAGAGTCATATTTTGTGATAGTCTACTATCTCAAAAGTGGTTTAAGCAGAAAAGATAAGATTCCATACTTATTTATGTTGCCCTTTTGCTAACTCCAACACCTATGAAGTAAACATAGCTATTACTATACAGGGAATTCACAGGACTGGGAGACTGAGGCAAATACATGTCTGAATAACATGATATCACCAGCTAATTAATAATGAAAAGGCATTGAAATTAAGGCAAGGCCATTGTCTACTCTCACACAACTCACATTTTCTTCACAATGTTTACATGTAAAGGATGAATTCAATTAAGATAATGGAATAAGTCAGCTCTGATGCCATGAGTCGTACGCAAAGAAATATGAAACAGATGAGAAGTTTACTTGAAGTTAGTAATGTATCAGGGGAAAGAAAATCTAACAGTCTCCATACAAAAAAAGGATGGGTGGGTTGAAGCCCACTTCCTAATTAAAAACTAACAGATCACAGCCAAAGATGACATGTCTTTATGTGGAAAACTTAGGTGGTGTGGGTGTGTGGGTTTGTGTGGGTGGCATACGGGTTATAGAAAAAGAAATTGGAAAGTTATTTATATATGATGGTGACCGTGTTTCTACATAGAGGCAAAGTGGAGCAGAGAATGAAGAATGCAATTTTAAGGGGGCCGAGCAGTGCCACACTCAGTTAAGTGCCCAAAGTATGAAGCACAATGACCTATTCCAGCTTGGAACATTCCTACTCATGACCACAGAATGTGAGCTCGGATCTACAGGGATGCAGAGGTCACATAGGCTCCTAAGCTGAATATGGGCCCCAGATCACATCAAATCAATTGGATTTACAGTCAACAATATTTATATAGCTTTCCCATATTTGGGAGCAACTGTCTTCCCTGATCCAGATTTCTGGTCCTTTTTCCAGCCATTGCATCATCTCCCCAGACAATAACTTGGATCCACCTGCATATCAGATTTCAGGCTCAGGGAAAACAAAACAAACAAACCAAAAAAAAAAAAAAACACAACAACAACAACAACAAAAAAAAAACCAACTAGCATAGCCACAGGCCCTTTGGAATATAACTAAAATGTACGTCCTAGCTATCTACAAAATGGAGACCCCCCTACAACTCTTCATCTGTACTATTCCAGCCTTTTGGTTCATGATTAGTCAACAACTTGTTTGGCTTTATATGTTAACTCTTTTTTCAGTCACCAGGTTCCAGATGCTAGCATGACGCCGATCAGACTTCCCTGGAAAGACAACCCCACTAATGTGTCCTGGAGCTCCGATCCCCCAGAACCCTACCCCACTAGGGAAAGAGAGAGGCAGGCTGGGAGTATGGATTGACCTGTCAATGTCCATGCTCAGCGGGGAAGCAATTACAGAAGCCAGATCTTCCACCTTCTGCATCCCACAATGACCCTGGGTCCATGCTCCCAGAGGGTTAAAGAATAGGAAAGCTATCAAGGGAGGGGATGGGATATGGAGTTCTGGTGGTAGGAATTGTGTGGAGTTTTAACCCTCTTACCCTATGGTTTTGTCAGTGTCTCCTTTTTATAAATTAAAAAAAAAAAAAGAAATTAAAAGATAAAAAAGAAAGAAAAAAGAAAAAAGAAAGGAAATGATCAGAAAGGACTTGTGATCCCTGCAATTGCAAGAGAAGCCCCTTGCACTGGACCTGCAAATGTGCACAGCTGAAGTCATGTAGCTGCCTAGATTGCTTACACAGGGGTTAACATTATAGACTTCCAGAAGGTGGAATTAGCCAGGCTTCTACTTTTGAATCCAGATCAGTGTACTCTCCCTTGGTGTATCTGGATGTTTTTGATGGAGATCATCACTCTGAATGATAAACTGGAATGATAATTCTATCCAATGAGGCAGTGCCCATGTCAGGAGAGACAGGATGATCAACAGCTTCTAAAAGTAGGAATCTGGTTCAGCAGGTGATCCTGGCAGACACTGCAAATCCAGGCAGGGCCGTTATTATATGCAGAAGAAAGGTCCAGGTAAGACACCTGAAACTAGTTTTCTATAAACAACAGGGTAAGAAGATCTGGACTAATACTCTGCAGGAATTTCTATATCAAAGAACTGGATTAAATAACTGCAGTTATCTCTAGCACTCACTGTATAGTAAAATTTAGGATGTAGGATAATAAGAACAAAAGGAACTATTATGTGATAGTAAGAAACAGTATATGTGAGCAATATTTTATAAGTTAAAAGTTTCAGGGAGCCGGGTGTTGGTACACCTGGTTGAGCACACATGTTAAAATGTGCAAGGCCCTGATTCAAGCCCTAGTCCCCATTTGTAGGAAGGAAAGTTTGAAAATGGTGAAGCAATGCTGCAGATGTCTCTCTGTCTGTATCTCTGTCTCTCCCTTCCTCTCAATTTCTGGCTGTTTCTCTCAAAAAAATAAAGATAATTAAAAAAATTTTAAAAAGATAAAAATCCCAAGGGCTAGGGTGGGAGATAGCATAATAGTTATGCAAAGAAATTCTAATGCCTGAGGCTGGGGGGGGTCCCCCGGGTTCAATCCCCTGAGTCACCATTAGCCAAAGCTGAGCAGTGCTCTGATGGAGAAGTGGGGAATCCAAGAGCTAATTTCAACTGATTTGAATAGAAGTCCAGAAAAGAGTTCACTGTCAGTGAAGCTAGCACTGAAAGAAAATGACATTTTAAAAAGACTGAGAAATAACTAGACTGACTATTCTGACCAATATAGACATAAAACAGGTTTATCCTCTGGTAAACTGGATGAGAAAGGCTCTTCCAGAGGACAAAAAGATGGTGGCATCATTGAGTGAGGCACCTCAGGGAAATGAGGAGAGCCACTCACATTTTGCATAGAAGTGTCAATATTCTGATATGTGAATGAGCAAAAGTTCCTAGATTTCATCTGGACTTGCAGCTGTGGTAATGGAAAGGAGGTGAAAGTTATAAAGAAAGAGTAATTTCTAGAGTTTAGTAGATAAAGGTGATCATGAGTAGAGAAATATTTTTGATGTGATTATAACGGATCAATTATACCTTAGTTTTCTTTGTCAGTAATAAAATGAGGGAAAAAAGGTAGCAAGTAAAATTTTTAGCATGTAAGTTTTTCATAAACACTTAACTATGGAGAATTTTAAGTACAAAAGTAGAGAGAATTGTATAATGAGCTCCTTACCCACATTCAATAGCTATCAATTTCAGTAATTATTTTTTAAATATTTATTTAATTCCTTTTGTTGCCTTATTGTTGTAGTTATTACTGTTGGTGTTATCGCTATCATCATTGTTGGATAAGACAGAGAAAAATGGAGAGAGGAGGGAAAGGCAGAGAAGGGGAGAGAAAGACAGACACCTGCAGACCTGCTTCACCACTTGTGAAGCAAGAAGCGACTCCTTTGCAGGTGGGGAGCTGGGGGCTCGAACCGGGATCCTTACACCTTGCATTTTGTGCCACATGTGCTTAACCCGGTGCGCTACCGCCCGATTCCAACTTCAGTAATTATTAACTTATAGTCCATTGTGCTTCTCTTTCTTCCCTGGAACTTCCTTCTTCCCTTTATTATTTTGAAGCAAATCCTGTATGTCATGTCATTTCATCCACCAAAAAAATCCGTATGTACTTTTAAAAAGTATTTCATAAATTCATAGAATTAGAACAAGTATACAGTTATACATATTTATGAAAGACCATGTATAGGCTGAGTTTTCTATACTCATCTTTTTTTTTTTTAATTGCCACCAGGGTTATTGCTGAGTCTCTGTGACAGCACTATGAATCCACTACTCCAACTGCCATTTTTTTCTTTCTAATTATTTTTTTTATTAAATAGGACAGAGAGAAATCGAGATAGGACAGGGAGAGAGAGAGAGAGAGACAGACTCATAGACCTGTTTCAATGCTTGTGAAGCATTCCCCTGAAGGTGGGGAGGAAGGGGGCTCAAACTTGTATATTTGAATTGGTCCTTGTGCATAGTACTATGTGCACTTAACCAGTTGTGCCACTGCCTGGCTCCTTACACTCATTCTTTTACATTAAAAGAAGGAAAAGGAGGAGGAAGGGTAGCAGAAGGAGGAGGGAGAGGAATGAGGCAAGGGGTAGGAGTGAGAAGAAGAAACCAATATATCTTAAGGCCAACTTAAAGGTTTCCTTGAAGAAATATATGCAATATAGGACTTAGTTGAGGGGATGAGTATGAGGATATTTTTTAATTAAATCTTTATTTATTGGATAGAGACAGCCAGAGATTGAGAGGAAAGGAGGAGATAGAGAGGAAGAGGGAGAGAGACAGAGAGATACCTGCAGCCCTGCCTCAGCAAAGCTTTCCCCCTGCAGATGGGGACAGGGGGCTTAACCTTGGGTCTTTGTGCATTAGAACATGTGTGCTCAACCAGGTGCACCACCACCAGCACCTGAGTTTAGGGATCTTATGTGAATAGAATACTTATTGAAAGATGATGAATAAATGGTAAACAGTGGAGAAAAATAATCACACCTTTATTGTTCATTCAGTCTGTTGTCCAAAAATACTTGTTGACAGCATACTGACAGCAAAGAAGATAAATTTGGACAAAAAGTAAGAGAGAGAGAGAGAAAGAGTGAGAGAGAGAGAGAGAAAGAAAGAATAAAATAATATGAACAATTGCTCCAAAGAATGATGTGTTATGAAGTAAAAATAGAATAATGAGAAAATTGAGTGGGCCTTGGGAGGGGTGTGTTTTAGTGTGCAGAGGCAGACAGCACTGTACTATGCAGGGGCTTTAGAACCTGAATACTCCTATGGGAAACCATGAAGGTTTAGTTAAGAAAAAACTCTTAATTTATGTGTCCGAGGATCTATGTGGCTAGAAGAACAGTAAGGGAGAAGTAATATCAGGTACAAAATCAGCTGTCTTCTGGAAGGCATTCTCTGCAATGTGGTGAATCTTTACAAGAATTATAGTAGATCCTGGAAGATATTGAGCTTTCTGTCTAGGTTCAAGGAAAAGCAAGGTACAATCTGTATACATCCTGAACAGCTACACAGTGGCTACTGGGACAAATTTGTCTCTATGTAACACCAGGTAAGAATCAGTCATCAATTTGTTTTGCTTTACTGATTGGCGATACACATGGCATTCTCTTTTGGAAACTGGGGATCCAGAAGCAAGTCTGTGAGGCTGGGTCTGGCATTACAAGGCCAGTCTCCACTGAGTGGAGAAGTGATTATTGGAAGGAAAAGTTAATCTTTTATTTAATCAGAGTTCAGATCACTGACCAACCAATTCTTCTGTCCTGAGAGTATCTGACAAATACATTAGAAGTCCGATGAGGAACTAGAACTTACAAGCAAGATGCTTAATTTATTAGTTCTGGGAGTCAGGCGGTAGCACAGTGGGTTAAGCACACATGGCACAAAGTACAAGGACCAGTTAGGATCCTGATTTGAGCCCCCAGCTCCCCACCTGCAAGGAAGTCACTTCACAGGCAGTGAAGCAGGTCTGCAGGTATCTCTCTGTCTCTCTTCTTCTCTATCCCCCCCTTCTCTCTCAGTTTCTGTCTGCCTCTATCCAATAACAAATAAAAAGAATTTTAAATCTCAAAAAAAATTATCTCATTGAGGGGCTTGTTCTGTTACTCTGTTTATTTCAAATGTTAGAGGTTCAAATTTTACTACTTAGGAAGATCTCAAACCTCATTCTGAGTTCTTCCAAGGCATGCTGAGAGCTCAGAGTAAATGGACTATTAGAGAAAGGGCAGTGAGGGTGACCTACAGAGAATGAACAGGTGTGATTGACCTAACCATCGGGCTAAGACTTGCTAGAATGACCAGCAGTCCAAAGCACAAGTATCTCAGAGCTAGAAGAAATTCAGCTGTTTTAGCCATGTTGTTTTATCTGCTAAGAGCTTTAAGCCAGTGTGTTAACTATGGCACTGTCTGCTTTGTGGCAAAACCTCAACCACAACTTACCAATGGACGTTTGTGACTACTCTTTAATCCCTAGCTGTTCTTCTACCTATAAATAGCTAATTTCCATGTAGTATTTTCCTCCCTTCCTCACTCATAGCTCTCCAACACTCTGATTCTACTACTTAGGGATCGCAAACAGTGCCCTACTTGGCATACCAGATCAGACATCTTAGCAGATAATTCAATGACATTATAATAATGAATTTTTTTTCTTTTTTCTGTATCTGTTGGAAATAAGCAAGCTGTTTGTGAATTAAAAGATAGTTATCAGGGGGGCTGGGCAGCAGCACAGCAGGTTAAGCGCATATGGCACAAATTGCAAGGACCAGTGTAAGGATACCAGTTCGAGCCCACAGGTGTGTGTGTGGGGGGGTCGCTTCACAGGCGGTGAAGCATTCCTGCAGGTGTCTATCTTTCTCTCCCCCTCTCTGTCTTCCTCTCCTCTCTTCATTTCTCTCTGTCCTATAAACAACAGCTATGACAACAATAACAACTACAACAAGCACAATAACAAGGGCAACAAAGTGAGGAAAATGGCCTCCAGGAGCAGTGGATTCATAGTGCAGGCACCAAGTCCCAGCAATAACCCTGGAAGCAAAATAAATAAATAAATAAATAAATAAATAGAAGATAGTTATCAGAAATTAGTGTATTCATGCCAAAAACATCTCTGCAGAGTAGATCAGTGTGTTCTCTGACTTTCTGCTTTAATAGCTAGCCTGTCATATAAAGGATCATACTAGATGTGTTTCCTTTTTTTCTTTTGCCTGGAGTGAATGCTTAACTTGGACCCAGCCAGCTCAAGTGATCAGTCTGCTTGAATCACCTTGATGCAACTCTTCCTATATCATTCACATAAAGAATTCTCAAAACACTTGCAAATAGAGGCCATGAAAACCCTCAGAAATTTTATGCCAGGTGGGGCCGGGTGGTAGTGCACTGGGTTAAGGTCACATAGTACAAAGTGCAACAACCTGCATAGGGATACTGAATCTAGCCCCCCAGTTCCCCACCTGAAGGGGTGGGGGGGGTCACTTCACAAGCAATGAAGCAGGTCTGCAGGTGTCTATCTCCCCTCCATCTTCCCCCCTCTCAATTTCTCTCTGTCCTAACCAGAAGAAAGAAAGAAAGAAAGAAAGAAAGAAAGAAAGAAAGAAAGAAAGAAAGAAAGAGGAAAAAATGGCCACAGATGCTGTGGATTTGTAGTGCAGGCACTGAGCCCCAGTGATAATGATAACCCTGGAGACAAAAAAAGAAAGAAAGAAAGAAAGAAAGAAAGAAAGAAAGAAAGAAAGAAAGAAAGGAAGGAAGGAAAGAAGGAAGGAAGGCAGACAGAAAGAAAGAAAGAAAGAGAAAGATGGAAAGGAATTTTATGATTTTATGGCAGGCACTAGAGGCGGCAGGGTGGCACACACTAAGGCTCTGTCCCAGTGAAAAGTATCAAATGCAACTTCCTTTCAAAAAACCTAACAGAGAAATCCACTGCCATTGTGCTCCTTTATCAGCCTAGTAGTGAGAGGAGCTAAATGCAAACCAGACTAACCTATCTCAGCAGGATTTCCCAGGTCATCATTCTTAGAACAAAGGCATTCTGGTTCCATATTGAACAGGACAAGACCCTTGTGATTAGGCAGAATAGCTCTGGTAATATCCTCTGAATCAGATTCCCAGGACCCCAGTGGGGCAACAGGAGGGGATCCCTGTGAACCTGCCTTGAGTCGTTCTCAAGAACAACCAAAAGTTTTGTTATTGATATTTTTAGCTTCTTTTGTGTTCCTAGCACTTGACTCAATCTGCTAGATTAGCAGGGGAAGATCAAAGACTAGTCTTCCCTTCAAAGAGTCACCATTGGAGAGGAAATAAAAACCTCCTGGCAGTGGAAGCTGATGCATTTGTTAGAGTTCTTGCACTCTTGCAGCTTCTCTTCCCCTCACTGTGATTTCACAGAGGCTCAGCAGCACTGCATAGCACAATCCAGTGAAAGAAGGTTTCTATCTGAAAAGACCGAGAAATGATACACTGAGTCTTTTGACAATAATACTGAGACTTTGGACAATGATTCTTATCCGAGGCTTAATTTTTAGATGTTTACACTCATGCATTTTATTCTTATACTTCAAAACCAACAGAGACCAAAATAGAACAGATGTATGTGCCATCATCAAAATTAATAAATGGTAACATCCTTCCATATTCAGAAAAGCTTTTAAAATTTATTTTCCATTTTGCTTTTTCTAAGAAAGAAACCAGAGCACCGCTCTGTAATATTCAGTGCTGCAGATCAAACCCAGAGCCTAACCAATGCATGCCATGCATTCTACACACAGAGCTACCATACCGCCCCAGCTCACAGAAACTTGTTTTTAAAAAGATCTGACATTATAGTTTCAGCTCCATTCTCTCAGCTCTTTTGCCTCCTGCCTCTCCCATACCTTCCTAAAAAGACAAAAGCAAGCAAACAAAAAAACATTGCCCTGAACTTTGGATTAATTCTCCCTTGTATTTTCAAGTTTTGCTACATATATAATACATATATGTGTGCATGTATATGTATATATGAGTGTGTGTAATTTATTTCTATACCAAAATGTTATAATTTTGCACATATCTTTTGGCAAAGCATTCAGGATTATGTGTAAGATTTTTCTATTTTATGTATGTAACTTGACTTTAACTACCATCAAGTTCACCACTGTATCCCATAGTGCCTCTACCCATAGTCCTACAGATGTTCATCTAGATTACTTCCTAGTTTTCAGTATTACATTAAAAAACTACCCTAGTAAGTGTTCATATACTATAGTAATTTAAAGACATTATACCTGCTTTTTTAAATAAAGTAATTTTTTATCAATCTCACCTTTTTCAGTTTAATCATGAAAAACAAAGCAGAAAAAGAAAGGAGAAATGTTCAACTCACCCTATTCCTAATGCACCCACAGCAAACAACCTTCCACACTCCCCAAATGCTTGTTCTGAATTAAGAAAACTTAAATTTGTTTTCATCAACTTATGTGCATCTGTGACAGCATCAAAGGAGTTCAGTATTCACCTATGAATATTCTGAGAACTGACCTTTTCTTTTTCTTTTTCTTTCTTTTTGCCACCAGGGTTATCGCTGGGGCTCGGTGCCAGCACTGCCAATCCACTTTGTTACCCTCGTTGTTGTCTCTGTTGTGGTTGTTATAGCTGGATAGGACAGAGAGAAATCAAGAGAGGACAGGAAGGCAGAGAGGAGGAGAGATAAGACACCTGCAGACCTGCTTCACCGCTTGTGAAGCAACCCCCCTGCAGGTGGGGATCCTTATGCTGGACCTTGCACTTTGCACCATGTGTGCTTAACACATTGCACTACGGTCCAGCCCCCAGAATTGACCTATTCTAAGGGTTGCTAGTCCATGACCAAAGGAAGGATGTCTGAATTTGTAGGAAATGATCCAGTTAATGCACTATATCTTATTTCTGGCAATATTAAGAGGTCATTTCAAGGCATCCTTAAATTGTAGTTGGTGCAACTTTAGGCCCTTTGAAAAAATAAAAACAGCATCTGTTTAACCTACTCCTCTCCTAAAAATAGAACGATCTGAAATTAATGCACACTAAGGGTCAATACTATCTATCACCTGTGGTAAGAGAGCCTTAAGTAAAACAAAAGGGAAGAAGTCTGATCCACATCTAACCATAGTATAAGTGGAAAGAACAGTAGTGGAAGTTGGGTAAGTGTGAAAACTATTAGAAAAGATGGGACTTTAAATCTGAGTAACTATAAAATGTTTACGACTGTCATTTCCTCAGGGTCTGTGGTATTTAACCACCTGGTAGAACTTGGGCCAGAGATGACAAATGACAAACAAAGATAAAGGGAAAGAGGAAATGAAGAGAAATGCAAGAGGAAAGGAGAAAAAGGAGATAAAAAATAATTCATTTACCTGGATTAGATAAAATATATTTACTGTTTTTTGGTTTCGACAGGAGTTATTCTCAGTTTCCAAGTATACATCATTCTTTTCTTATTCTACTTATTATTCTACTAATTACTCTATTACTATTTATTCTACTATGTTACTTAGCCAGAATTACTATTCACTAGAAATTGAATACGCGTAAGATTAAAATATACCTAGAACTGATGCTGCCCTCTTGTGGATTTTAAGAGTATTGCTAATTATCTTTTAATTTTTGAAAATTACACATCTGCACCTGTATTGATTCAGAAAGTTATTTTTACAGAAATATATTTAGGTGTTGACTGTAAACAACAAAAACTGTTTCCATAATACTAATTAAAGATATGTCTATTGGGAGTCGGCCAGTAGCGTAGCGGGTTAAGCGCATGTGGTACAAAGCCCAAGGACTGGCATAAGGATCCTGGTTAGAGTTCCCGGTTCCCCACGTGCAGGGGAATCGCTTCACAGGTGGTGAAGCAGGTCTGCAGGTGTCTTTCTCTCCCCTTCTCTGTCTCTACTTCTTTCTGTCCTATCCAACAACGATGACATCAACAACAAGAATAATAACTACAACAATAAAGCAACAAGGGCAACAGAAGGAAATAAATTTTAAAAAAGATATGTCCATTAAAAAAATCACATTTTAAAAAGCAAGAAACATGAACTCCATCTTGTAAAAACTACTCTATAGCCATGAGTTGTTTTTTAAAAAAAATAATAAAAATATTACTAGAACAAAATATCCAGCAAATATTGGACAGAAATGTACAGACCCTTAACAAGAACTATACACATTAAAATGGTCATTTTTCCATGGCATGATCCTCACTATTTGGAACTATGATAAATATGTCTTAGAGAAGGTCATTTGAGCTTCAGTGAAGTCTTGCTTGGTTATTCTGACATGTGATTATTAATTTTATCATCAACATAACGGGCCAACATAACAGGCCTATATATACATAAATTCTAAATTGACCACCAGGGCACCAGAATTACTGCCTCCTACTGTATATATATGTAGAGAGAGAGAGAGTCTTTTTTTTCAAACAACACTCCTGTGACTAGATTGCTAGTCAACTGATTTTTTTGAGCTCATCAAAAGAAAAATAATATATGTGGGCCAAATCTAGTCAAGCAATCTCTTAAAGACTTCAGCCTTTCATAAAAGATAGATTTGAAGCCTAAGAAGGAAGTAACAGGTGCTGAGACCTGCCCTGAACTGGTAGCCAGCAGGGGCTTGCAAGTGTCACTATAGGAACGTCACTTTAGCCAGTATTGTGAGTGAAAGAAACCCCAGCTTCAAAAAGGAAGCCTATTAGACATTTTGACTTCAGTTTTGAGAAAACCAGAGTGAAGAGCCAATTTCTCTGAATCTGAATCTTGACCTACCATGTGGCATCATTCCACCTGTATTGTTCTATTGTTCTAAGACACACACACACACACAAACACACGTGCGTTATGCTAGTGTGTTATACAGAGGCAGGGAACTATCACAGATAACATTGGACAATTTATTTTTATTTATGTGCAGATCTAGGGCCTCACTCAAGCAGTTTCACTACTCCAGTTGACTTTTTTTATTCGGAGACCAAGACAGAGGGAGAGACAGCATCCGAACTTTTTCCAGGGCCATCATACCTCCCATATGGTGCTGGGGTTCAAAGGTGGGGAGTGCGTATGGTGAGACAGCTGCCGTATCAAGTGAACTTATCTCCCTGGCTCTGGAAAGTTTGATTTTACATTCTCTAATTAATTGTGAAGCAAAGTACAACAACTTAATCCTCTGAAGAATTGCCAGAATTTTCCACTAAATGTGGGTTGTGAACTTTTCCTTTCACTTCAGAGTCCTTACAATATGTCCTAACATTTTAACAGTTATGAATTTGTCATTATAATTGTCCCTCAAATTGATGACTTCTGAATTATTTTTTTTTTTTTTGTCATCTCTGGGGTTTCACCACTCAAGTCGACATTTTCAGATAGAGAGGCAGAGAGAAAGTCAACACAATCCAGAGGCTTCCCTTCAGTGCCATGGGGGTTGGGCTTAAACCTAGATTGTTCCTATGACAAAACAAGCATACTATCCAAGTGAGCTACCTCATCTGCCTACACTGGTAACTTAAAAGGAAAAAGTCAACAACTGCATGCAAAATACAGCAATTTGATAAAATTCAGATTTAACCGTTATATTTGGAAGTATGAATCATGTGCTATAAGAGAAATGTCTAAGTTATCTTTTATTCTTTCTATCTCTCAATTCACTGCTGCACTTATGTACTCTACCACTTAGCCACCTCCCTGGCCCAACTTGCATTCAACTTTTATAATAACCCTCTACTAGGTATCTGATTGACAAATATTCAATAGTTTGCTTTTCGTTCTGCTGAGTGTATCCTATGCATTGATCTAATCACATCTGATATATTTGCATTTGTTGCTTCCTTTTCAGTGTCAAACCAAAAAAAAAAAAATCATTGCTGAGATGGATGTCAAGGATATAACGAATACATTTTTTTAGATGTTTTATGATTCCAGGTTGTACATTCAATGAGTATTCGGCTCATTTTGAGTTTAATTTTTGTGGGCATCTACTGTAAGTAGGCAATTTTAATTCTTCTACATGTACCTACCAGTCTGGTTTCCAGCAGTTTTGAAGAAATTATCATTTTTCCCATTGTAAATTTAATTTTCCCCCTCATGATTCATTTCTTTCCTGCTACCAACTGTTATACTTGTTCTTCTTTTTCTATTTCCTCAAGGCACGTTAGAGTTTTTTCACTTGTAATTTTTTTTTTATTTCTGGAAGCAGCTCTGTATTGCTAAAGCATTTCTCTCTTAATCTGCTTTTACTGTGTACCATGGATTCTGGCTGGTAACTTCTATCTCCGTATTTATTAGTCTCCAGAAACTGATGTCTCTATTTCTTGAGTCAATGGTACATTGTTGGTCTTCAGGTACTTACAGTTTTCCCCTTCCTTCTAATCGCTTTATACTTTCATACTCTTGTGATCCAAGGGATGTTTGATATGATTCAGCCTTCATAAATGTAACTGGGGTTTGTTTTGTGCCCAAGCATGTAGTTGGGAATACTCCATATGCCTTTGAGAAGAGGATGTGTTCTTTGTTGTTTTGGGTGGGATGCTCTTAAATATTTGTAAATTCATCTTAACTAATTGTTGAAGGTCATCATTTACTTGTTTATTTTCTGGCAGGACTATCTGCTCATTGCTTTAACGAGGTACTAAAATCCCGTAATATATACTATACTATCATACTGTCTCCCTTTTGTTCTGGTAATATTTGCATCACACATTTTGATGATCCTATTTTGGGTGCATACAGCCTAAGTATATTTTTCCTGTGTTAATCTTGGTATTATAATGGGCATCTTTGTCAGTTGTTTCCCATCCTCACTCCTGCCTGTCAAGTGATCAAAACCTATGCTACTCACACAATGCTTAGAGGTGTAACCAAGGAAACATGTGTCATGTCTCAATTGTATTAACCTTATGTCATCACTAACCTAAAAAATTAAAATCTCATAGGTATAACTTCAGAAAATAAGATTGTGTGAAAGTTGGAAAAGGGCAAGAGACTGGCTCAATTAGTTATGGCCATTTTGGCCAATATCAGACTACCTCATTACCTGGGGTCCTAGTTAGGGAATCCTTGGATTTCCCCAGAGTCTATTGTGTAGATCCCTAATAGTTCTCTAATAGATCCCTCTCTTTACCACTACTGGTCACTTCCATCAGTTATGTCATCATAAGCCCTTTTGTGGGCTTCTTCAGGACCTTGACCTCATTATAAACTAGCAACAGTAAGCACTGCCACACTCTCCAAAGAGAAACTGGGTCATCCTACTCTGCCACTGAAAGAAGACTGGTCCTGAACTGAGGGCAGCCTAGAATGTTCCCAGCTATGACCATGGACTGAAAGCTCACACTGACAGGTACTCAGAGGTTATACAGGCTCATGTGCTAAAGATGAATATATATGGGCCCTGGGTCAGTTCAATGTGGTAAACAATTTGTGTGTGTATTTATTATTTATTTTTTATTTTCAAGTTTGGGAGCTACTCTCTACCCTTATCCAGCTTTCTAGTTCTACTCTCAGCTCCAAATCCATCTTCCCAGACAATATCTCTAGTCCACCTCCATATTAGCTATCAAACTCAAGCAAAGATTACTAAATTCACAGGCCCCTAGGAATTTACCTAAAACACTTCTTTCCTCAAGGTCCCTGTTCCCATCTACTCTACCTCTACTCTTTGGTTCCTATTTATAAACATTTTGTCCTGCTATACATCTTTCTCCTTTTTAGTCACCAAACTGAAGATGCTATTATGATTCCATTGTGACCTCTTCTCCAAAGCCCTACCCCACTAAGGAAAGATAGAAACAGGCCAGGGGTATGGAGTGACTTGCCAATGCTCATGTCCAGCAGAGAAGCAATTACAGAGGCCAGAACTTCCACCTTCTGCAATCCAAAAAGAATTTTGGCCCATACTCTCAGAGGGGGTAAATGTCAGGGGGGGAAATGACCAGAGGGCTCTAAATTCAACTACCATAGAGAACAGAAACGTCTGTCATCAGGAATCTTTGTTTTTATACCGTCACTGAAAGGGAAGAAAATCTGGATAACATCAGAGGAGGTCGGGTACTGTTTGACTTATCTGAGAGAAGATGAAACAAGAAATACATTCAGAAATAGTAATAGGAACAGGTGTGACTTAGAAAGAAAGTGAACATAGGACCACAGAAGTAAATAAATATGGGAACATACCTACAGAGACAGATAGATAGATAGACAGACAGACAGTCAAATCTTCTCTGTGACTTTGGGAGAACTGCAGTTTCTGATGGAGGGGGTTGGGAACACAGAATTCTCGCGGTGGGAACAGTGGGGAATTATAACCCTATTATCTTATAATTTTGTAAATCAGTATCAAATTCTTAAAAAAAAAGATATTGTGTGGTGACTACATGAATAGAACCCTTTTAAGAATGTGGCAGTTTCTGCCACATATAAAGAATATTAGAAGTATTAGTGTTACCATTAGTATTACCATTAGTATTAACCATAGAGTTTGAAATAAATGCAAAGTTCTTACTAACTTGAAGTTCTCCAGGAAGATGCTTCTGTCTCTTCCTCCAACTCAGCTTTCACTCTTCTTCCTTGCTGGGGCTGCAACTGTGCTGTGGGCATACATTCCCATGTTTTTATTTATTTATTTATTTTTTATTTAAGAAAGGATAAATTAACAAAACCATAGGGTAGAAGGGATACAACTCCACACAATTCCCACCACCCAATCTCCATATCCCACCCCCTCCCCTGATAGCTTTCCCATTCTCTATCCCTCTGGGAGCATGGACCCAGGGTCCTTGTGGGTTGCAGAGGGTGGAAGGTCTGGCTTCTGTAATTGCTTCCCGCTGAACATGGATGTTGACTGGTTGGTCCATACTCCCAGTCTGCCTCTCTCTTTCCCTAGTAGGGTGGGTCTCTGGGGAAGCAGAGCTCCAGGACTCATCGGTGGGGTCTTCAGTCCTGGGAAGCTTGGCCGACATCCTGATGGCATCTGGAACCTGGTGACTGAAAAGAGAGTTAACATACAAAGCTAAACAAATGGTTGAGCAATCATGGACCCAAAGGTTGGAATAGTGGAGAGGAAGTGTTGGGGGGGGGGGGTACTCACTGCAAACTCTAGTGTACTTCTGCTTTCCCGTGTTTAAAGAGGACAGACATATCACTGGTTTAATGTTCTGCTGTTGCCATTCTGAAGTTCTTAGTACATTTTCAACTTTCACTTTGCATTACCCCTTCATGCTATGCTTGGTCCTAGAAAAATCATGTAGCCAGTCTAGATACTTAGATGCTAATGTTTAGCCCCACCAGACTTTTCTGATCTTTTACATATCCTAAATTCAACCCTATCTCTGCCTGAGATCTTTGTTTGATTAATTACCATATTATTTCCAAGTTAAATATTCTCTTCTCAGAGATGCCTTCCTGGAGTTCCCTTTCTATTTTTATCTTCCCTTTACTATACTATATGCCCTGGTTCCTTTATATCAGGGGTGGAGAGAGGTTTTTGTCTACCTAGGTATACCTGCAGTTACCATTCAGGGGCCATGCAAAATCCTCAATTTAAAAATTAGCACTTAATATGCTCTGGTTGCCTTGGCCTGGTCAGACCAAATGATTTTACTTGTTGTGTACAGCCCATGGGATGGATGTTCCCCAGCCTTGCTTTACAGGAATGACATATATTTTGATTTGAACTTGTCTCACTTGAGTCAAGAATGTAACTTCTGGTTCACTGTGATGTTCTCAATATTTAGTACAAAAATTTCAGTAAGTATAGTTCAGGACTTGGTTAAGATGAAAACACCACTAGGAAACCTTGCTAATCCCACTGGAGTGGGTCACCCCCTTGGTGCCATCACCACACCATGTACCTTTCCTATATGTCGTCAACCATATATTGTCACATTGCTCACATGGCTGTTATTTCTAAATTTCAAAACCCCCACTACCCCAACCTGCATATGATTCCTCCTTTCTAATCCCTGGCTTAAAGCAGAATTGCACATATTTAGATTACTAGAAGGACAGGGTCCATATGTTGCCTAGGAGGATGGTGAAGGTAAAGGCTAATATTATTCACCAATAAGCTACTAATATAAAAAATAACTTCCTGAGTAATCACTGAAAGATAGTAAAGGAGAATTAAAATATATAATGTTCAAGCTAAGAAGAGAGAAACAAAAAATAAAATACTTCAAGGAAGGAAAAAGGGGAGAGGAAGAATGAAAAAAAAGCTTATAAAGAGGTCATAGATTACATGCAAATATTTAAGTAGCTCATATACAATAGCTTAAAATACTTAAACTGAAGGGCAAAAATTCCCATACTTTTTTTTAAGATGAATTGTGTTGTTTAACAATAAAAGTTTGAATGGTTTTAATATGTGTCATACAAATTCTAAATGAATCTCATGTAGCTACATCTTAACATCAGAAAGAAGTATTCTAAGACATCATTTAAAAGATAAAGCATAGCTCCAATACTAACAGGCTCACTCTGCCAGGAAGATATAAAATACCTAAATATGTATACTTTAAAGCACACAAAGCATAATTTGACAAAAGTATCTCAAGTATTTGAGGCGTATCTAAACACTATGTAGAAGACAGTAAACATAATGCTGGATTGTGGGATTAAACACAAAATCAGATTTAAACAATGTCTTCAGGTCCCAATGCCTTCAGCATTGAGATTTATCATACACTGAAGGGAAAAATAACTCCAATTATCACACAGATTTTCCCATTTAGAAAAACAAGTACTTTTCAAATTACTTTGTAAGATGAACATGACCTTCCTATTTATGAATTAGTTTAAGAAAGAAAAATTTGTGGTCAGGAGATGGCTTAGTGGATAGAGTGTGTAAGACTCATTTCACCCCTGACATTTTATATGTCAAAGGAAGCAGCATTTTGACTTCACACTCTATTTCACAAAATAGATAATACCGTTTTTATTTGTCCAACTTAGGTTATCCCTAAAACTCTGTACCTGCACAGGTCTTCTACTCCTGGAAGAGTTTTATTTTTCTTTTTTTTCCCCAGTACCATGTCTTTATTATTTTTTGTATTGTTATTTACAAAATAGAAATATTGACAAGACCATAGGATAAAAGAGTGCAATAAGTATTTTTGATAGAGGTCTGTCATGTCAAAGGGAGAAAGAGAGAAGAGTATGTGATTATATATATATATATTGGAGGGGGGGGAAAAAGATAGGGAGTAGAGAAATAGCTCACCAGGTAGGGTATACTCCTTATCATGTTGTGCATGGTCCAGATTCAAGCCCCATCACCACAAGGAATGTTCCATGTATGTACCATCCTAGGAAGAGTGAAAATAATCACCAGCACTACCTTGTGCTCTACAGAAGTCCAGATGAAAGAGACTGGTAAAGACAGCTCACCATCTCCTTGTCTTGGTCCAATTGCAAACTCCCTAGTGAGATGGAGCCAGATTAACCTATTTAATAGGGTGACAGTCCCTACCTTTTATTTTCTTAAATCCCCTTTGATCTCTTTACTTTTTCTCCCACATCACTTAGGATATAATATACTGCATGTATTCTTTAGTTTATCAGTTACTATCACTCTCCTTTAAAGTGGAGTCTAAAATTCATATATCTGGATCTTTGCTTTTTAGTCCATAGGTTTTTTTTTAAAATAATTTCATTTATTTATTTATTGGATAAAGACAGAGAGAAATTGAGAGAGGAGGAGATACAGAGGGAGAGAGACAGACACCTGCAGCCCTGCTTCACCACTCATGAAGCTTTCTCTCTGCAGGTAGGAATCAGGGACTTGAACCTGGGTCCTTGTGCACTGTAGTGTGTGTGCTTAACCAGGTGCACCACTGCCTGGCCCCTAGTCCATGGTTTGAACAGACTCTTTTCTGAATATAAATGAAATGTTTTAATTGAAACTAAATCTTTTCATTTTCTTAGCAGAATCCATTTTTTTAAAAAGTTCTGTAGTAGGAAAAGAAACAGACTTGAGATTCCTAAACTTGAATTCAAAAGTCTACCTATTCATTAGCTAGTGTTTATGCAATGTTAATGCCTCTGTTTTACAAATGGAGATAACAGTAGGTGATTTCTCTAACTATTCAATTAGGTGTTAACAGAATATCAAGAGATTCTTATCACTAAAATGTCTCTAAAGTGATCAGTAAACATTACTCCCTTCCCTTTAGCTCACATTTCATTTAAAGTGCAAATCACCTGAACCACTATATATTAAAAGCACTCTATTTAAAAAAAAAAATTTCTAGTGATCTCAGTGAGATCTCTATTTTAAAACTTAACAGTAAAAACATTAGCCTAGGGAAGGAGAGACAGCAAAAAAGTTATACAAAAAGACTTTCATGCTCGAGGTTCTGAGGTCCCAGGTTCATCCCCCCATATCACCATAAGCCAGAGTGATAAGTGCTCTGGTTTCTCTGTATCTTTCTTTCTGTATCTATCATTCTTTCATTAAGATAATAATAATAAAAAGACAAAACAAAATGAAACTCTTGTCTAAACTTTTCATAGTACCTTTGGGTGAAGTTTTCCAATAAGGATCTAATATAAAATATTTTGCTCTTTTACAAATATTGAGAAGGAATGTCAAATTTAGCTCCTATAAAATATTAAGATCTCCACCAAAACAGTTATTACCTTTAAAGGGGTTCCTAAGCAAGAAGCTACTTGAATTCTAATGGCCTTTCTAAATGCAGCTTAAAACTCAATATAATGCTATAGCATTATGGCTCTTACCAGAAGAATTTTAGAGAAACTATTTTTACAAATGTAACTGATCGCCCGACCTGCTTTGCAAATAAACACCCTGTATACAGGAACATCACAACAACTGCAGTGAAACATACACTGTTATTAATACTGTTTGCTGCACAGTCATGCATGACCTGGTATTGCTGAAATAGTCTTTATTTCTGAACATTCCAAAACAGCAGTGTACACAGTAACAAATATTAAGTCATATACCATAAGAAAGCATTCATTAGTGCAAATTGGGTTTTGTAAAAGGTCTATCAAAAGATTTATTTGCTTTAAAATTCATTCATTTCCAGAAGCACTGTTAATAAAACATTACACTTTCATCCTCTGTAATAAAGTATTGAAAGTCAATTGTGGTACAGTAGCAAACATTGCAACTATTAAGTGCAATGAGCTTGTGGTGTCATTATGAATATGAAACCCATGTATGACAATAAATTAACAGTGAAAAAGACAAGACCATTTAAATCTGCTGTCTGGCTATCTTCTTGCAAGGTGTCAGATTACATTGTGCTCATTCAACATAAAGTTATGTCTTTCAAATTTGTGTGGTGGATTTTTGCTGATAAACCCCAAAGCTAAAAAAATAGTACCTTACCACAAAAATATTTTTATGGCACAAAATTTAAGTTGTTCCATTGTGGTTCACATAGGTGTAAAAAGAAACAGGCACAAAAAATAAAATTCCTGTAAACTATAAAAAGTAAACTTCAAAGAACCTAGCTGTAAATATGCAATGTATTAAAATACAGAAAATGTAATGGGAAGATGTTTAGAACACATAAGTAAACTGAACAAGTTAATTTTTAAGTCATATGGCAAAGAAAGCATTACTGATACATCTCAATTCTTTCAGAAGTATCCCAGGTACGTAGCAGTTCTACAAAATCTTTCTAGATCTAAGTGTCACAATACTGCAACCATGGATTTGAGAAGTTTGCAGTATCTCAGGCAAATATTTAAGTGCAATAATTAGTCTCTGGTGATCGGTCCATTGAAAAACAATGCAGTAAATATGTTAAAATGCAAAAGGAAAGAATATCCCAACATCCATTGTTACCCAGCCAGCTAGGTAACACAACCCTCATTTCCACTTCTTTCCCATTTTCCAAGGGTGCATCAGTAGCAACCATCTCTCCAGTTTCCATCCCTCAGTGTGCTGAGTGAAGACAGAGGCTTTGGAGGCTGAAGGAAACTATAAATGAAAGAAAAAAGGAAACAGACTGTTAATAATCCCACGAGTTAAATTGGATCTGCTCTCTTGTGTATGTTCTTCCCTTTGTACTACTGACAACCTGTTGCCACTTTCTCAAGCACACCTATGCATATGGGCATTCTTAACACACTTGTTTCCTGGAACGCCAGTTCTCAGCAGTGTTGGGCATGTTGCATGTATACTAGAGATTTGCAACACAAGTGAAAAATGATCAGTCTTAGTATATGAAGAATAGTTTAAAACTAGAAAGGAACAGATAAACTCAATAGAAAATGACCTGAGGATAAAGTTATTTTATCGACTGCAAATATCAAATTAGCATGAACAAATTTTCAACGTCACAAATAAGCAAAGACTTGCCTATGATGCTGGAAAAGAATTTATAAAGATGCTAACAGCCAACGTTTGCTAATTGGGAGGAACTAGTTTGCAGAAATGTATACATATTTCTCTAAGACTAACTCAATAGTCCATAACAGCCCATATGCATGAGCCCTAGTCCTTAGTTGCTTACATTCTAAAGGGAGAATCAGAACACAAATCAATATATAGGACTGAGTCTATTGGGTGGTGATAAGTGTGATGGGGAAAATGGAGGACAGGAGCATAAAGGATGAGTTGCAGCTCTTACAGCAGTTCCAGTTTGGGATAGAGACGACGTCATCGGAGCAAAGGTCTGAATGTTGGAACAAACAGGCCATGCAAAATAACTTGAGGGGGAGAAAGATACACAAGTTCCAGGAGCTTGCCTGATTGATTAAAGCAAAAGCAAGCAGTGCATCAGGAATGAAGCACAGAGGGAGGTTGAAGAGAAAATTTGATCAGAGGGGTGGTGGTCTGACCACAAAGGGACACCCCCCACAAGACAGAGGTCACAGGCCTTCAATGACAATGTGAGTAGCCTGACCTAAAGTACAAGTCAGGTCTTCAGATTAAGTTACAAAGACAAAGGACAAACCTTCGAACAGGTTGTGCAATTTTGCTTCGAGGCAGGTTACTCCCGTTTATTGCCAATGAAGGTCTTGGTAGTGCACTGCGACCCATTATTCCAGAAGCTGCAGCTTTGTTTGGTGTGGGGATTCCTGTGTTGGAATACAGCTGTAAGCCATTGGATAAAGGCATATTGCTGCTGCCTTGAACGGTTGGACTCACATAAGCTGTGGCTTTAAGTGGCTGTCGGACAGACACTGGGAAATGGCCCACACTGTGGATTCTGTGTTGAAGCTGTCCTGGTGATGGAACTAGAAGAGAAAATGGCACACATGTAAGAGAAAACTTCCACTGTTATTGAATTTAGGAAATGTGTCTTATATTTTAAAATCTTTTTTTTTTCATCCTCCAGGGTTATTGCTGGGCTCGGTGCCTGCACCATGAATCCACCGCTCCTGGAGGCCATTTTTTCCCCCTTTTGTTGCCCTTGTTGTAGCTTCGTTGTGGTTATTATTATTGCCCTTGTTGACGCAATTCGTTGTTGGATAGGACAGAGAGAAATGGAGAGAGGAGGGGAAGACAGAGAGGGGGAGAGAAAGATAGATACCTGCAGACATGCTTCACCGCCTGTGAAGCGACTCCCCTGCAGGTGGGGAGCCGGGGGCTCAAACCGGGATCCTTACTCCCATCCTTGCACTTTGCGCCACCTGCGCTTAACCCACTGTGCTACCTCCGGACTCCCATATTTTAAAATCTTAATTGGACATTGAGGGGATAAAATACAGGTTCCATACAGCATGTAATACTTGAAAATCCTAATTCTTCACAAAATAAACTCTTCAATTTATAATTTTTTTAGCCCCTAATAATATTTGGAAACCAATTCTAAGAACAGTTTCTTCTTTAAAAATTTTATAACAACTGAGGTTCTTTCTCTGTCCCTCTTTCTTTTTCTTTCTTTCTTTCTTTTCTTTTTTGATAGGATAAGAGAAATGGTGAGGGGAAGGAAAGTAGCAAAGACTGAAAGAGAGAGAGAAACAGATGATCTTCAGGCCTGTTTCATGAAGCTCATGAAGCTTCCTCCCTGCTGGTGGAGAGCAAGGCCTTGAGCCTGCTAACATGTGTGCTCAGCTGGGTATACTACCACCTAACCCCTATCTGAGTTTTCAAAAGACAATTTATTGCTTGTTTAGAAGATATTAGGATTTCTTGGTGGTTGCTTTGGATACACTTTCATGAAAATAAAACAAGGTGACATTAATGGGTACAAACAACTTATTACAGATATCTTTCTTAAATAGCTCTCATTATATGTTTCAGCATGGCCATGAATGTGGAAGGAGGGAGCAAAGGGAGCAGACTGAGAGGACACTGGAGACCTAATGCACAATGGCAGAGGGAAATCTAAATTGGTGATGGGATTGGTGCAGATACTTAGTATGAAAGGATGAGAAATTGTACCCATGTGACAACTGTCTTATAAACCATCATTTTTCTAATAAAACATTAAAGAAAAAGGATTAAATAATAGTTTCTATTATTTTTACCTATCTTATGGCACGAATGGGGTAATTAAACACTACATAAAGTGTTACAATGCTACTTGGCACTTTGTAACCACCGAACAAGGATTAGTATCTAGCAGTTATGACTTTTTTGCCAAAGTAAAGCTTGTAAAGTGAAGGAAACTCTCTACATTAAGAAGTGTGAAAAATTCATAAATATACTGGTCAAATATTGTGTGTCATTTATATGTTAAAAACAACAGACTTTGGCTTGAACTTTTATGTTTCAAAATCCTTTTTTTTTTTCAAAAAAGAAAGAAAACTTTCATCACAAATTAATAGAAACTTAAATACATAACTATAAGTATTGTTTGCTAACTACTATAGCCTTTGTGGTGATTCAGTTGAACATGTTCTGTTTTCTAAAGCACTTGAACTAATTTTTAATTTAACTATAAAATATATAATAACTGTCACCTTGAAATAAAAGTTATAAGGTAGACAAAACATGTCTGTAGTTTATTTTATAACCTTTCAAAATATTTTCTCAATAATTATTTTGCTGAAGTATATACTGGGTATCTATGTCTAAGAATATTTATTATACATGAAAAGTAGAAAAGTCACTGAAAAATGAAGCCTTTGTAAGATCTTACTATAGTTCTGTTTTCAGCAAGCTTTCAGATAAAGTGGTTGATAAATCTCTAAAATTCTTTCCAATCATTTTTTTAATTCCTCAATTTGTTAGCTTCTAACCATTAGTATTACAACATAATGGCTGATCAAGTATAACAACTGTACTACACTAATGCAGATGTTAGTAATAGGTGACATTTGCATGGAGGAGAGTCAGGTAGACATATAGGAATATGTTGGAGCTCTTTAGTTGTTTAATTTTTCTATACATCTAAAAGTAGAACTGTTAAAAAATCTATTTCGAAAAATTCACTATATGAATTTGGCCCACTTTCTTTTGGAACAGAATATATGGCACGTAAACATTCAATCTAGAATGTAATGAAGTTTCCAAGTGGTGCTCTTGGGCAGCACATCTTCTGAAACAATACAGAGAAGATTAGCATGGCTCCTACACAAGCAAGGTACACAAAGTGAACATACTCATGTACGCACTACCCATATCAAGATATAAAACATTACCAAGCACCTCTGAAAGCTCTCTTTGTATCTTCTCTCAAATAATACTCCTCTGAGATGACTATAATCCTCACTTTCATCACTGCAGACTGGCTTTAACTACTTTGACTTGCATACGCATGGAATTATATAGTATGCTCTCCTGTGTCTGGTTTCTTTCACTCAACATGTTTTTCAGATTCAATCACATTATTGCATTGCTATGCAGAATTCCAATATATAAATGTCACAACCTATTCCCTAATGATGAAAAGTTGGGTTATTTCCAGTTTGGAGCTTTATAAACATGTTTGAATATATGGTAGTGTTCCTATGCACTCATTATGTTGGGCATATTCCAAGTTGTATGACTCTTACAACAAATGAAGTTAGCTACATTACTGAACATAAAAATGCAAGTTTTCTATTTCTAAATTATATTTGCAAAAACATTTAAAAAATCAAATTACTTAAGATAAATTTCACCATATATGTACAAAGCTTGTTTCAAAAATTGTGAAGCTTTGCTGAGACATGGAAAATCTAAGGAAATGGCCCATGTCAATTATAGACTCATTAATAAGGCATCTAAAAATTAGATATATTTTCAAATGAAAACATCCATGAAATATTGAACAATTAAGAAAAATAATCCTGTTAATCTTGTTGACTAACCTATATACAAGATTAATTTCCAGTTCTTGTTAAATAAGAAATGGGAAGCCAGATTAAATTAATAGACATATACCTGATTTCATTATTGAGTAAAAAATATCTATTATTCCCAAGAGTTTGTGAGTCAATGATCAAACTCAAGTTTGACTACAAATTTAGTGTTCTTTCCAACTTTCTCTAGCCTTCGTTCTTTTCCATAACGTGAAATGAGTCAGAACTCGAATCTTCATGATACACTCAGAATTTATAAGGATATCTGTTTATAATATCCAGAAATAATACTGAGAGCAGAAACCAAAGATTTTTGAAATAAATTACTGAATTACTGCAAATATCACTCTTCTGAGTTTTTAAATTAACCTCCAATATTACAACCAACTTATAAGTAATACATACATACATATATATATATATATATATATATATATATATATATATATATGCTGGGAAATTGTGCAGATGCGGTCACATCCACCATGTTGTCCCCTTAGGGCATTGTCAGTTCCCCTTGAGAGTTGATACTGCTCTCTTAGCCCCTTCACCTGTGGATGCGGAGGAGGGTTGCTGCACATAGCAGGAGGCAGCCATTTTGCTAGCTCCACATGGCCCAAACCACTGTGCTCTCACCCAACTCTGAGGTGCCCGTGTGAATAAAGATTTGTGTTCCCTCTCTGCTCCCAATCTCCTCTCTCTCCTCCATGTCGCAGACCGACATATATATATACACACATACACACACACATACATATATTTCATAGCTTAATGGGAATTTTACTGTTGGGCATTACGCCATCTCCCCCCTGCTCCATGCTGCATTGCTTGATGCTGGAGTCTATTTACATAATCATTGTTTTGCCTGAGACCCGCCCTGCCTGCAGGGCATTGGTTTAATCCACACTGGTTAGATGGAGACTTGCCACCTTTGCGCTCTTTTTTTCTCTCTCCACCCCCTCTCCTAGCCATTTCCTTTTCTGACTTGCCACTTCTGTTTCAGAAGATATAAAGGCAGTTTTTTCTGATCAATAAAGGCATTATTGCATTGCATTCCTGCTAAGCAACAAGTTCCTGGTTCCTCTCCAGTGTCGCTGAGTAAGCAGCAGCCCAGGTTGGCTCCGGTTGAGTTCTCTCCCCTGCGATGCAACTCGACATATTACTATAAAGAATTTTCTCTAAGATTGTGGGGACAGAATAATGGTTATGCAAACACCTCTCATGACTGAGGCTCTGACGTCACAGTTTCAGTCTCCAGCACCACCATAGGCCAGAGGTAGCAGTGTTCTGATTTCTCATCTCTCTTTCCCCTTCTTTCTCTCCCCAACCCCACTAAAATAGTACAATAAAATATTAAAAACAAGAATTCCCCTTCTCCCTTTATCAACTTATTTAAATAAACTGGACCCATGGTTATTTTATTCTACACTGTGTTATAATTCATTATTGAATTAATTATTCTATAGTTCAAAGTGTCCCAGAGATTTTGTTTTGATTACTGAAGAGTTTCAAGTCATTGCCTGCATCCTTTAATATGCACTTGTCATTTTTTTTTGAACACTTTCATATCTAGCCAACCCCAGTAGTGTACATTTTACCTTTTTTGGTACATTTTACTCATCTCTAGTAGACAGCTAGATACAGTGTTTCAATGAAAACATTTTTGTATGATGAGTGGGTAAATTAATTACTATGTAGTGTTTTTACTACTACTATCCTGAGATAAAAAAGGACTATTCATAATTTACTAATTATTAACTGTTGACATAAGCACGGATAAAAGTAAAATACTACTTAATTTTAATGACGAATAGAAAAAGGTCTTCTATAGTGTTCTTGCAAGAAAAATAAAAAGCCTAGTAATGCTATAATACAAAGTATTTTGAATGTCCATACTTACTACTAGACTGTATTCTTGAGATTCCATTTCCAGCTCCATGCAAGCTCGAGTCAAAACTCTGACTGTTTCGCACAGTGACTGGAGAACTAATGTGGGTACTAACGGTAGTTGTACTTGGCATTCGAGCTAGATTAGGCATACTTCTTCGAAGTTTATCTAGAAGAGAAAATAAGTGTACTATGCTAAAAAATGACAATTTTCATGCCAGATAAATGCTAGTTTTTTTAAAGTGCATAATATAAATGTTTTGATTAATAATGAAAATTATGTTTTCTGAATTATAACAAGTCAACATAGAATTAATTTCCTGTAGAGTAAAACAATCAGTGATTCCAGAAAGTTTTCACCAACCAAATATTTTTTAAAAAGTGTATGGTTTATGTTGATAAGTGGTAAAATTGAGCTAATCAGTTATCCCTATGTTTTTATACAATGAGTGGATGAAATTGTATCAAAGTCAGGTTAGACAATGATATTATGATCACCTAATTTTTTTAAAAAAGATACTAAAAATTGTTGCATGTTATTAACAAGATTACTGAGTATTTTGCTAATATATCCAAGTAAAAGAAATTACCAGGGGAGTCAGGCAGTAGCACAGTGGGTTAAGCGCACAAAGCGCAAGGACCGGCAGAAGGATCCCAGTTCAAGCTCTGGGCTCCCCACCTGCAGGGGAGTCACTTCACAAGTGGTGAAGCAGGTCTGCAGGTGTCTTATCTTTCTCTCCCCCTCTGCCTTCCCCTCCTTTCTCCATTTCTCTCTGTCCTATCCAACAATGAAGACAGACAATAATAATTACAACAATAAAACAAGGGCAACAAAAAGGGAATTAAATAGATATTTTTTTAAAAAGAAATTATCAAAATCCTAAATTGATGTTTTGTGATATCTATGCATCATATTACCTTCTGGGAAGTTTTTACTGTCATGAAAGTGCCACCAAATATTAAATTTGACAGAATGCTTCCTTTTGCTCCTTGCTAAGTACATCTTCTGCCACTAAAGGGCAGCAGAGTCAAGTACAGATCTCACTGCTCCTAAAATTTGAAATCTGCTACAAGACTCCAAGAGTTTTCTTTTACTAATACTCACATTCAGAAATTAGAGTAGATACATCAGGTCACTCAAACTCAGAAAACAAAAGGCCTACCTGAATACTATGCCCAAACCAGAATCTGCTCTCCCCATCACACACAGTTCCTTCTACATTTAACATTTGGGGATTGCAGCCCAGATGACAAGTGACCTCTGTAGAAGTCTAGTATATTTCTGTTTCCCTTCTTTGTCCTTGATGCCAAAGCCTGTCAATTCTGCCTCATTAGTATTAAATGTATCTTCCATTGCAACCTAGTTTGGACCTCACTGTTTATCAACCACATTTTCACAGAAATTTTGAAAATTTGTCTTTAGCAGCCTGCTTTGTTCCTCTAGCTCATCTTTCTTACTGTCAGTTCCACTCTTCCTAGTGGAAAAATACACATCTAGGCAAGCTTCAGTAGAAAGCCCTCCAGTAACTCTCCCTACCCTTCATCGTAAAGCCCAAGTCCTAGGCACAGTCGAAGAGTCTGTGTTTCTCCAGCTAGCCTTGCCAGCCAGCCAGCTCTACCACCACAATGGAAATGAACTTCCCAAATACTCCACGTTCTCTAATTCTCAGCACATTGGCCCCTCTACGTGGACACTCTTCCCTCTCTGGTGGGACCAATGAGTGAATGAATGAACAAAGGAATAAGTAATATGTATGCTAATTTCCAGGCATTCTAGAAGGTGCTGGGGATGCCACATTGTATTAGACAGGTAGAGTCCTCAACTGAGTTGTGTAGACTCATTTTTCAATCTCTTTTTTTTGTTTGTTTTCCCATAACTGATCCAGAATTGAACAACTTTTAGAAAAAGAATGAGGTTCACATTTACATGTGGTTGTTAATAACTTATCTCTATTATTCTAGACCCATATATCTTTATAACCAACCTTTACTCATATTTACGCATCAAATTTATTTTTCAAAACTCTAAATCTGAAATATACTCTTATAAGTAAAGCTTTCAAAGTGTAAAGGTATACTTTCCTGTCAAACAACCTGGCCATCTACACTTTAAAGTTCCAGGAATGAAAAATAATGCTATCTTTCAAAAGCTCAGCAATTTATCTTCAAGAACTGATATACAGTAACTGGGAAAATAGACCAAACAAATAATCCAAGTGAGTTCCTCATATAAAGAGGCAGCAAACAATAACAATAACAACAATAATAATAAAAGAGTAGAGTAGATAGCATAATGGTTATGCAAAGAGACTCTCATGCCTGAGGCTCCAAAGTCCCAGGTTCAGTCCCCTGCACCACCATAAGCTAGAGCTGAGCAGTGTTGTGGTTATTAAAAAAACAAACAAACAAACAAAAAAAAAACGAGGCAACAAGACTCACCATGGTTTGGAAAAAAGATGAAGAAGTATTTAGGAATAAATGAGACACTCAGGTATCACTAGCTTTGTAGTCACCAGTGGTCCAGGAGAGGACATCGGGCTAATACTGGTTGCAACATGCCAGTGCTAACCCTATAGCTTACAAATGTAAAGATTCTGCAAGATTTTGTCATATTCATATTTATCAAATTACTCCAAATATACTTCTTTTAATTCTATGGCATACTCTACTAATTTATTTTTAATGCTACAACAGAAGGAAAATCTCTTCTGATCTTAGGAAGCACCAGAGTTAGGGAAGCAGAAAATATAACTGCATGTCTCTGGATTATTTTTAATCATTTTAAATGAACCAATGATTAATAATATTTATATATTATTTTAGTATGTTAGAAAAAAATAAGACAAGGAGTACCTTGTTGAACACACATGTTACCATACACAAGGACCCAGGTTCAAGCCCCTGGTCCGAATCTATAGGGGTGGGGGAAGCAGCTCCATGAGTGGTGAAGCCATGCTACAGGTATCTCCCTTACTCTCTATCTCCCCTTGCTTCTCAATTTCTGTCTCTGTAATTAATTATTTTAGTTAATTTTTTAAAAATTCTGATAGATTTCAAAGTTGTCACTCTTACCTCACAATTTTGTTCAAATAATGTTCCATGGTAACACATGCCAATAGAAGCTTATAGTGGCAGAACAATCTTTATTCATTTTTCAGCATTCACTGTAGGTACGGCAATAAGCATTATTCCACTTATATAACCAGATAGGGTTTGATATGGAATAATACCTAGGTACTTTTGAGAAAGAAATGTTTACTTTTTACTTATTTATTTATTTTTAAATTAATTTTGCTTGCTTATTTTTATTTATTTCCTTTTGTTGCCCTTTTTAAAAATTATTGTTGTTGTAGTTATTATTGTTGTTGTTATCATTGTTGGATAGGACAGAGAGAAATGGAGAGAGGGGAAGACAGAGAGGGGGAGAGAAAGATAGACACCTGCAGACATGCTTCACCACCTGTGAAGTGACTCCCCTGCAGGTGGGAAGCTGGGATCCTTATGCTGGTCCTTGAGCTTTGTGCCACCCTGCACTTAACCTGCTGCACTACTACTGCCTGATTCCCTTTATTTATTTTTTGTCACCAGCGTTATCACTGGAGCTCAGAGCCAGCACTATAAACCCACTGCTCCAAGCAGCCATTTTTCCCCCTCCTATTTCTTCTATTTTATTAGATAGGACAGAAGGAAATTGAGAGGGTTGGGAGAGGCAGAGATGCAGAAAGACAGACAGACATTTACAGATCTGCTTCAATGTTCCTGAAGCATCTCCCCTGCAGGGAGGGAACTGGGGCTCAAACCCAGGTCCTTGTACATGGTCATGTGTGCACTCAACTGAATACATAACAGCTGGCCCTAGTATTCTTACCACTTATTGAGGAAAGGCTGATTTACAGGACTTGTTGCCTCAGAAGTACATTTTCATATATTTCCAAGATAGGTCGTAGCACTTCTCACCCAGCACCAAACTGCTTTTCACCATCACAGGCTACTGGGCTCTCTCCCCCTTTTATTCTTTCCTACCTCATATATTTTTATAGTAAAAAAATCAAAGTGTTGAGACATGAGAAATTTGTGAAAGGTATTAATAGTAAGACAGAAGTAGAATTCAGGATTTATCAAACATTAGAGTCTATACTTACGACCATTAAATTAGTCAGAAGTCCAATCCAGAAAAATTGTTGTGCTCCCATTTTCCTTTCTACATAGAGACCCAACCGTATCTCCACTTTCCTAATTGACATCACTATAGCAATAGGTTCATAGAAATCTAATCTGTTTCCTGATGCTGTTTAATGTAAGCTGAAACCACCTTGCTAAGACAGTACAATGATCCCACTGATAATAATCAACATGAAGAATAGCAACTGCTAGACAACTAGGATACGATGTTCTAACACTTGACAATTACCGAAACAAACTTTGGAGCTCTAGATTCCTTCTCTTCCCTCAATTTTATTGTTTTTTTTAATTTTTATTTTTGTTATCACCAGGGTTTTATCATTCCAGGCAAACTTTTCCAGACAGAAATAGAGACAGAGATAGAGACAGAAAGAAACCACAGCATTGAAGAATCCTCCAATGTGGTAGGGACCATATAATGCTCTGACTCTCATTAAGTACGTGGAATGCATTGTCTTTTTAACACTATGAGCTTTAACTGATCACTATGATCTTTTGCCAATACTACTATTTTTTTAATGTGAAAGTATTAATAAGGGACTTATGTCTATAAAATTTTAAATATTTCAAATTATCTCTCAATTAGCATGAAGGACATAAGTACAGAGGAAGAAAAGATTAAAAACTAAAATCATGATAGTAGATGGTCATTACTATGATTTGTATTTTGCCTTATAACATTAAAATGATTAACTTCTGGACCCAGCTTTGAGAAATGGTGCTATTTAATAAATCAAAGTTATAAATCTGAATGACTCTTGTCTCCACTTTATAAGGGATTTGTTTATTAGGGTATGAATGGTCCCTAGTACAAAAACATACCTGGTTTTAAATGTTACATGAATCATCTCTCTGTAGTTCCTGAAGTCAAGGACTGTAACTCCAAACAGTGGGAAAGGAAGACAAGTGATAAAAAGGAAGATAGAAAATATGGAAGAAAGTGACACGGTCTAACCCACCATGTTGACACTTCCAATTTCCAATTATTATGGCAAGTACCAGCTTCCAAATCCCCCACAGCCACACAGATCTTAATTCTAGGTGTCAGAAAATCACAAGGAAAGGCACATCCAGACTTGCCCCAAATCTTGATGTGACAAGCAGCATCCTTTTCAAGTGGCATCATCCACACTTACCATCTATCGAGCTGTGTTAGGAACAGGCAGCAAAACACCAAAGGCTGCAGGAAAGGTGAGGAAAGATGCAACTCAAGGCTTTCAACTCCATCAAGCTCCACAAGAACACCTCAACTTGTACAGCCCTGTTTGTCTTACAATCTACAATATTAGCAACAACATAAACATGACCCACACTTATTTTTTTTTTTTTAATTTACAAAATGGCAATGTGCCTGTGATTTTTTTTTTTTTTTAATTTATAAAAAGAAAACACTGACAAAAAAAAAAACCTCTTTGGCAACTAGGGCACACAATCAGAAGCTGGTTAATTATAAATTTAAATTTAGACCAAAGAGAGAAAGCCTTGAGGATATACTTAACATATTTGGGAAACATTTACCAATTATGTATATTGACCTTAAAACCACATATAAAAAGTCTTAAGTACATCAGATGACAAAAGGGCAAGTAATCTACCTCCATTGGTCCTATTTGGTTGCTGATCTGGTGCCTGGGCTTGAGGTGAGTAATACTGTTGCTGCTGATAATTATTTGAAGGAAAATACTGGGAACTGGGGGTTCTCCTACACTCCCGAATACTGGAGAAAGTCTGTGAGTGGGGAATTCCTCTTTGGAAAGGTGAGCATCTAGGAAGGCGAGGCTGAGGTGGTGGCAGATGATCAAATTCTTCTTCATCCTCCAGACTGAAACGATCATATTCTTGATCACTACCAGTCCCTTTTTTCCCTGAATTCAGTGACACACTGGAACTATGTCTTGACACAGATGCTGAAGTAGAAGCATAATCTTGCCTGAGACCTGTAAGATAAGAAGCATTATATGTACGTATCAATCTAGCTAATAGCAAGGTCCAACTATTCAAATAAACATTTGAAGAAGTCTATGGTAAATGATAAAATGGAGACTCATCATCTCATTCATTGTTAAACCCCAGAAGACAGTTATCTTTATATATCCAATAGATGTCTAATATTAGACCATTCTGTTTTGCTAAAAGATTGCTTTGATTCCATTGAAGTAGCCACTGCTATAATTCAAAATCCATGTCAACTCATTTCTCCAAATTATCTTTTGAAATCTAGGGAGACTACTTAGGAAAATCTATCATCATCATAAAGAGATTTCAATAAGTTATACAACTATGTAGTGAAAACATTGCCCAACTAAGAACTCATTCTACTTCCTATCCCAACTTTCAACATCAAAAGAAAGGTTCAAAGTCCAGGGTACAAGTATTTTTTTTTAATTTTTTAAAGATTTTATTTATTTATTTATTTATTTATTTATTTATTTATTAATGAGAAAGATAGAAGGAGAGAGAAAGAACCAGACATCACTCTGGCACATGTGCTGCTGGGGATCGAACTCAGGACCTCATGCTTGAGAGCTCAAAGCTTTATCACTGCAACACCTCCCGGACCATGGTACAAGTATTTTCTAATAAAGTCACTTCTCTTTTATTCTTTCTGTCACTAATCCTATCTTTTCTTCAAAATATACTTACACTTTAACACTTCAGTAGTTTTGGGTCATTTTAAATTACAGTCATCCAAAAGTTGTCAAAGTGGAAGTTTCTAGTTATTCAATATCTTGCCAATACCACAAATTTAAAACAGTTTTTTTAAAAGCAGACTTCTAAAAATAGTGTGATTAACTTCTGAGACTGGCATCCAATCTTTCAGTCACACAGCTCTAGGAAGTCACTGTCAGTGCGCTGTTAAATGCAAAGCAAAACTATATCTTAGGGAACTCTGCATGAGCATTACCATGTTTCTTCAAGTAGCCTTGATTAATTCTAAAAGCAGTAAATGGTTATGCTTAAATGACACTTGGCTGTTTATTTTCTATCTTTTCTAGTTAAAAAAGAAGAACATACTTTCTTCTTGCAAACGAGCCATGATCTGAACATCAGTGAGGTCCTGCAACTTATACCCCATGGAGATAGAGTCATCCTCCAATTCAGACGTACTCAGTTCACTATCTACAGATGACTGGGGACTGAGAGGGGAGCTCCTGGAGGTGTAACCTAAAAAGACAAAAGACAAAGAAAGCATGTTTCTTTTTATTATTCATGTATCAGCAATGAGCAAATATTTTTTCCTCTTTTCACAGTGTATATATTAGCATTCCTAGATCCTAAGACTATCAAGTAAGTGTGTTCTGCCTACAGTTATGGGGAAAAATATATATATGAACACGCATATGCACACTTTGAGTTAAAAATGAGATATGCCTGTCCCCAGCAGAAACTGACTGTATATTTTTACACATTAAAATTTAATCGGGTTTACTTTTTTAAAGAGATATAGACAGAAGCGCTATAAACGGTGTCATACATAATAGGTAAACATCCATTGCAGAAACATATTGGTATCCTTCATAATTTAGTTACAATGGAATTGTTGTCATCATGGAAGTGGAAAAAAAATGGCTGCAGATAAAATTTGGTGGAGGGTGAGAAGTGCTGGCACCTGTCCAGGGAAGTTGTCAAACTATACATATGTGACAATTGTCTTGGTAATCAGCATTTTTTCAACAAAGTGACCAAAAATGAGAGAACCAAGGAAGAAAAGTATACAAACAGAAAACTGTAGCAACAGAGTCACATAAATGCTAAGGTAAATAGGGAGATGGTAAGTCCTATACCACATAAAAAATTACTCTTGACAGTATTTCCTCAATGAAAGGATTTTTTTCAAAAACAAAAATGTACTACTGGCTATTTTTCCATATAGCCCTCACATAGCAAAAAGCTACCAGAAAAAAAAAAGAAAAGTAAGATATGAAAAAATTATACCCTTGAATAAAAATGATTTTAATTATGCTACATATTAATTTTAAAAGCTCATTACTTACAAACATGTAACAACAAAGATATGCTTTTGTTAACTGGGGAAGACTGTCCATGACACTCAATTGAAAGCAGCAACTGGTAAAATGAAAGAGTAATGCTAGGTTTTGTTATTCCAATGTAAATGTATAGTATAAAACTTTATTATGAGTATCCTCAAGCTTTCCATGGAAGCTGGATATTTAAACTCTGGTTAGTGACTGAAATACAAAGCAAGCATTAGTCAAGAAGCCAAAATATTACCTGTTCGTTCAGGTGTTAGTATTGCTTTATTTGAGGTTTTAGAGAGGCTGGGAGTATTAATGCCATTGCTATAGGGGCTCAGTCTTGCAACAGGACTATAAGGAAAAGCCAGTGAGATATTTGAAGAGAAGAGACTTCGCCATCGGCTAGCTGTCACAGAAGCAGAAAATAAAACAGCAGCAATTAGCTATACAAAAGCAGATGTTGATTTCTCAGCAGGAAGTAGGGAAGAGGTTTTAAAAAACGGAAAAATGAAAAAACAAAGCAAATTTTCCTAAGACTATCTTAACTTTATTTATAACTAAGGGGAAAAACAGACAATTTGCAAATCAGAGTCTTAATTATACCTCTATTAAGAAAAAAATAAATCAGTTTCACCTTTATCAAAGCCAATATGTCTGTGTAGCAAGGTAAGTTTGCTTTTAATTATTACATTATAAATATTTTGGGTTTTTTTTCACAAAGAGGTGTTTTTTAATAAATGATAATGTCAAAAGAAAGACTCAAATTTGTCATCTTTGAAAATATTAAAACAGGACATAGAGAAAGCTCATCAGGTAGGATATGAGCCTTGTCACACATATGGCCCAGATTCAAATCTCAGCAGTACGTTGTGGCATGTAGGTGCTGTAAAGTCTCTTTCTCCCCGTCTCTTTTGTCTATCTCTTACTCCCTCTTTCTATCTACATGAAAGGCAGTCATGGAGGGGTGAAACTTCATAAATACAAGGCCCCAGTACTGTTATAAACAGAAAATCATGGAAAGTGTTACACATTTTTTGTAGTAGACAAAATTCACTTTTGAACTGAATGGGAGGGAACAGACACAAAATATGAATTAGGCTAAACTTTAAGCAATAATTGTGTTCATATATGCAAGGAATTTGACAAAACATGAAAAAGCAAGTAGTTAAAAAGGACCGCTTCAAATTACATCCTCCAGATTACTTTTAATGAGAAATGTTAATAAGCAAATAGCTAAAAATGTGTCTGTTTTAAATATATATATATATATATATATATATATATATATATATATATCAGTGATTTAACAGTATTCTACAAAATTAAAAAGATTTTGGAGTATTTTCATACATAGTGTTCCCAAACTTAAAAATGGGCAGCGAGATAGATGGAGAGAAAGCAACTATGGAATGTGGGTTCAGAAAATAATTCACTCCGAAACAGGGAATAAGGTCACTGCAAAATGGTATTAAGGTTAGTTTAAAAGAAAAAAATGTTGGGGACCAGACAGTGGTGCAACAGGGGAAGAGCACACATTACAATGTGCAAAGACCTGGGTTCAAATCCTTGGCCCCCCACCTGAAGGGGGAGTAAAATGGAGCTGCAGGTATTTCTGTCTCTCCTTCTCTCTGCCTTCCCCTTCCCTCTCAATTTCTCTGTCTCTATCCAATAATAAATAGGTTAAGTAAAAAATGTAAAAAAAAAAATTTTAAATGTTTCATTTTACTTCAATAGGAATTCTTGAGATAAGTATCACTCCATTCCAACAAGTGCATTAAAAAAAATGTATTTTCCTTTTGTTGAAGAAAAGAACTAGTGGGGCTGGTTGGTGGCACATTTGATTGAGCACCCATGTCACAATGCACAAGGAACCAGGTTCAAGCCCCTGGTCCCCACCTGCAGGGAGGAAGCTGCATGAGTGGTGAAGCAGGGCTGCAGGTGTCTCTCTCCCTTTCTATCTCTCTTCCCTCTTGATTTCTGGCTGTCTTTCTCTAATAAATAAATAAATATTAAAAAAGAAAAAGAAAAGAACTAGGCAAAGGAATTCTATGCATAGTGATCGTGATTTGGAATTCTCAAGTTCCCCAGAAAAGATAGTGATGTGACTGACGTCTGGTTCCTACCTGACAATAGTCTGGTCACTTATCCAGGATGTAGTTATTTCACTGTGGTTTGACTCTCCCCAGCCTAAGTCAGTCCCTACCTGCAGTCTAGATATGTAAACCTGATCCCCAAATACACTGAGAAACAGGGGTTAATATGAAACACATACTAGATGGCTGTTTTTACTTCATCAAAGCTTCACATTAAAAATTCTACATTTAAAAAAAAAGATCAATAGTCCTTTGTGACTGCTAAGTTGCTTAACAGATGATGTTATTTTATACCAGTTTGATCACTTGCCAGGAAAATTACAGTGGCTGCATGTTCTCAGCCACAGATGCAGGCAACAAGGCATCCCAAGTAAACAGCACTCACTGCTCTGCGCAGTAACTACTGTGACCCAGCCTCTAAGCACAATGCCCCAGTGATTGTGGCTATGACAGCAAGATCCCAACTAAGAGCACAATTAGCATCTATTGCAAGTAAGAATGCTTTACACTGTCCTTTGGCATTGAGGCTTTTAAGAAAAGGGAGGGGAATTATTGTGGAGACAAACTAACAAAACAAGTATCCTATGTTGGTGCACAAGGCTGTAGCGGAGGAGGAGAGGGGAAGGGAACGGAAGGCCTCACATCCTATTTCTTCACTATGCCAGTGAAGAATCATAAAAGCTATAACACAGAATACTTTGATTTTTTAAAATGAACAAAATGACCTTTAGAAAGGGGTATGATAACTTTTCCTCTTGTTCCTTTTTTTTTTTTTTTAATCATCTCTGGTGCTCCAGGCTAAATTTTTTCAGACAGACAGACAGAAAGGAAGAGTGAGAAAGAATGGAAAGAAACCACAGTACCGAAGCTTCCTTTAATGCTGAACATGAATCTGGGGTCATATACGTGGCAAAGCAGAACATGATCCAAGTAAGCTATTTTGCTAACCCATGAATAAGACATTCTGAACAGTTAGTTTTCCTATACTCCTACTCTTAGGTTGTATCTGCAAATAGCTTCTCAGATTTGAAGGTGGGATGGACTATGCATATTTCATTCCAACCACTAGACTAGCAGAGTTGGGTCAGTCAAGCATATGATGCACTGATTAAATGTGTCTTACTTGACAAAGTTTTCTTTCTGAATGATCTCTCTAGAACTCCACTGCAATATCTTTAATAATCAAGATATTCTTCACCTTTGACCAGGTTATTAATAAATTACAATTTAACTGTGTGGTTATTTCTGTGCATCATTATTAGAGTCTGACTCAATCCCCCCCCCAAAAAAAAAACTAAACTAAATTTAATTTAATAAATTATTCAGTAAAAGCAGTAAGAAATATCACAAAGGACAGGTGGCAGGTTACTTGTACAAATTTAGGTTTCTTAAATACACATAAAATTGTGCTTTTGACAACAAGAGATCCCCCAAACCAAACACATCTCTTGTATGTTATCAAAATGAAAGTTAAGACTTTTGTCCTGCCTCATAACTTACTGCCTTTCAGACACCAAGTTACAGATGATCCTGAACTCCACAGGCAGATAACCTCTCTGATGTGCCTCGGAACCTCGCCTCTCCAGAGACCTACTTCACTAAACAATAACAGAAACAGGCTAGAGGTATTGATTGACCTACCAATGCTCATGTCCAGTGAAGAAGCAATTACAAAAGCCAGAACTCCCACCTTCTGCACCTCATAAAGAATCTTCGCCCATTACCCCCAGATGGGGAGAAATGCTAGGGGAAGGTGACCAGAGTGCTCTGAATCCCACTTCCATCAGGACCCACAGAGAGAAGAGAAAAAGGAAGGGCATCTGGAAGTAGTAATAGGTATAGGTGTGACTTTGAAAGGAAAGAGAAGGCAGGACCATAGTAAAAAAAAGGGGGGGGGGGAAGAGGCAAATAGTTACAGAAATAAGAGTCAACCCATATCCATGACCTTGAGAGAACCACTGCAGTTTCCAATAAAGGGAATAGGGTCACAGAGCTCTGGTGGTGGGAGTTGGGGGGTGGGGGGAGGTTGTACTCCTGTTATTTCACAGTTTTGTAAATCACTAATAAAAACAAGAAGAAGAAATTTAGGAAAGCAGTGGAACTTACACCCACAAAAGGAAAAAACAGCAACTGCTCTTAGTGATAATCCTCAAAATAATCAGTAGCTCAACACACTGAAAGCGTTAAAGTATTATAATACTGTATCCTGGAAATAATCATTTTCACACGTCAGCTGAAAGTGTGTTTACTGAAATTTCTGTCACCCTTAATGTCAACAGTACTAGCATCTGTATGGCTTAAGTACATTCCTGATGGCCAATACTTCTCTCTATTGGCTTCTAACAGTAAGGTTCAGTTTTCTAACCAGGGCGCTATGGTCTAAATTTTGTGCTTCCTTAAATATTCAGACTGATAAGCTAACCCTCCTCACCCTGGCGATGGGATTAGATGTCTGGCACTTGGAAGGTGCTTACATCATGAGGACTGGAATCCTTTCTGAATGGGATTAGTGCCTTATAAAGAAGTCCCTGAAAAAAATAAGTATTCCTTTCTGCCATCTTAGAAGAGCCCCCCCCCCCCCATTCTTCCTATTGGCAGCCTGTTCTTGGTCTTACATCCTCCACAATGGTAGACAATACGTTTTCGCTATTACAGGACACCCACTGCGTAGAGGTGTTTTTTTGTTTGTTTGTCTGGGTTTTGTTTTTAGCCAGAATATATTAAGACATAGGGAGATGTCATTTGAAAAATTAGCTCTTATATTTTCTCCTCCTTCTTCTCCTTCCTTTTCTTCTTTTTATCTAATAATTAGACTCTAAAAGGAAAAACTGCAGATTTGAGACACTATGGCTTGCTCTAATTTGCTGCATTCTACTATCTGTCTCTCACCCGAAGCAGCTGATCTAGACACCTGAGCAGCACGAAGAAATCATTGTCAAACTGTCCTATAAATATTTTCTTCAATTTCTAATTCAGATGATAAAATTTCACTTTTTTTTTTAACTAAAATTCAAGGAATTATTTTCTAAATAAATCACAGTTTTGTACCATATTGCTTCTGGCTTTCCTCAGTAACCCAAATTTATATTCTCTTTCATAGTACCCTGACCCAAGTTCTGGTTTGAGGAATAGGCCAATATCATTTCAATCTTCACACATAAGCCCTGTGTGCCCATAAGGTTCTAAAAAAGTACTCCAGAAGGATTCAGATACCAAACATTTACAGATCAGATCAGAGTCATTCCTTTACTCATCAAATAGCAAAAAAAAAAAAAGATTAGTCGACTATCTTTCACAGATACCCACAGCAGAGTTACTTCTCTGCTCCACAGTGATTCTGGGAAATATGCCTGAAGCCTATGCAGCAGCTTGCTTTATAAAATTAATTTCTCCATTCATTTGAGTAGGCGCCCACTATGGTGGCCATAAAGTACCAGATGCTGCAAATACTCAAATGACTAAAATATAATTATGGCTCTCTTCTCCTCCCCATTCCACCTTTTAAATATCAACAAGTGCAGCACAATATGACACATAGTAATTGCAATAAAAGCACCATGAAGCACACTCAGAGCAAAAGGAACTGTTGGGAACATGTGGAAGCCTGATAGAGCTTAGGGAGAACTACCCCCACCTTTGGATGGAGGTCTGAGAAGATAACCTCTTGGTAAATCTCTCTCAACCGAGGTGAGCATAAGGGGGGAAACTCAGACTTGGTTCTTTCCTTCTTATCTCTCAGGCCCACAGAAACCCCAGTACTTCCCTCCATTAACCACAGGCCACATGGCCGCAGATTCACTCACTCAAAGTCACCTTCTGATCACAGAAGAACACATCTTATCACACACTTGATCACACACCTCAGACCCCAGACAAGAGAAATTCCAAACTATATGGCCTTTTGATATCCATCTTCTCTCTGTCTCACCCTACAGGTTTAACCCCTATGCTTCTCTCAGATACCTTTGGATAATTAAGTTGCTTGTGTTATGGAGAATAACTGTCTTGTATCTCATCAATTCCTGTCATACCAACCCCCTACCTTAGGGGCATGCTGACTGTTAAGAAACCTGTAATTTCTGTCATATTTCAACAATAATTAACTTCATTGCTTTTCTATTTAACTCATGTCCACTTTGCTAATAAACGGACTCTAGGATTCTGGGACTCTAAAGACTCAGATTCTAGATTCACGCTAAGAGTCCCCTGGTGTCTTTTACTTTGTGTCACCCGTCGTGAGCGAGAAAGAACCAGCCAGTTACCTTTCCCCTGGAGGCCACCCTGCCGGAGAAGGAGAGAGACACCCCGAAAAGGAACAATGATTAACCTTCTGAAGGATCAAACACTTAAAATGCAGATAGTGTTTAACATAGCCTTTGAAGGTTGAGGGGCTTATTTTGCAAGGTGCAATTGTCATTCTAGAGAAAAATCACACAAGTGAAGCCATGGAGGCCTGAAAAAGCAGTACATATTCAGGGAATGGCCGATGCTACTGGGACTGAAAGGTCCACATGGGGGAAGTACAGGGACTGGAGAGACTAGTTTACACTCCTTTATTTCCATTGCCTGGGCATCATCACTCTGAGCTAAAGTTCTATAGACAGAGAGTGACAAAGGCAGAAAGGCAGAATACAGGTAATGAAGGACACTGACATGGCTGCATTAGTTAACAGTCAAAATTACTGCACATAAGCCTTATAAGGATGAGGAGTAAGAGAATGCATCACAGGGGGTCTGGGTGATGGTGCACTTTGGTGAGCATACATATATATACACACACAACAGTGCAAAAGGTTCCTGGTTCAAGCTCCTGGTCCCCACCCACAACTAGGAAGTTCCACATGTAGTGAAACAGTGCCGCAGGTATCCCGCTGTCCCTTTCCTTCTCTATATCCCCCTTGCCTCTCAATTTTTCTGTCTCTATCCAGAAATATGAGTGTGTGTGTGTGTGTGTGTGTGTGTGTGTGTGTGTGTGTGTGTGTGTGTGTGTGTGTATTAAATGCACCATGTTTAAGACAGCTAGGCCACTGACAGGAGCAGACTCAACAGGAAACATTGTTGACAGATCAAGCAATATAACATGGGGGAAAGGAATTACTCTTTCTAGTGAGGTTTGGCTATAAAAGAAAGAAAAATTAGGATTCAACTCAAATTAGTCTCACAGTAATAGAACTATATAGCAAGGTTATGTCAGGTATTGATACATAATAATAATGGTTTTTAGCATACTTCTTTACTACAGCTTTTCATAACATAGGAAAGAAGACCAGCAAAATATGGTTTTATAGGTGACTGCTTAAATGTTGCCAAGTCAGAGGCAAAGTACTGAACCTCGAATTTTTCAGTTTGGTCAAGATAGATTCACATGTATGTTTCTACAGACTATCTCAGTAAAAACTAAATATCCCAACTGCCATGATTGTAAGAAATACAGTTTCTTCAAAATCCACAGGCTACTGAGGTCTTATCTCTGACTCTTAAATAATGATGTCCTTTACCACAGAGTCCTGGAGTATAAGGGAAATGGGGAAGGAAGGAGAGATAAGCAAACTTTGCATGCTTTTGCTTTTATTCTTTCCTTATATGACATGTGTGTAGGTCTAAGAATGCAAGCCAAAGAATGAGGGACATTGAGCACTATGGCTTTTCACAGCCTTACCACTTTTTTATTCTCCCTTATATTGGCAGAAGTTATACTTAGAGCACAAATTTTTACCTAAACCTGCAAGGACGGAAGGAAGGAAGGCAGAACAGAAGACTTTCATTTTCATTAAAGCACCTTTTCAAGAACAAACTTCTTAGGTGATCATATTCTTTGCAAACCTGGAGCCTACAGAAATGCTTGCTACACAGTTACACAAATATACTCAGATGTTTGAACTACATTTAAAGGAATTAAGTGGAATTAAATCCAAGCAAACATAGCATCTTATTGGTCTACTCTAATAAACTCTGGCTGCACACATGGAGGCAAAGTTTTCTCAAAGGCCATCAGATCACATTAAGTAATCATGGCTGACTTAGTTCCAACTGAAGTAAGCCCTCTGGAGTAGTAACATATGGTCAGCATCTTATCTGATCCACTATTTTTATGGGGTAAATTTGAGTAGCATTCATTTCTCTGCAGCTTGCTGTGACCTGATAAATAAACATATGGGATCTAGGAAATTCTCCCACAATTATGAAACAGGTGTTCATAGTGCTCTTCTCCAAACACAAAAAGGATCCAACTATTGTGCACTGGCTAAAATACTTAGTACACGATGCTCCTATTGGTAAACTCAAGGACTAGTTAGCCTGAGTAATGTTACGATTTCAAAGTTTACCTATCTTCAAAGTATAGCCAGAAAAATCTAGTAGCTTAATTTAATTTTCCCCATACTTAAATTCATTCAGTCTAAGATAACAAATGATAGGGCTGGGGTAGATAGCATAATGGTTATGCAAAGAGACTCTCATGCCTGAGGCTCCAAAGTCCCAAGTTTAATCCCCCTATACTACCATAAACCAGAATTTAGTAATACTCTGGGGAAAAAAAAAGTCAAAACAAATGATATAAAAGCAGTAACCATGATACATATGATATACAATTGATGGATATTATACATTATAGATATTTCAGTTGCCTTAAAATATAATAATTTACAAAAACATAACTACATACATCTTTAAGAAACATTAAATAGTAATTTATTCATATAAACAATAACTAGAGCTACTCAAGAAAGTCACTTTCCACATTAAAATTAAGTTTTAAAATCTACTAAGATCAAAAGTAACAAGGGTGGTGCAAAGCACAAGGACCAGCTTAAGGATCCCAGTTCGAGCCCCTGGCTCCCCACCTGCAGGGGAGTCGCTTCACAGGTGGTGAAGCAGGTCTGCAGGTGTCTATCTTTCTCTCCCCCTCTCTGTCTTCTGCCTCTCTCCATTTTTCTCTGTCCTATCCAACAACAACGACATCAATAATAACTACAACAATAAAACAAGGGCAACAAAAGGGAATAAATAATATTAAAAAAAAAAAAACCAAAAAGAAAACAAAAGTAACAAGGGTCACATATCCATGACTGACAGATAAATGTTGTATTTGCCAAAAGAGGATCACACATTTCATCTGAATATTTCAGATGTATTATTAATAATTTATAATGAATATGGAATTAATAATATTCCACAGGGATTCAAGCTTTATAATTAGGCTTAATCTTAAATAGGTCCAAAGTTTCTCAGATCTTAATAGCTAAGTTATCTTACTGGCTAAAGTATCTATAACTTTTTTCTTTAATATTTTATTTACTTTAATGAAAGAGATACAAAGAGAAAAGCCAGCACACTATTCATTGTTCAGCTTGGCTTATGGTGGTTCTGGGGACTGAACTTGGGAGCTTGGAGTCTCAGGCATCAGTCTTTTTGAATGTGCATTTTACTATATTCAGGGACCTGTGTTCAATCCCCTGGTCCCCACCTGCAAGGGGGTAAGCTTCAGAAAACAGTAAAAAAGTACTGCTAAAAGCCTATTTTTCTCTCTTCCTCTTCACTTTTTCTTCCATCTCAGTTTCTCTCTGCCTCTATCCAATAAATATCAATAGATAAAACATTCAAAAAAAGAAAAATAACAATAGTCTTTTAAAAGAACATAATTTAAAAAATGCTTATGCACAGAAAAACTTTAAAACAATAGGCATAAAATAGAGATTTCTTTCCTTCCATACCTAGACCTACTTTCTAAAAGTTGCCATCCGAGACTGAGTTTTTCAATCCCTAATTTAGAGAATTATATAATGAGTATATAACTATTCACACTAAGTAGATAAGTCAATATTAGCTTTTTGGTATCTGATTCTCCATGGTGAGAGTTAAGTGTTTAGATACACATACCTTCTCTAATTTCCATTTTCCTCAGCAGGGTTATAGTTCTATTTTGGCACTGTCAAGATTTACTGTAATTTCATTCTGTAGTACTACTGTGATAAGGATAGCTTTAAGGTAAATTCTAGATATTAAACCACATAACAATAACATTTTAATTATCATTAACTGGGAAACAGTACTGTGATCAAATGAAGAAAAAGTAATTTTCAACCTGAAATGGAATTGGAGTATTACACCAAAGTAAAAGACTCTGGGGTGGGTGGGTGGGTGGGTGGGGAGAATACAGGTCCATGAAAAATGATGAATGAAATAGTGGGGGTTGTATTGTTAAATGGGAATCTGGGGAATGTTATGCATGTAAAAAAAAAAAAAAAAGAAGTAGAAACGCAAAGCAGAAATTGACTGAGTTTGGAGTATGGCACCAAAGTAAGAAAGCAGAAGTACACTAGAGTTTGCAGTGAGTACCTCCCTAATACTTCCTCTCCACTTTTCCAAGCTTTGGGTCCATGATTGCTCAACAATTTGTTTGGCTTTGTATGTTAACTCTCTTTTCAGTCACCAGGTTCCAGGTGTCATCAGGATGCCGGCCAGACTTCCCTGGATTGAAGACCCCACCAATATGTCCTGGAGCTCAGCTTCCCCAGAGACCCACCCTACTAGGGAAAGAGAGAGGCAGACTGGGAGTATGGACCGACCAGTCAACGCCCATGTTCAGCGGGGAAGCAATTACAGAAGCCAGACCTTCTACCTTCTGCAACCCTCAATGACCCTGGGTCCATGCTCCCAGAGGGATAGAGAATGGGAAAGCTATCGGGGGAGGGGGTGGGATATGGAGATTGGGCGGTGGGAATTGTGTGGAGTTGTACCCCTCCTACCCTATGGTTTTGTTAATTAATCCTTTCTTAAATAAAAATAATAATAAAAAAAAATAAAAAAAGAAAAAGTAATTTTCAGAAACTGGCATTTTTATACACACAGACACACAAACCTCCTTGCTCAAAATACTTACAATAATGGGGGGGGGGGTTAATTCACAAATACAAACTGACAAAAACTCCAAAATTCAAATATTACAAGACCAGCTACTATATAAAAGCTTAAAGGCCCATGTATTTTAAATTATTGGTCCAATTAAAGCTTCATATTTTCAAAGTAAATTAAGCAGCATATAGAATTTGGACACACTTTAAACTAAGGCAGAGGAGGGGGGGTAGTGTAGTCAAACTGTCTCTCAGACTGTGAGAAATGTGGTTATCAGGAGTGGGTCACAGAATTATGGTAGTGGGTGAGGTGTGAAACTAAATCCCTGTAATCTTGGAAATCATTATTAAACCACTGACAAAAACAATATTAAATAAGCCAATATTTTTCAGACATAGTATTCAGTCACACTGATATTCATAGTAATGAAGAAAACTTTTACATTATTCCAAGTTAAAAATAGTACCCTCAGTCAGTGGGAGATAGCACAAGGATGGTTCAAAAAGACTTATGCCTGAGGCTCCTAATCCCAGATTTAATCCCCACCACTACCACAAAAAACCAGAGCTGAGCAGTGCTCTGGAGATAAAATGAGATGGGCAGGGCAGGGCAGGGCAGGGCAGGGCAGGGCAGGGCAGGGCAGGGCAGGGTAGAAATGTCCTCTTTAGTTCAAGCCTCCAGTCCCTATTTGGGGGGTTGGAAAGGGAGAACTAAAGGAAAAGAGGAACAGTGCCTTTCTCTCCCCTCCCCTTACTCTCTATCTCTCTTTGCCTCTCAGTCGATCATAAAAAAAAAAAAAAAAAAGGAAGAAAGAAAGAAAAGAAAAGAGAAAAGGGCGAGGGGAGGGGAGGGGAGGGGAGGGAAGGGGAAGGGAAGGGGAGGGGAGGGGAGGGGAGGGGAGGGGAGGGGAGGGGAGGGGAGGGGAGGGGAGGGGAGGGGAGGGGAGGGGAGGGGAGGGAAGGGAAGGGAAGGGAAGGGAAGGGAAGGGAAGGGAAGGGAAGGGAAGGGAAGGGAAGGGAAGGGAAGGGAAGGGAAGGGAAGGGAAGGGAAGGGAAGGGAAGGGGAAGTCAAACAGGCACAAAGCCCTACCAATAAGCCTGGTGGGAAAAAGAGTGAGAGAGACAAGAAAACAAAAAAGGAAGAAAGAACCTCCTTTAAAATGATAAAGCCTAGCTTCACTCAAATTCCATAAACTATCTCTTTTCAAATTTCAAAGAATGTGCTGGTCATTGCTGGGGCTTCACTCAACAGCTTCTTCCAGTGCAGTGGGGGCTAGTCTTGACTCTCAGTCACACACACTATAAAACAGGCACAGCATTCAGGTGAGTTATTTTTCCAGCATCCAAAAAACTTCTAAAATCATTCATTTTACTTCCCACACCTTGCCAGATTTCAAAATAGCTCAGTCTTGTAAGACATTAAAAAAAAAAAAACCCTGCAGCTTCCCCTGACCATAGTTTTCTCACTCTTCTGCTTAGGATGATTTAGAGACTTCCTAACCATGCTTAGAAAAAAAAAAAAAAATCCAGAATCATGAACTACCCAGAAAATTCCACCATGTGTGCAGTTCTCCTGTTATGAGTCTCAGTCCATATCAGGGCATTTTCACAATCAATTGGGGTGGTCTAGGTCATTCTTCAACATCTCTCTACCCCTCTCCTGTGGAGCCATGTAACTCTTGCTGATTCTTTGACATCCCACATCCCTTAGAAAGCATTTCTGTTCATAACAGTCAGGACTGGTTAAGTCTGTTAGCATTTCTATACCTGTATTAATGAAGGAAGGAGAAAAACAGTAAGTCACTATTCGCGCTGTTTCTTACACTAGGCTGCCTGTTCCAAAGACCGAGTCTGGAGTACAAGCATCTTGCCTGCATCTATGAAGTACTCAATGCATTTATCTCATGACTTAGTATTACAACTGTCTTTGCAACCAAGGGTCAGTATTTCAGAAAAGTAAATTCTTCAGATTACTGTACAACTTGACTTTTATAATACTTAATACTTATAATACTTAATAAGCAGGCAGAAACAACTGAAATAAAATATTGCCATAGAGGTAAATTTAATAATTTTGAAAGAATCTCTTATTTAGTTCTTTTTTCCTTAGTGATTACAGGTAACAAAATAACATTTAAATTATATATTCATTATTGTAAACATTATACACAGTTCTAAGTTATTTCTGATTTGAATAAACATCTTTTTAACATGTTGGAAATGCAAAACAAAAAAACCATAGATTTCACTTGAGGAATTGGCAAAATAAAGGAAAAGAGGATCATGTAAGGGTAGTGGGCAAATATACCAATGCTGCTGGATATAACAGACGGAAAGTGAACATTTCATAGGATCCCAACCCCTAAACAGTACTGCCAATACAGAGACAAACACCCTGGGACTATTCTATACTTAAGAACAAAGCAAGAATGAGATGAGAGGTCCAGCAATGACAGTGTATCATTGACATCTTATGTCAATTTCCAACACACTAGAATAACAGCAAATGTCAATATACCCTATCTTTCTGCCAAAACTGCCAGTCTGACTCCAGGTGATTTTTTTTTCCAGTAAGAAAGAGAACCATTTACAAAGCTTACCCAAAATGAACTGCATAGGCTGTTTTAATTTTGTAGCCCAAATTGACAGAGCACCTCAAGACTGGAAACATGAGCTGATGGAGATACCATCTTGGGCCATGCAAGGAGAGACTGGTCAAGTTCCAGTAGACAGACACTTGATAGGCTGCTTAATGTCTCAGTTCAATCTGTTGGATTTTTACAAATGAAAGGCCACCTTCAAAACACACTAGATTTGTAGTCAATTTTCTGCCTGGTTAAATTTAGAGAGAAACGGTCCATCATAACAACAGAGATGAGAATGAGAACTGGTATCATGTTAAGATAAAAGAAAAACTCAACAAAGGGCACATTTGCTCAGCATACACTCCCAGAGGAAATGAGAGATGGTCACTGAGAAACATGACCTAAGATTGTAATTATGCAGGGCTAACTTATTTGTGAAAACTACACCTACACTCTTCAAATGTGACCTGTTGTGATTTAATAGTTATACTCAAGTACCTCAAAGTAAGATGAGCTTTTATTAACTGGTCCCAAATAAGTGAGTCATATATTGGGCATTTCAAACTACTTGGGTAAAGATTTTGAGCTTTGTTTGATTATTTAAAATCCCATCCCTGGGGTCAAAAGATAACTCACCTAGTAGGGCACGAACCATGCCCAGCACAAGTCCCCAGTGATACCAGCTGGGGCAGCACATACGAGCACCAAGCTCAATAACAGGGGAGTAATATGGATGGTGGGGCAGTACTATGTTGTTTCTCTGTTTTTACTATATCTACCTGAAATTAAGAGAATGGAAAAAATAGGCCAAGAGCAGTAGAATAAGGCAGCTTCAAGGCCCTGGTACCAAAAAGTTGTAGCCTCGTGACATGAATTTATCAATCTAGAAATAAGATTTTGGTAGGGGTAGACAGCATAATAGTTATGCAAATAGACTCTCCAGCCTGAGGCTCCAGAGTCTCAGGTTCAATCCCCCATACCACCATAAGCCACAGCTGATCAATGCTCTGGTAAAAAAAAAAAATAGAAATAAGATTTCAAATTAGTCTTATTTAAGTTTGGGCTATAATGTGAATTAATAATATCTAGGAAAATTCTACAGGTATTTGTTTGATTTTATAGGGGTGGGGAAAGTAGAGAAGAACTTTTTTAAATGTCTCCTATAAAACATATATAGGTAAATGAAGAAACAAACAAAAAACCCAGAGAAAATTCTTCTTTTTCTACATTTCTTGAATAAATTACATTCATAAGATGTTTTAAGATCTCTAGCTCATTGGCAAGTATCTTTATTTACAGATAAGGAAAACAGATCCATCCATAAGAAAATACTGTTAGTTTTCTACAATAGGGGTCTATGTATTTTTAGATTCACTTTTTTCGGAGAAAAAAAAACTGTATGCTAGAAATGTATTCATGTGTCTACATTTTTCAAAGAACTCCAACATTTCCTGGAGTCTTGCTAGTAGTCTAGTGAAATCTGTTAAATGTCCCCAGTTCCAGGAGGGATATAAGAAACAAATGACATGCTCTTAGAGTTAAGTAAAGCCTGCAAGATACTAGGTCTAACTAGACTAGATCAGAACTTCTTCCACCACATCAATTCATTCAGTAACTAGGAGCCAACACTTAGGATATTAATGTCACAGTAACCATTCTGGTACTGGGAAGGTTAAAACAATGAACAAAGCTGACTTAAATCTTTCCCTGAAAACCAGAGGTTTTTTATTTTATTTTATTTTTATTGGTTGTTCCAGAGGCTTCATTGCTCTAGGCCAGCTTTTTCAAACACAGAAAAAGGGAGTGAAAGAGAAATGGTGTGTGTGCGTGCGCGCGCATGCGTGTGTGTGTGTGTGTGTGTATGTGTATTTTGGAGGAGGGAAGAGATAAAACACAGCACTCAAAGTGTCTCCAACACAGTAGGGATTGAGTCATGTGCATGACAACGCAGGCATATTATACAGGTAAGCTGTTTTGTGAGTTCCCAAGCCAACACTTAAACAGAACTCCACATGATTTTATCTTTACTTGTCTAGTTGGGTGCCATTTAAGACATACCAACTGTTCATTTCTTTATCAAAGGAGTCTAAATGTACTAAAAACTAAAAAATTTAAAAAACTAATCATTCAAAGCTGGGTTTCTCAAAGTCTGACTACAACAGTCCATGGACATTACAGGTTACTGTCTTGGGACTCTAAAGGCCACACCCCTCACCTGCAGGCCCTGTCCTCAGAGGTAGGAGACGCCCCCAGATGCAGGAATCGTCCCTTTGCCCACCAGGCCTCCCCTTGGCATCAAACTGGCTCTTGCTGCTCTCCTACTTGTCCCTTCCTGTCTTGTTCCAGTTCTTTTGAAAATACCTGCATATTATCATTCAAGTTTATGCCCAAAAGGTTTCTGTTCACCTCTACACTACTATTCCTCTGTCACAGATGGAGTATTTTACAGACATTGACCCATTTAAATGAGACAATTAGATAGAAAGATAAGGGAAAGATGTAGAAAAAATTGTGAGGAGATGGTGGAGCCTGGCAGAGCTTAATCTATGAGATGAGTCTCTCCAGGTAAGTCTCTTTCTCTCTCTCTATAGAGGGGTTGAGCAAAAGGGGGCACACATAAATCTCACAAGGTTGGCAGCTCTGTAAGTCTTCCCTCCCCCACAGAAACATCCTACATCTTCCCACCAGAGCCTGGCATTTCTTAAAAAACATTAAGCTTGCTCCACTCTAAATTTCCTATACTATGGCCATTAGATAAAAGGAAAGGGAGAGAGGTGTTGGGAAATTGTGCAGATGTGGTTGAACATTGGCAGGGCCCACAAACCACTATATTTCCATGCAAGTATTATTTACAGATATACACCACGTTATCCCCTCAGGGTACTGCTAATTCAGTTAAAAACATTGCAACAATTGCTAAGGACTCTTCCACCTTCCCAACATGCCTTTTGCCTCTCTGCACCCCCTTTCCTAGCCAGTCCCATCCTGATTTGCCACTTCCAGAATCCTCCCATAAAAGCCTCTCCTATTTCAACTTTTGCTCTCTTTGCTCTTTTCTCTTCTGCAACCCAACCTGGAGAAAGGCTGTTGGGCATAGTGGGAGGCAACATTTTGCTAGCTCCACGTGGCCTGAACCACTGTGCTCACACCCAATTCTGGGGCATCCATGTGAATAAACATTTGCATTCCCACTCCACCACAAATTCCTGGTCTCTGCTTTCTCCCCCACAACAAAACCCGACAATTCAAAGCTTAAAATGTTTGAAAGTACTGAGTACTGATAATTAAACAGCAAAGTGAATTATAAGCCTCTATTAAAATATCCTTAATTGAGAGTCGGGCATTAGCACAGCGGGTTAAGCGCACGTGGCACAAAGCGGAAAGTCCATCTTAAGAATCCCCACCTGCAGGGGAGTCCCTTCACAAACAGGTCTGCAGGTGTCTTTCTCTTGCCCTCTCTGTCTTCCCCTCCTCTCTCCATTTCTCTCTGTCCTATCCAACAATGATGACAACAAGAATAACTACAACAATAAAAGAACAAAGGCAACAAAAGGGAATAAATAAATATTTAAAAAATAAAAAAGATACTTAATCTACTTGGAAAGAAGACATACACATGTTAAAGATTAAGGGCATGTTCATAAAATAGTGTGCTTCCATATGAAGAAATAACACTGTTAGGTTCATTTTCAAAAGAGAAGAAAAACAATCAAAATGCTGACTTTTACTGTCTAAAGTTGCATTTCCATAAAGGGGTCTGATGTTTGAGAAAAGAAGAAAATATTTTCTTTTTTTTTTAATTTATTTTTTATTTAAGAAAGGATAAATTAACAAAACCATAGGGTAGGAGGGGTACAACTCCACACAATTCCCACCACCCAATCTCTATATCCCATCCCCTCCCCTGATAGCTTTCCCATTCTCTATCCCTCTGGGAGCATGGACCCAGGGTCATTGTGGGTTGCAGAAGGTAGAAGGTCTGGTAGGTGCTCATAGTTCACTTTATACCAACAGATTATAGATTGAAAAGTGCCTAAGTATTTTCCTTTGAAAAATCAGGTGTTTTACCTTTTAAACTACTTTCTGTACACTATCTAAATTATTTACATTATTCACATATATTAAATAAGCTCCTACACCTATGACCATCTAATTTTTGACAATGGGGCCCAAACTATTAAGTAGATAAAAGAACATCTCTTCAACAAATAGTGTTGGGAAAATTGGTTTGAAACATGCAGAAGAATGAAACTGAAGAACTCCATCTCACCATTCACAAAAGTAAACTCCAAATCGATAAAGGATTTAGATGTGAAGCCAGGAAGCATCAAATATTTAGAGGAAACATTGACAGAACTCTCTTCAATCTAGTTTTAAGGTGTCTCCAATGACTCAAATCCATTCACAAGTGAAACAAAAACAAAATAAACCACTAGAACTACATCAAATTGAAAGGCTGGGAGTTGAGTGGTAGTGCAGTGGGTTAAGCACATGTGGCACAAAGCTCAAGGACCGGTATAAGGATCCTGGTTTGAACCCCCGGCTCCCCAACTGCAGGGGAGTTGCTTCACAAGTGGTCTGCAGGTGTCTATCTTTCTCTCCCCCCTCTGTCTTCCCCTCCTCTCTCCATTTCTCTCTGTCCTATCCAACTACAATGACAACAATAATAACAATAATAACTACAACAATAAAACAACAAGGGCAACAAAAGGGAAAATAAATAAATAATTGAAAGGCTTCTGCAGAGCAAAGAAACTACCATCTAAATAGACATCTCTTATAGAATGGAAGAGCTTTCCTTTTTTTAAATTATCTTTATTTATTTATTGGATAGAGACAGCCAAAAGTCAAGCGGGAAGGGGGTGATAGAGAGGAGAAAAGACAGAGAAACACCTGTAACACTGCTTCACCACTTGCAAAACTTTCCCCCTGCATGTGGGGACTAGGGGCTTGAACCTGGGTCTTTGCACATTGTAACATATGCGCTCAACCAGTTGTGCCACCACCCAGCCCCTAGAATGGGAGACCTTTCTATGCCATGCATTAGACAAAAAGTTAATAACCATATTTGTAAAGAGCTCACCAAAGTCAGCAACAAAAATGTATACAGACAGAATATTCACCAACAAAGAGATCCAAAGGGCCAACAGACATGAAATGTGCTCCAAGTCACATTATAAAAAAAATGCAAATAAAGACAACAATGAGATACCACTTCACTCCTGTGAGAATATCATACATAAGAAAGCACATTAACAACAAATGTTGGGGAGACTGTAGGGGTAAAGGAACCCTCTGGACTGCTTGCTGCTAGGAATGTAAACTGATCCAACCCCTGCAGAGAGCAGTCTAGAGAAGTCTAGAAATGGGCCTACCCTATGACTCAGCAATTACTCTCCATGGGATATATATACATACATACATATATACATACATATACATGTAGTTTCTTTATTGGGGGACTTATGTTTTACAGTCGACAGTAAATACAATATTCATACATGCATAACATTTCACAGTTTTCCCCACAACAATACAACCCTCACTAGGCCCTCTGCCATCCGGTTCCAGGACCTGAACTTTCCCACCACCCACCCCAGAGTCTTTTACTTTGGTGCAATACAGCAACTCCAGGATACAGTTTCAAGCCCCCACTCCCCACCTATGGAGGGAAGCTTCACAAGCCTCTCTCTCCTTCTCTTAGTCTCTCCTTTTCTCTCCCTCCCTTCCTCCCTTTCCTTATCTTCCTTTTTCTTCCCCTACTCTTTCAATTTCTGTTTGTCCTAATAAAAAAAAAAATTAAGAGGGGAAAAAATGGCCACCAGGAGCAGTGGACTCATTGTGCAGGGGTTCCAGCAATACACTTAGTGGCAATATAAACAAATAAATAAATTTTTTAAAAAATTTTCACCACAAGAAAAAATACGTATGTAGCTAGGGATGGTAACTGATATTAACTAGGTCTATTATATGATCATTTCACAAAATATACAAACACTGAATAACTGTTTCACACCTGAAACTAAGAGTATTATGTCAATCATATGTCAAAAAAAATTCAAAAGCAACCAGCAATTAGGGTTACTTACAATAAATTTTATAAAAGCTTTTTGCCCACTTTTTAAAACTGGTCTTTTATTGGGGCTGGGTGGTGGCTCATCTGGTTGAGCACACATGGTACAATGCACAAGGACCAGGGTTCAAGTCCCCTGCAGGGGGAAAGCTTTGTGAGAGGTGAGGCAGTGCTGCGGGTGTCTCTTGTCTCTCTCCCTCTCTATATATCCCTCTTTCCTCTCAATTTCTGGCTGTCTCTATCCAATAAGTGAAGATAATTTTAAAAAACAAAATTGGCCTTTTATTAATCTATTCTACTTGCAAATGATGAAAAGCAGGGCATGGCAAAGTATATGGCTTGAGTGGCCTAAAATCAGCCAGTTCCTGCTTTATAATATCTAGAAGCTAACAATGAACTTTATATTTTTAATGGTATTTTAAGAGAAGTAAGTTACTGGAGTTGGTGTACTGCACCAAAGTAAAAGACTCTGGGGTGGATGGGTGGGGGGGAGAATACAGGTCCAACGAGGATGACAGAGGACCTAGTGGGAGTTGTATTGGTATATAGAAAACTGGGAAATGTTATGCATGTACAAACTATTGTATTTACTGTCCAATGTAAAACATTAATTCCTCAATAAAGAAATTAAAATAAAAAAGAAATACGTTCTGTTTATATATATAATACATAAAAAGTTATTATCTTTTAAATTTATTTCCCCTTTTGTTGCCCTTGTTGTTTTATTGTTGTAGTTACTACTGTTGTTGTTGATGTGGTTGTTGTTGGATATGACAGAGAGAAATGGAGAGAGGAGGGGAAGACAGAGAGGGGGAGAGAAAGATAGACACCTGCATACCTAGTTCACCACCTGTGAAGCAACTCCCCTGCAGGTGGGGAGCCGTCAGGGGCTCAAACCAGGATCCTTGCACCCGTTCTTGTGCTTTGCGCCACTAAGGACCGCTGCGCTACCCCCAGACTCCCAAAAAAAATAATTACCAGCTTATTTAGGGTCCCTGCAATGGGACTAGAATCAATCCAGAGCCTCTTGACTCTGAATGGCTGCTCTCTTAGAAAAATATCTGTAAATACAGTTTTAAACATATTACTTGCTTTTCTTATTATATTCTTCAATTTTTTGTTTGTTTGTTTTTTTACCAGAACACTGTTTAGTTTTGGTTTATGGTGCTGCGGGGGATTAAACCTGGGACTTTGGAGCCTCAGGCATGAGAGACTCTTTGCATAACCATTACGCTATCTACCCTCTGCCCACTCAACTTTTTATTACTAAATCACATTTTAATTAAAATGTTAAAACATATACTTTTTAGTGTATCCTTCCACTAACATCTGAACCAGTTGTGTTAGTGAGTAGATTGTGTCAGAGAAAGCCAAACTCAGGCTCTGCCCCAGAGTATCATCCTGGCCTTGTAATCCTCTGAGCCTGTTTAACAGTCTACTTCTCATGTCTAATCATGTAATGACTACATCAGATGAATGAATAAAACATCACCTATGATGCTTTGGCATATTCCTAGATTATGAAACACACATGGAAAGATTAAGAGAGAAATAAAGGCCTTGAGCAGTTTATCAAAATATCAAGGAGTAAAGTAGTATACATTCCTCTAGCTGTTTTTTTTCTTCTGTAATAGATACAATTTCTTTTTTTTCTTTTTTTTTAAAGAATTCTTTTTTTTTTTTTGTAATTTTATTTATTTATCTTCCCTTTTGTTGCCCTTATTGTCTTTTTTTTTTATTGTTGTTGTAGTTGATGTCTTCGTTGTTGGATAGGACAGAGAGAAATGGAGAGAGGAGGGGAAGACAGAGAGGAGGAGAGAAAGACAGACACCTGCAGATCTGCTTCACCGCCTGTGAAGCGAGTCGACTCCCCTGCAGGTGGGGAGCCGGGGGCTCCAACCGGGATCCTCATGCCGGTCCTTGTGCTTAGCGCCACCTGCGCTTAACCCGCTGCACTACCGCCCGGCTCCCAATAGATACAATTTCTATACTTAAATATATTGGGTTCTATATGTTAACACAATGAAAGATTATTTTCTTTTTTTTTTTAAATTTATTTTTTATTTAAGAAAGGATAAATTAACAAAACCATAGGATAGGAGGGGTGCAACTCCACACAATTCCCACCACCCAATCTCCATATCCCATCCCCTCCCGATAGCTTTCCCATTCTCGATCCCTCTGGGAGCACGGACCCAGGGTCATTGTGGGTTGCAGAAGGTGGAAGGTCTGGCTTCTGTAATTGCTTCCCCACTGAACATGGACGTTGACTGGTCAGTCCATACTCCCAGTCTGCCTCTCTCTTTCCCTAGTAGGGTGGGTCTCTGGGGAAGCAGAGCTCCAGGGCACCCTGTGGTGAGGGGTAGACATGCAGCTTCCTGGGCCAGTGGGGGGTGGGGGTGGGTGGGTGGGATGGGTCACAGTCCTTTGGTGGTGGGAATGGTGTTTATGTACACTCCTAGTAAAGTGTAGTCATATAAATCACTAGTTAATTAATATGAGAAGGGGAAAATTAATTGTATGTCTCAAAGTTTTTAAAACACAGACCGAGTCTTTTTAATATATAGGCTGTGTATTTGATATGCGGACTCTCTCAAAAGCCTAGACCAAATAGATCAGAAGCAACCAATGGCACAGCTATATACAAGATACTGGGTACTGTACAGCAAACTCTAGCGAAATATTATTTTCTATTTATAAGGTGTTGGGATTTACGTCCTGCTCCATTGTTGATACTATGGTCTATTTACATAATCATTGTTTTGCCTGAGACCCGCCCTGCCTGCAGGGTACTGGTTTATCCCATTGGTTAGAACCTTTGCAACAGCTGGTATGGAAGCTTTCTACCTTCTCGCTCTTTTCTGTTCTCCACCCCCTCTCCTAGCCATTTTCTTTTCGACCTGCCACTTCTGGTTTCTAAGATATAAAAAGTGTTGTCTCCGATCAATAAAGGCACTGCATTGCGTTCCCAATCCACTACGAGTTCCTCGTCTCTCTCTCCGGCGAAGCTAGCCCAGCAATAAAGGTTAGGACTTCTATATATACACAGCTAGTGATAGTAGCCAGGTTCCATGGAATCCCAGTGTTCTTTAGAATTCAGCTCTACATTATTATTACCAAACCTAAGATAATTTACAACTGGCTCATTTTTCTTAACAGTATATTCATAAGCAGAAAGAAAAGAGTAGAGAAAAAGGTGCTCCTACTTTACATAAAAGCAAAACAAGCTAAAAACTTTAGCTAACAACAAGTGCAAGCTAAAGTAAATTATTCACACACTGAGAAAGTGTGTGAATGAAATACACAGAGAGAGAGCTTCAGGCAACAGCTGCACCTCAGGGTACAAGTTTAATGACTTCACTGTCTATTCCAAAATCAGCAACAAAAAACAAGAGTTCAGAGTGGCAAGAGCTTGAGAATGTGAAGGACAAGTTCATAATTACCTTGCTCCAGTCTAAAGCACAGGGAACGCCTTGCTGCTTCCATCTCCGGAGTCGGGTTGTCTAGGACATGTCTACACCACTGCAATGGGCTCAGCGATTTCTCTGATGATGTGAATGCCTTTGAAGAGCCAACATATAACCTTAAAGAAAGAGATCTACATTATATGTATTATATAGGCTTAGAGATATTACCTCTCTTCTAGAGAAAACAAATATTTAACAGTTTTTGATAGGAGCTGAAACAGAACTCACATATAATTACCAAATACTGAAATCATCTGTAATGGGCAAATCTGGGGTGGGTGGGTGGGTGGGGAGAATACAGGTCCATGAAAAATGATGAATGAAATAGTGGGGGTTGTATTGTTAAATGGGAATCTGGGGAATGTTATGCATGTAAAAAAAAAAAGAAGTAGAAACGCAAAGCAGAAATTGACTGAGTTTGGAGTATGGCACCAAAGTAAGAAAGCAGAAGTACACTAGAGTTTGCAGTGAGTACCTCCCTAATACTTCCTCTCCACTTTTCCAAGCTTTGGGTCCATGATTGCTCAACAATTTGTTTGGCTTTGTATGTTAACTCTCTTTTCAGTCACCAGGTTCCAGGTGTCATCAGGATGCCGGCCAGACTTCCCTGGATTGAAGACCCCACCAATATGTCCTGGAGCTCAGCTTCCCCAGAGACCCACCCTACTAGGGAAAGAGAGAGGCAGACTGGGAGTATGGACTGACCAGTCAACGCCCATGTTCAGCGGGGAAGCAATTACAGAAGCCAGACCTTCTACCTTCTGCAACCCACAATGACCCTGGGTCCATGCTCCCAGAGGGATAGAGAATGGGAAAGCTATCAGGGGAGGGGGTGGGATATGGAGATTGGGTGGTGGGAATTGTGTGGAGTTGTACCCCTCCTACCCTATGGTTTTGTTAATTAATCCAAAAAAAAAAAAAGAAAAAATAAATTTTACATAGAAAAAGAATTGGAAAGAAAGTAACAGTGGTTATTTCTTGGAAAAGAGGCTTTTTTCTTTTCTTCTATCCAAGAGAAGGCCCTGTTTAATTTACTTAATGCTTTTCTTGGAAATGTGTTTAAGAAAAATGCTAGTCTTTTTGGTTCCTGTTCATTAATCATTTTGTCTCAATTTATGTCCTGCCACCCTCCAGACACCACGTTACAGATGCTACTATGATTCCAGTTGACCTCATCTGTGTGTCCTGGAACCTTACCTCTCCAGAGCACTGGCCTGCTAGGGAAAGGTAGAAACAGGCTGAGGGTATGGATCAACCTGCCGATACCCATGTCTAGCAGAGAAGCAATTACAGAAGCCAGAACTCCTTCCTTCTGTGCCCCCAAACCAACCTTGATTCATACTCCCAGCAGGGGAGAAGTGATAAGAGGAAGAAGATAAGAGGGCTCTGAACTCCAGCTCCATCAGCACCCAGAGAGAAAGGAGGAAAAGGAGATGGACATACGGAGATAATAATGTTGTCATGAATGGCTTGGAGGGGAAGAGAGGATTGGATCAGGAAGAAAAATGGGGCAATTATGTATAAATGTAGACAGATAGTTGTAGAGATGGTGGTTGTCCCATGTCTTACGGGAACTTTGGTAGCTTGCAGTGGGGAGACTGAAGATTCAGAACCTTTGTGGTGGGAATGGAGAGGTTTTATATCCTTGTTGACATGTAATTTTGTAAGCCAATATTAAATCACTAAATTAGAAAAAAAGAAAAGGAAAAAAAAAGAATTTCCAAATATTCTGTAGCTTGGTGGGGAGAAGGTTTTCAAAAGACAGTGAAACAATGTCTCAGAGAGCCAGAGATGGGCTTTTACTACTGAATTAACCTTACTGAACACCATAGTGATGGGACTACCTCAGCCCCATTTGTAGAAGTAAATGTTAATACCTCTCTCTCTCTCTCTCTCTCTCTCTCTCTCAACTTAACCTTATATGTATATAGGTTGACATGTAAGTATGACATGGTGAATCAAATAAACTTGATGTGCATTAAAAGCTTAGGTCTGAATACAAGTGAACTTTAGTTTTCTGTTTCTCACAAGGCTTAATCAGGTCTGTCCCCTGCCTCAAATACTAAACTTGGTGGGAACTTCCTTTTCATCAAAGTCAAACACACAGTTTTCAAAGGAGAGTTCACTTTCCAAATCTTGATCGCAGTATCATGAGGGATGGTATTCAGACTATGGGGCCAAGCAGTGGTGCATCTAGTCAAGTGCATCTGTTACCAGGTGCAAGGCCCTAGTCCCTACCTGCAGCAGAGAAGCTTCAGGAGAAATGAAGCAGTACTGCAGGTGTGTAAATTGCTCTCTCCCATTCCTCTCTCATCACCTCTCTGCCCTATCAAATAAAATAAGTAAATAAATGTCAAAATAAGCAATGTGAGGTACTTTATACAACTCAGAAAAAAAAAATCCTCTCATTAATATTGCAGATATACTGTGCTCAGATTAATTGTATATTTCCAGTAGTGGAGTTATAGAAAAGGTTTATCTTATGGATAAACCAAATAATTGACTTTAAAAAAGGAAAAAAATACATAACTACAGGCTCTGGAAATTGACTGTACTATATAAAACTATACTGTAATTATAAATCTCATTAAAACACATTCAAAGTTACCACAATTCTAATAAGCCCATATTCTTAAAATAACATACTCTTTATTCACTCTTCTACTGTTATAGTGAGGACTTCTATCGACTAGAGTAATTAATTAGTTATTCAATATGATTTGGTAAAGTACTACTCTTTGGTATTTCTGAAGATAAAAATCAACAAGCTTTTTCTGTAAAGGGACATATAGCAATTAATTAAGCTTCTCAATCGTGGTTTCAATGTTATATGTCTGCTGAGGTAACCCAAAAGTACCATAGATGGATGGATGGATGGATGAATGAATATATATATATGGCTGTGTTTCTATAAAACTGATATTCAAAGTTAAATTGTCCTTAATTTGTACATGTCTCAAACATTTTTTAAAAATGTAAAATTTAGCTGGCCATTCATACAAACCAGGCAGTGTGTCCTAAAAGAAGTTTAGCTGACTTAACAGTAATTTTATTTCTGTCTTCACTGCTCATGGCCAACTTTTTCAGATAGAAGACAGAAACAGAAGGAGACTGGAAAAGACACTGCAGTACCCAAATTTCCTCCAGTGTGGTATGTGCCGGACAGGAACCTAGGCCATGAACATGACAAAGTAGGTACTCTGCCAAGTGAGCTCTCTTACTAGCCCTCAGTAGGATTTGTGATATATTGCTTTTTTCTGTTAGAGTATAGGCACAATTCTATCTGTATCAAAAGCAAGTTACTGAGCAAATAAAAGTGCGTATGTCTACATAAATCCTTGTGTTCACTCTTCCTCACTAACAGGGCTCTGAATGTTGGATAATTCTCTCTAGATATTCCCAGCAAATTTAGTCTAGGTCAGCCATTCTCAACATCAAATCTTAGAGGCCCATCAAAATCTTAGAGGGCTCGTTAAAACAGAGGGCCTTACTAAGACTAGTTCCAAGAATATCTAATCTACCTGATTCACTAGGTATTGGTTGGGGTCAAAGAATCTATCTAAAAAGCTCCCATGTGATACAGGTATCTTTCTCTGGGAACCACACCTTTAAATGGAAGCATTGGAATAAGCCAATGATGGTAATTCCATTATTCCCATTTTTACAAAGAATGGTTTAGGCACAAGCCCAGGGAAATAAAAACTAAGGGGGGTGGGAGTCAGGTGGCAGTGCAGCAGGTTAAGCACAAGTGGCACAAAGTGCAAGTGTAAGGATCCCAGTTTGAGCCCCCAGCTTCCCACCTTCAGGGGAGTCACTTCACAAGCAGTGAAGCAGGTCTGCAGGTGTCTATCTTTCTCTCCCCTGTCTTCCACTCCTCTCTCCATTTCTCTCTGTCCTATCCAACAACAACGACATCAATAACAACAACAATAACCACAACAATAAAACAACAAGGGCAACAAAAGGGAATAAAAAAAAAAAAACTAAGGGGAAGTATCCTGGGCCACGCAGGCAAATTTCTTCTCCTTGAAGGGGGTCATAAAAGACTCAATTTTATGCTGCCTAAGTCATCCACTTTAAATACAAACAGAACAGTAAAAGTAAAATGATGAAAAATCATGGGAGAAAATAAAAAGTACCCACACAAAAAGAGTCGAGGTTCAGAATATTTTACTTCTAAATGCTATACAAAGAATGCAACTTTTCACAAACTCTTCTGAAGAACAGAAGAAACATATCCTAACAGATTCTATGAAGTCAGCATTATCTTGATATCAAAACCAGATACAGGCACCAAAAGGAAAGAAACAAAGACCAGTATCAATCATGAACATACAAATGAAAGGTCGAAATATTTTCCAAATGCAGCATAATCATATGTAAAAGGGATACTTCTTTATTACCAGTGGGATAAGTCTCCAGGAATGAAAGCTAAGTTTAACAAGTATCACTGTAACTTACCATGTGTACTAAAATAGAAAAAGCATATAAAAACCTCAATAGACAAAGAGAAAAAAATATAACTCCTATTTCAGATAAAACCTCTGCAAATTAGGAGCAAAAGAAAATTCCTTAATCTGATTAAAAGTAATACAATGACAGTGAGTATCCTTAGTGATGAAAGATCGAATGTTTTTCTGCTAATATCAGAAAAGTTCTAACCAGTTCAAACAGGCACTAATAAAATGCTTCAGGTAGGAAGAAGTGAATCTTCATCTACAGGTGGCATCATTGTCTCTCTAAACCCTCTGAGGAACTCACCGGGCCATTTAGGGACAACTTTGTAGGATACTAGATCAATGTGCAAAAGCTATATTAGCAACAACCAAAGTTTTTTAAATTTTATTTTCCATTACAGCACAAAAGAACCCTGAGGGACTGAGGGGACAGCATTATGGTCATGTAAAAGGCTCTCCTGCCTGAGGATCTGAGGTCCCAGGTTCAGTCGCTAGCTTACCATCCGCCAGAGCTAAGCTGAGAAGTGCACTAGTACCTCTCTCTGTACTTTCTCTCTCTCATCAAAATAAAATAAAGTATTTTAAAAATATAAAGGAAGGGAGGAAGAGATTCCTAAGAGTAAATCTAACAAAAGATGTCAAGATAAACAATACACTGAAAACTACAAAAATCTACTAAAAGAAATTAAAGATATAAATTTGTTTTACAAAAATCACAATAAAAAAATTCAGTAGGTGTGTTGTTGAAAGTTCATATGAAAATGCACAAATCTTAGAACAGCCCAAATAGCCTTAAAAAACTACTAAGTTGGAGAAATAACTACCACTGACTGAGACTCATTGCAAAGTTACAGTAATGAAGATAGTTAAGTTTGGCTAAAGAAAAATATATCAATGAGAGAAAAAAATAGTCTAAAATAAAACTACAAGGATATGGAATACTGATTTTTATATAACGTCCAAAGATAATTTAATAAAGAAAGGTACTCTTCTGAACAAATAGTATTAGAATAAATTGATATCCATGTGCCAAAAGTTAACTTTGATCTATTCTTCATACAATAGCCAAAGCTAACTCAAAACAGACAAAAATGTAAAACCTAAAACTGTCAAAGTTTTAGAAGAAACTATAAAATAAATTTTTATAAATAAAAATCTGTGTGTCCTTGGGATGGCAAATATTCCCCATATACAATTTCTTTTACTAAAAGCATGATCCATAAAAGGAAAAAAAATATTAGTTTCAAGAATATTGTTTTGGTTTCTGAAAGATAATTTAAAAAATAAATGGCATTCCACAGATTGGGAGACATTTTGCAAATCATATATTTGGTAAAAGATTAAGATTCTGCAAACAATAAAAAGGAATAAAACAAAAAAAAATTGAACAGACATTTCACCAAAGAATATCTAAGTATGGCAAGCAGCATACAGAAAATACTTGTATTATTAATCATTAGAGAAATGCAAAATATAAGTGAAAGTTAGTGAAAGAAGATACTACTAGTCGTCTATTAGAATGAATGCAACTTTTAAGAATGTTGGCCATGGCACAGCTATATACAAGATATTGGGTATTATACAGCAAATCCTAACAAAGGGACTTTTCAAAGTTAACCCAATTACCAAATAATGTGATGATAACAATAACTATCCATTGTCTTCTTGAACCCTAAGACAGCAGGAACCTCATATTTCCACTATAGAGCCTATATTTCCCCCAGTCCTGGAACCTTAGGGTGGGGCCCACTTTCCTGCATGCTTCTCTCAATTCATATCAAATAAAATTGCATCTGCCGATCACAACCTAATCAACACAACGAGTGCCACCTCAGCATGCTTCAATTCAGACTGTGTCCAGAGACTTCAGGTGTGGAATGACAACCCTTCAGCTTCATTACTCGGGTGAGACCTTTCCTTTCATAGTATTCTCTAATTCCATTATAGGAATCACTTCCTATCTAAGTCCCAAAACCTAGATATAGACTAGGTCCCCTGAGATAGAGCATATGTTCACATGTATTCATAAACTAGGATAAAATATATACCTGAAAGCAATAGTACACAATAGTCTGCAGTGAGTACCCCCCCAACACTTCATCTGCACTATTCCAGCCTTTAGGTCCATGATTGTTCAACAATTTGTTTGGCTTTGTATGTTAACTTAACTCTCTTTTCAGCCACCAGGTTTCAGATGCCAGCATGATGCCGACCAGACTTCCTTAGACGGACGACCCCACCAATGTGTCCTGGAGCTCTGCTTCCCCAGAGACCCACCCTACTAGGGAAAAAGAGAGGCAGACTGGGAGTATGGGCCGACCAGTCAATGCACATGTTCAGCAGGGAAGCAATTACAGAAGCCAGACCTTCCACCTTATCCATCCCACAATGACCTTGGGTCCATACTCCCAGAGGGATAAAGAATGGGAAAGCTATCAAGGGAAGGGATGGGATACAGAGATCTGGTGGTGGGAATTGTGTGGAGTTGTACCCCTCCTATCCTATGATTCTGTTAATGTCTCCCTTTTTAAATAATAATAAAAAAAGAGTGTTGGCCATAGCATATACTGCTAATAATGTGGTATGAATAAAATCTATACAGGTAGAAATGTAGAATTTGAGTATACTAATTCTGCTTCAACTACTCAAAAATCATTAAGTATTTAGCCAAAGAATATGTATGCATACATCCATACAAAGAATCATTTGTAACAACCCAAAATCAAAAACACCACAAATGTTCATTAAAAATAAATTAAGGGAGTTCCGGGAGGTGTGGCCATGGAGTAACAAGGAATAGAACCAATCTCCCCCAAAACAAATATTTACAACTATCAAACTTGATAAAACTCATCAACTACAACTGAGACACCACAGAAGTACCACAGTCTCAGGTGGGTGCTGGTGCACATGGTTGAGAAAGGGCATGGGTAGGGCTGAAGCCAAACACAGAGTATTTAGAGCACGGCACCATTTTCCCTCTACACAGTAGTAGTCCAAGGAACACACAGCGCTAGCAGTGAGAGAAGAGTACTTATGACCTTTTAACCCAAGACTTCCAGCATGTTGGCCTACTAAATTACAGGTAGGGACACAACAAAAAAAGCAGGGAGCATTTGTGACCAAAAGAAGTCTGGACTTTGGGTCCATACTCCCAGAGGGTTAAAGAATAGGAAAGCTATCAAGGGAGAGGATGGGATAAGGAGTTCTGGTGGTGGGAATTGTGTGGAGTTGTACCCCTCTTATCCTTTGGTTTTGTCAGTTTTTCCTTTTTATAAATAAAATAAAAAGTAAATAAATCAAATAAGTCAGGTCTGTTGCAAAAACAAAGGTAATTTGTGGCAGCTGACAGCAGCTAAACAGTAAAGTTAGCCCTGCTTCTATGAACACAGCTGCTGCCCTGCAGCAAACCCCAGAGGCTTGGTTTCAGATTGTAATCATACAGAGAAAGTACATATATGCACCACAGGCAGCACAAAATAAAACAACAAAACACCTAACCCCAGTCCCCACACTTCCACCATGCAACACCAGAAACAAAACAAAAGGGAGCCAGGCGGTAGCACAGCAGGTTAAGCGCAGGTGGTGCAAAGCACAAGGACCTGTGGAAGGATCCTGGTTTGAGCCCTGGTTTGAGCCCGCGGCTCCCCACCTGCAGGGGAGTCACTTCACAGGTGGTGAAGCAGGTCTGCAGGTGTCTTTCTCTCCTCCCCTCTCTGTCTTCCCTCCTCTCTCCATTTCTTTCTGTCTTATCCAACAACAATTAAAAAACAAGGACAACAAAAGGGAATAAATAAATGAATAAATATTTTTAAAATCTTAAAAAAAAAAAAAAGAAACAAAGCAAAGGCCAGAGACCACAGCAATAGCGCCATTTGCTGAACAACAACAACCAGCAGAAACAGAAATGAATGGAGGGAAGGAAAGACACCAACAGCGCTGCTCCACTACTTGTGAAGCTTCCTCTCTACAGGTGTGGACTTGAACCTGTGGCTTGCGCTTGATAAAGTATGTGTTCCACCAGGCAAGCCACTGCCCTGCCCCTCAATTCATTTTTTGAATTTTATTAGTGACTTAATATTGATTTACAAAATTACATGATAACAGGAGTATAATTCTGCACTGTTCCCACCCCCAGAGTTCTGTATCCACATGCCCTCCAATGGAAGCTACAGCAGTTCTCCCAAAGTTGCAGATACAGGTTAACTATTATTTTTATAACTATCTGTCTATGTTTGTATATATTTGCCCCCTTTTTTTATGGTCCTGCTTTCTCTTACTTTCTAACTCACACCTCCACCTATTACTACCTTCAAATATCCTTTCTTTTAAATAAATTTTTTAATATTTATTTTATTTATTCCCTTTTGTTGCTCTTGTTGTTTTATTGTTGTAGTTATTATTGTTGTCATTGTTGTTGGACAGGACAGAGAGAAATGGAGAGAGGAGAGGAAGACAGAGAGGGAGAGAGAAAGACAGACACCTGCAGACCTGCTTCACCGCCTGTGAAGGGACCCGCTTGCAGGTGGGGAGCCGGGGGCTCGAACCTGGATCCTGATGCCGGTCCTTGAGCTTAGTGCCACCTGCGCTTAACCTGCTGTGCTACAGCCCGACTCCCTAAATAAATAAATATTTTTAAAAAATTAATTGACAGGTCTAGCACAATAGACTGCCTGGAGAGTACATTTATTTAGCTAACTCATGTCCAAGTCTAGCTCTCATTGGAGTGGCTTTGGTGCCGTGGTTTTTTGTTTGTTTGTTTGTTTTTCCTTTTCTTTCTAGCCAAAAAAGTTAACTCAGAGCAGTGAAGTCCCAGTAATGACCACTAAAAATTGAGTTGATAAACTATTTTTATATCCATATAATCTTACAGCTTTCACAATAAAAATAAATTTTAATACTGACTCATGAAACAAGGGTAAATTTAAACATAATTATCTTGATTGCTAAGAATTAAAGCCAACACAAATGAAAAATACATACTATAAGATGTTATTGATAGGAATATAAAAATACAACCACATATAGACAAATAGAAAAATAGATCTATGGGTGGGGTGGACGGTAGGTTAAGTGCACATGGCGCAAAGCGCAAAGTCAGGCATTAAGGATCTCGTTTGCCACCTGCAGGGAGAGGGATCCCTTCACAGGTGGTGAAGCAGGCCTGCAGTTGTCTTTCTCTCCCCGTCTCCTCTCCTCTCTCGACTTCTCTCTGTCCTAGCCAACAACAACAGCAATGACAACAACAATAATAATGACAAGGGTAACAACAAGGGCAATAAAATGAGGAAAAATAGCCTCCAGGAGCAGTGGATTCATAGTGCAGGCAAGAGCCCCTGGAGGCAAAAAAGAAAAAAGAAAAAGAAATCTATGCAGAAAGGAAGGAGGGAAGGGAGGAAGAAGGGAGGGAGAGAAAGACAAAAGAGGGAAAGAAAGAAAGAAAGAAAGAGAGAGAGAGAGAGAGAGAGAGAGGAAGGAAGGAAGGAAGGAAGGAAGATAGGAAGGAAGGAAGGAAGGAAGGAAGGAAGGAAGGAAGGAAGGAAGGGAGGGAAAGAAAGAAGGAAAGAAAAGCTTGTGAAGCATTCCACCCCTGCAGGTTGGGAGGGGGTCTCGAACCCAGGTCCTTGCTCATGATAATGTGTATTCAACCAAGTGTACCACTGCCCGGCCCCCTGCTTGTTTTCAAAGCACTCCTAGCTATCATGTGAAGTTTCTATGTGACTATACCTTACATCCAGAATCATAAGGGAATCTATCTTCCACCCAGCAGTGTCTGCCTCAAGATTTCAGATACTCACACCCAAAGTTTTAGTTGCTTTCTTATCCTTGCTTGTAGAAGATTCACTATATCATTTTTGGCTAAGTAATACAGGTCTTTCATCTGAGTGCAGTCTACTATTTGACAGTAGTGCTCAATTTCCACATGCTTATTCAATTACTAAGTGACCCTCTCTTTCACACCCATTTCTGGGATTTCTCTTTTCATACTCTGTTGTCCATCTATGCTCTCTGGCACTTATATCTCAGTCTCATCCTGAAGTTCATAGACTATGAAAATTACTTTGTTATCAAAAGCAGGCAATTTGGTTGAAACTCATAAGGAACAGATGGAACCCCAAATCCCGTCCTCTACCCTCTAGTAGCCAGTTCCACTATTCTTTCCCCACCACATCCTAAGACCAAAAGAATTCTGTATAGGCCGGCCCAGAGAAACTCTGAGTTCAAGCACATCAAAAGCAGGCACTCCAAGGGACAAATACTTTACCAAATCAGAGAGTCTAAATGAAACTCTTAATATTGAAATGGTTAGAATTCCAGTCCCACTTGCCCCTTTGAAAATGAAGAGACAACCATTAACTATGCCAGACTACTTGGGATACTCCTTTTAAATAAAACTCTAAGGCTAAAAATAAAGGGAAAAAATAAGCATGGAGAAAAACAATGCAGGAATCAAATACAACTATAATTCATATCTGAGAGCAAATATTTCATTCATAAAAACTAAAGCAAGATGTAAAAAAAGAAACAGCTTTTTTTCATTCTTACAAAATGAAACTATAACAGTGAATACACGAAAGATTCGATAGGTGAATTTGGAAGAAGTTTCCCAGAAGCAAAACAAAAATACAAACTAACTTCTAACAATACATACATACACAGAGAGAGGTAGACAGACAAAAGTTATATTTTAAAAAGCAAAAAAAAAAAAAAAATTACCAGAGTTGAAAACAAGCCTGCGGGTTCTAAAGAAAGAACACCCACAAATGTCTGGTACAGTGAGTGCAAACACATTCCAAGATACAACCTGCATTTTAAAATACTGGAAATAAAGAAAGTTTAAGAAAAATATCATAACAGGTTGGCTATTCAAATCACTGTGCAATTCAATTGCTAGAATACAACAGAAAATAGAACAATGCTCTCAAGCAGGATGTGTGTGGGGGTGGTGGTGGTGGTGATGACACACTGCTCAGCTCTGGCTTATGGTGGTGTGGAGAGTTGAACCTGGGACCTGGGAGCCTCAGGCATAACCATTATGCTATCTCCCCCACCTGACTCCACATTTTCATGTCCAGTTCAAGCATGGGCTTTATTTGAAGGGATAAAGACATTTTCAAATATATAGGCTTTCAAGTGTATTTCTCATGCATGGTTTACTTTTCAGAAATATACTGGAGGCCTTCCTAATACATACCTAAGAAACACATGAAATACAAAAACAAAGGATTTAAAAAATAGCACAAGCGATACAGGCAAGAAACCAAAGGAACAATAATATGATTCAATCTAAGGAGCAAAAGGTAAGAAGTGGGGCAACTGGACTATGAGTTCCAGAAGAGATAGCACTAAATAGTAATTTTTAAAAAGATTTAAGGGATTATTAAATGCATCTGGACTTACTAAGAAAATTTTAAACACCAGTAGAATATTTGGATAAATAATTTGTAATAGGAACTAAAGACAGTGAAGAGGGAAAATAGAGACTATTATTAATTTTTGAAGCAGAAAGGAAGATAAAGTCAGTAAAGCAATTAATAGTAAGCTTGGCTAGTAACAGTCATAGATATTCTGTACTAGTTGATATAAAAATTATGAAAATAAATATAAAAAGGAAAAGGAAGCTTTAAGGATAAGAGGAAGAAAGCTTGTTGGGCTGGGGAGATAGCATAATAGTTATGTAAGTTGAAAAACAAGATTAGAAAAGAAAACACAAGTAGAACCTGAACTGGAGTTGGCGTATTGCACCAAAGTAAAAGACTCTGGGGTGGGTGGGTGGGTGGGGAGAATACAGGTCCATGAAAGATGATGAATGACATAGTGGGGGTTGTATTGTTAAATGTGAATCTGGGGAATGTTATGCATGTACAACTATTGTATTTACTGTTGAATGTAAAACATTAATTCCCCAATAAAGAAATTAAAAAAAAAAAAAAAAAGACTTCTGTGCCTGAGGTTCTGAGATCCCAGGCTCAGTTCCCAGTACAACCTGAGCAGTCATCTGGTTATCTATCTATCTGTGTATCTCTATCACCCTGTATCTCTCTTATTAAAATAAGCAAAATATATTTTTTTAATCTGCAGATGTCTATGACTGATTAGAAATAATGAAGACAAGAAACAGGAGTGCAAAGAAGAACGCTTCTTTTCTGTAATGTCTTTTTTTTTAATTTACATCCTATTTATTATATTACTTTGATAAGATTTTAGAAGCACTATAGAAATATTGGCATTGTGGAGGCTAGAAAGATGGGATAATGGTTATTCAAAAATATTTTCATGCTTGAGGCTCTGAGGTCCCAGGTTCAATCCTCAGCACCATTATAAGCCAGAGCTAAGCAGTGCTCTGATCTTGTTCTCTCTCAGTATCTTTGAATCAACCTCTCTTTCTCTCCATATATATATATATATGGATTGTATATATATATAGAGATAGATAGATATAGATATATAGATAGATAGATATACAATTAAAATTAATACTTTAAAGAAAATATAAACACTATGATATAAGTAAAAGATTTTAAAAGCTAGGTTTCAAATAACATACTCAAGATAGGCTATTATTCCTAAGAATTTTAAGAAAGAAAAATGTCAGTTAAGAAGATTAATTAGCTATAAACTCCTTGAATACAAAATATTAGAAAATCAAGGCAAACCTATCTTCTATATAAAACAGATCTTTAGGGAGTCGGGAGGTAGTGCGGCAGGTTAAGCGCAGGTGGCACAAAGCACAAGGACCGGCGTAAAGATCCCGATTTGAGCCCCGGCTCCCCACCTGCAGGGGAGTCGCTTCACAGGAGGTGAAGCAGGTCTGCAGGTGTCTGTCTTTCTCTCCCTCCTCTCTCCATTTCTCTCTGTCCTGTCCAACAATGATGATGTCAAGAACAATAATAATAACCACAACAATAAAGCAACAAGGGTAGCAAAAGGGAATAAATAAATAAATATTTTTTAAAAAATCTTTTAAAAAAAGTCACAGAAATCACCTGGTTAGGTATCCAAGAATAGATGAGTGCTAAGAAAGCTGTGGTATATGTAACCAATGGAACGCTCCTCCTCTGTTAAGTGATAACATCATCTCCTCCTCCTCATCTTGGATAGAGATTGAAGGAATCATGTTAAGTGAGATAAGCCAAAAAGAGAAGAAATGACTACCAGATGATAGCACTCATGAGTGAAACTTAAGTAACAAGAACAGAAATGGAAAACACACAAAGTGAAACTTTGTGTTGGGTTTGGTGTATTGCTTGAAAGCAATACAGGCAGGTGGACTGGGGAGGCCTTTGGAGTCCTGGTGCATGATGATGAAAAAGAAGCTAACTTGACATAAGAGTGTTTTTGCAGACACCTATCATGGTGAGATGAAATATCATGCCCACATGGCAACAACTATCCTATAAGTCATTACCCCCCCCCATAAAATGATTTTAAAAATCGCCTGGTTTGTTATCACTATGATGCCAGCAACATTTATAGAACTCTAGTTTGACATCTAAATACAAGATACTTCCTGGTGAATTACAAAGTATTCTTCCAACTTACATAGTTTCACTGATGTTATATTAGAATCTGGCAAGAATAACTGAAGATTTAGTCTAAAACTTGAGAAGTTTTCAAATATTAGAAAAACCTGTAATTTAAAATGTCACACTCTAATATTAACTGCTTTTCAATAACTTCCAAAGGCACACAGATGTTGTAGAAATTATCAGCCTTCTCACAGAATTTCTTCTTTCCCATACATTTCATATTTTGGACTCCATAACAACACATATATGCAACAGTGGAAAACCAGAAATAGTACAAAGACACCATATAACCCAGAACACTTTTAATAAAATATTGCAACTGTCTACAAAGACTCACAGTTATCTTCAAGTGAGTACTCAGTTATAACGTCATCCCTTTGTCAATCACAACAGCCAATGATACAGAAACATGCATTTTTATAATATACATAAAAATAGACCCATCACTGGGAAGTATCACATAGCAGTTTTTCAAACATGTAATTTTAAGATTCTTCAATTATAAGTGTTATTTTAAGGAAAGCTAAAACATCAGCACTGATAATGAACTAGCAATCTTAGTACTGAACTCACTAGCACTTGCTAGGGCAGTGGGCGGGTGGGGGTGGGAAGAAACAAAGAAAGAGAAGAAAATTCAGCACCACTAAACTGCTAAAAGAGTACCTGAAGTCCAAAATTTTAGTTCTTACCTTTGCCTACAACAGTCCCTCTCTAATTAACTCTAAACTATTTCAGCATCTTGCTGCAGTATTTCCAAGTTTCTCATTTAAAAGACACATCAGCATATATTTCAGCCAATTCCACTTGCTCCTAGAAAACACTGCACGTTTTCAACGAGCATTGTCAGGAAGTGAAGCACCCTCTGGTCTTTTCACTGAAAATCAATTATGCACAAGAACAGTTTAGGTGGTCTAAATTAGCAGTGCCATATGTATAGTACAAGGTGTTCAACAGCTTTGATGAAGAATCAGTAATGATTTTAGCCAGCTGTCTGGGGTCTTGGTGTTACACATGGAAGATGAGTATCTTATTCATTAAATGTTCCTAATTTGTACATATCACTATTTTCTATTGTATAGTTAAAACATTTTTTCGTGTCCTTTCCAGTTGAACAAATTTTAAATCCTTGCCACATTCCTTTTACATAAATCTCAACATTCTGCTGATTGCCACTCAAATGAAACAAATGCCTCCTTCGATGGCTGTATATGTTAGCTGACATATTATACATTGGCATTTTCTGAATCTAGATGTGTCTTCTAGCATGTGGTATTCAAGGCCTGGATTGTTCCCTGTGCTATACATTCTTCAGAGATCACTATGTTCCTCAAATACATTTAACTTTTCTTATTTTAATTATTTTAGTATGTATTTATTTACTGGATAGAGACATAAATAGAGGAGGAGAAGCAGATCGAAAAAGACACACCTATAGGACTGTTTCGCCATTTGTGAAGCTTCCCTTACGCAGATGTGAGCCAAGGACTTGAATCCAGGTCTGTGCACATTCTAACATGTATGGTCAACTGAGTGTGCCACTGCCCAGCTTCTTTCTTTTTCTTTTATTTATTTATTATTATCTTTATATATTTATTGGCTACAGACAGCCAGAAATTGAGAGGAAGGGGGAGGGAGGAGAGAGAGAAACAGAGTGACACCTGCAGCACTGTTTCATCACTCACAAAGCTTTTCCCCTGCAGGCGGGGACCTGCTTGAACCCAAGTCCTTGAGCCATTTGATGTGGGCACTCAACCAGGTGTGCCACCACCCAGCCCCTGCCCAGCTTTCTATTCTGCTTTCAAACAGAATAAATTAAAGTTTTTCAATTTTGGTGAGAATGAGCAAATACATGTACAATTTTAACCCAGGATACACATTCACAAAACTGTCACGTTTGTACTTTTTTAGATACAATGCACTCCAAAAATGCTGGTCAATTCACTAAACTGACTATTTAAAAAAACTGTTAAACTATATTTATTAATTGGATAGAGACAGCCAGAAATCAAGAGAGGAGGGGGTTGTAGAGAGGGAGTGAGATACCTGCAACACTCACAAGGCTTTCCCCTGCAGGTGGGGGCCGGGGGCTTGAACTTGGGTCCTTGTGCATTATAACATGTGCTCTCAACCAGGTGTGCCATCACCCTGCCGCCTAAATGGACTTTCTAACCTATTCCTGGGTCACAACCAAGCATTGGGAAGGGGGGTATCAATGGTTTAGACTCTGGGAATTGGAGTAAATAATCTGTTTTAGTGTTAATTTTTCCAGCAATATCAGAGGAATGCACATAAATCATTCCACTTCAGAGCTTCAATCCCTCAACATTTAAAAAAGGGGGGCTGCAATAGGTCATAGCACATTCTAGTGTGGTCTCAGTGGCTGTCATTACTGCTGCATGCCAATCTGGTTCCCTCTGTACTCCAGTGGTTTTCAGCCTAATAACAGGTCTTTAAAGCAATCCTTCTGTACACATTGGCAAGTCACTCAGTCACACATGTCCTATGGATGTATCAATCCTAATCTGTTTGAGAGGTTAATTTGTTACTGATATTCAAGACTTCTCCCTTTCACTTTCTAGTCCATGGTCTCAGACAGAATTACAGCTGTCAAATTAGTAGGAAGATCACTGAAAAATCAGTAAAGCAATGTATCATGTTCACTATATGGTCAAAATAATAAGACTTCAGAAGGTTTTAGAATCAAAATCAACATTAATATTCTGAAACATTTAATTCTAGCAGTTCCATGCAAGGTGGCTAGGTTGTGATACGGCAAAAATAAATATTTTCAGGACAACCAAGATAAAGAAATAAGATGATTATTTATTCTGGAGATTTTTTATCAAAATGAAAAGAAGAACATATTCTTCTCATATCAAAGTTTTCTGTGCATGTTTTTTTCTCTAAATAGGAGATAATTATGCATTAAAAAATTTCTAGAAAAAAAAAGCCTTAAAAGACCTAATCACTGATTCACTAACTGCAGAATTACTTCAGATCAAATGACTTTACTTTTCCCTATTTTTCTTTTATAGAATTTCTGAGTTAATTTTTCACATTTTAAATAGAAAGTAAATAGTTACATGCTAGTTTTGTTTTTAAAAAAGACATGAAAGAATTTCTGAATGTTCAATAGTTAACCCAGTTTGTGAACTTACTTTCTTAAATACAGAGCATCTTACAGTAAGCACTATTCCAAAAATTAACAAATATAAGTTTTGTTTAAGCTATTAGGAAGAAATTTTTTAAATGGAAAAAAAAGTACAGATGATATAATTAACAAAAACTGGTCCTCAATATTGTTACTTTACAATGATGAAACTATCACAGAAGCAAAAATGCCTAATTATGTCCAATGGAAGGTAAATGTAAAAATTGATGTCTTTATGTCTGTGAATTAATCTGTATAATTACATTCTTATCTTGAAGAATCTGCAAAATATTAAGAGGGTTAGCTCTGAGTCATGGTGGTGAATTAAAGACAGGACAGAATTTTATTTGTGATTTTAAAGCCCTGTGTTCCCCTTTTTTGTTTTTAAATAATGAAGATGAAAAACTTCAAGCTTAAATACTTTAATAGCCAGATACTATGTTCCTGATATAGTTACTTCTTCTTAAAAATGGGAACTAAAAATATGCATCTATTCTGAAAAGATATCAGGGAATCCAGCTGAAAAGCATCCTATTTGTGGTGCATAAAATAGGGACAGGGACAGTTTGCAAGGATGAAAGAACTTCAGGGAACTTTACAAGCATTAAAAAGGAGGTAACACATTAAAAATTAGAACTTGCTGATAATTTCCTCACCAATAGTTTAAAATAGGGCAATGCAAAAATAACTTCCAAAGGGAGTCAGGTGGTAGCACAGCGGGTTAAGCGCAAGTGGGCAAAGTGCAAGGACTGTCATAAGGATCCCGGTTCGAGCCCCCGGCTCCCCACCTGCAGGGGAGTTGCTTCACAGGTGGTAAAGCAGGTCTGCAGGTGTCTTTATCTTTCTCTCCCATCTCTGTTTTCCCCTCCTCTCTCCATTTCTCTCTGTCCTATCCAACAACAACATCAATAACAACTACAATAATAACTACAATAAAACAAGGGTAACAAAAGGGAACAAATAAATAAATATTAAAATTATATTTAAAAAATAATAACTTATAAAATGTGTAAGATATAAAGTAAATGGGTGACCTTCAAAAATTTAAGTCCACCATACTTATATTAATACTCTCTCCCGGTGGGCCTCTGGAAAAGCTCATTTGGAGAGTACAATGTTTTGTCATGTCATGAGCCTGGCGGCAAACGCTAGAAGAAGAATGAGCCTGGCCATCATCACATGGAAGGAAGCTTCCTTACTGTGGTCTCTTTGACTCCCTCTCCCTACCGCTATCTAAATATATAAGTAGTAGTAGTAGTTTTTGTTGTTGTAGAAGTAGTTGTAGTCTTTCCTTGTTTTTCCACCTGAGATTCTAATTCTAGGTTTGTTTCAAGGAAGATGATCTATACATATTCTGTCATTTGTCTGCAAAAACAGGTGTAAAATATCAATACATTAATTCTATTATACACCTATACACTTGAGTAAAATCAGAACCTACTACAGATTACGTAGCAATAGCAGAACCTCCTACAATTTAGATTTGCCTCGAACCATCTGAAGTGCTAACAGAGTAACCTCATTAAGTAGGTGACTTTTTTCGGGGGGTACCTCAATGTTATTTGACAAACAATAAACTATAGGAAAGTCTAGATATTAAAATACTAGCAGTGCTTGGATAACTATATATGATAGCATCCCATTCAATGGAAGAAAACCTAACCTAACAGTTATATTAGCAATGTGTATAGTACTACCAACCTAATATAAAACAATAACATTATAATAAATGTTTAAGTAATGATATTTTTCAAAGATATAACTGATCTCATCGGAAACACAAATTTCCTTCAATTATTTAAATGTATTTTCCTTTATAAAGTTCAAGTGGGAACTATATCCAAAACAATGTGAAAGTGGCATAAGGACTTAATTATTAGTGATAGCCTAAGAATCATAAGAGTATTTCTGAAACCATATTCAGGCCAAGATGAGAATACAACCTGCTCTTCAAAAAATAAAGATGAAGCTTCTACAAAATAGCTTAAAGTTCCAGAAAGTAGGAATTTGAATCTTTACAAACTGCTACATGTACAGGTGCCTAACATTTAGTATAGTAAATTATTAAGTAAGTAGCTGAATAAGCCTTATTGTAGCTACATATATTTTGATTCTCAGAATCAAGCCAATTCATAATGCACTTTATAGTTAAAAGATCTGGCATACTAGACTGCAGTGAAAAAAGAACACCACAGTTCCAAGTAGGAAACCAGTGAAGTTCTCCACCTTCTATTCCTTCATGTGAATCATGACCAGAAACTTAAAAGTAAAATGAGCAAACCCTTTCTTGGAAAAACAAGAAAACTCGAAAGGTCCCTAGAGAAAAAGATCAAAAGAAAGGCTGCTGGTATTCTTCATACAACTGTTATGTACAGGTGAATGCTGATCACCTTTCCAAGTTTCATCTTTATTTGGAACTTCTACTTATCTGAGTAACCATATCACAAAGAATAAACTAAGAGTCAATCTTGAAATAACCATTATTCCATGAACAAGTAGTATGAAAAAATAGAGATCAGAACACCCTTGCCCATTACTCAGGGGAAGAAGGCAGAGATAATACGATTTCAACTGAATAAATGTTGCAGGCCTCAACGTTTCTGATGACCAGTTTAAAAAGTTTTAAGAATACCCTGAAAGGCTGGGAGTATGGATCAACCTGCCAGCGCCCATGTCCAGCGGAGAAGCAATTACAGAAGCCAAACCTTACACCTTCTGCACCCCATAATGATCTTGGATCCACGCTCCCGGAAGGATAAGGAACAGGAAAGCTTGCAACTGAGGGACTAGGATATGGAACTCTGGTGGTGGGAATTGTGTGGAATTGTACCCCTCTTATCCTACAGTCTTGTCGATAATTACTAAATCAACAAAACAAAAAAAAAAGGGAAAAAAGTTTTAAGAAAAGCTTCTCTACTCTCGTATTTCACCAATCACTACTTTCATTAAATAATAGTAATAATAATGCTCCTTGGTTCCTAACAAAAGTGCCTTCAAGCTGTTCATTCGGCTCCCTTCATTTTGGGGGCATCCTTACTGATGTTAGTGAGGCCTGTCCATTTAAAAAGCGAAGTCAGTGTCTCAAATGAGACGCGATGAGTAAAAATGCAACGAATGAGGGCATTCGCCTGCACAATTCAAACTACAATAATGAACCTCTATGGAGAGATCCATCACTAGGAGGCAGGAGATGTCACTGGAGGCGATCACCACGCAAATCCAGTCCAGTTCCCTTGAGTAGGAAACAACAGCAACAGTCCTAGACTGAAGCAAGCCGCTACACCTGTTTCCCCGACATCTCCAGTGAAGGTTTGGAGGGGAATAAACCAGCCCTGAGCAGCCAAAAGGCACCGTGGCCGGAACTAAGCACATGATACTAATGGGGTGCCTGGGACCCCGAGATCGCATAGATCAGAGCACCGGGAAACAGAAAGGACCGGCTTGTCCCCAGTCCGCTCAGCCAGGGCTATTAGAAGACAGGCTCCAGCCCCCGTGAAAAGCCCGCCCCTCTCGCCACCCACTGGGCCACCGCATCCGTCCCGGGCGCGGTGAGGTCCCGTCCCCCTCCCTGCCCCCGCTCTCCCGGGGCCTCGGAAGCCAGGGTCCCGCGGCAGGATGCCGAGCCTGTCAATACCAGGTGTAGTCGTCCTCGTCCCGCCAGGCAGCTATGCTCTCCAGGTCCAGCGGCTCCACCTCGTCCAGCAATGTGGGGGACGGCGAGGGCGGCGCGGCGGCTCCCCCCGGAGGTGTCCCCACGCCCCCAGGCTCTGGGCCGCCACTACTCGCCCCGAAGAATCCCGCCGCCGGCTTGAAGTAGACGAAGGGCGCCTCGGGGGGCTGCGCCAGGCTGCACAGCAACGAGGGCGCCGGGCTGGGCAAGCAGTAGGTCCCCGGGAACGCGGGGCTGGAGCCACCGCTGCTGCCGCTGCTGCTGCTGCCGCCGCCCCCGGCGCCCAGCGCCAGCCCGAGCCCCAGGCCCCCCGAGGCAGCGGCGGCGGCGGCCGGGGGGCTCCGTGGACCCAACGGGCTGCAGGCCCCGGCGGGAGGCGGCACGCCGGGAGGCTGCGGCGGCAGCAGCAGCAGGTGCGGGGCGGCGGCCGCGCTGGCCGCCCGGCTCCGCAGCTGCTCGTTCTGCTTCTCCAGCTTGCGCACCAGCTCCTGCAGCTTCTTCACCTCCAGCTCCGCGTTCACCACCGGCCCGGAGCCCGCTCCGGAGCCGCCCCCCGCCGGGGCGCATTTCACCTGCTCCGCCATCATCGTGAGCTCCGAGGCGGCGCGGCTGTGCGCCGCCTCGCGGGTTCGCTTGGTCGCGGGGAGACTACGGCTCCGGCTCAGCCGCCGCGGCCCGAGCGGAGGACCACGCTGGGGCTGAGGCCGGGTGGACTGTCGGCATCAGCGCCGGGCCTCGGTCTCCAGCCCAGGCAGCCGCCGCCGAGCCGCACTGCACATGCTCAGAGCATCCCTCCAGTCCCCTGGGCGCCGCGGCTGCTCCGGGTTTTAGCCTCCGCCTCGAGGCGGGGCCAGGGGCGGAGCACCGAGGGAGGTACTGGGGGGCGGGGCAGGTGGCCCCGCTTGGGGTCTTGGGGCCCTCGCCCCCGCCCAGGCTGCCTAGTCCCTGATTGGACCTGGCCTCAGCCTTCCCGCCACGGGCGCTTCCTCCCGCAGACACAAGGGGTGTGTGTGGGGGGGGGGGGTGCCGAGGGGCGGGGCTCTGAAGGCGCTGGGCTGCTGCCGCAGCAGCAGGTGCAGGCCCTAGGGGCATGCATCTGGCATCCGCTGGTTTGCTACTGGCCTAGGGGTCTGTTATGCTTAACAACACTAGACACTATCCACTGGTCCACAGACCAGGAAGCACATAGAAAAAGCTGGGAGATGCTAGTGTAGGAACCAAAAACACAGATATCTGACACAGAAAGGCTTTGAGTTGTTAACCCGCTGACTGGTGACACAGAAACAAAATGGTGGTACCTAGGAGAAAATAAGAAATTCTGCTCACTAACAGAGGGAGAGTAGCAGTCTGTGAAACAACCAAGAATTCAATTTATTTTAAAATAGTCAGATTTGAGCTGTTATATCACCATCAAGTGTTTGCCACGATAAAACGAGCACATTTTTATTCTGTACATATCCATACGTTCAACAAATACAAGATCATTGAGGACCTAATTGCTGTGCCACACAGCAACCCAAGAGTTGGACATGCAAGTGGTGAACAGAGCAAAAACCATCGTGGGAGAAACATGCGTTAAATTGTATAGTGCTCTGTTAAATTATTTACACGTTATTAAGAGTAGATTTACTTAGGTGGGGGTAGGAACTTTACCCAATATCACTAATCTCACTTGCTAACCTATTTCTTACATCTTGTGAAAACTATTGGAAAGGTAGAGCTATTTTGAAGCAGAGTAATCAAATAAAATTTCATGCAATTAATATCAATATTTTGAGTGTTAGAGAAAAGTCTGAGGTTTGGATATGAGAAAAGTTCACACAACAGATTATCCTCCTCATATGAAAGCATGAAGACCCTGCTCAGGACATTGCATATTAGTCTTGGTGACAATGGACCATATTCTCTGGAATGACTTCTACACTGTATCAGTTGGTTCTAGATATGATGCTGCTCAGCAACACTGTGTCTTCTAGTTGGCAATATGTTTCTCTAGTATCTATGCGAAGGGTGATGCTCTGCATGTAACTTGCGTGATGAGAGCTAACACAATTTAGACACATATGTATAATAACCCTATACATTTCTACCTGCTATCCCAGCTTGCTGGACCATCATCTAACCACCTGTATCACCTATCACCTTTTCAAGTTTCTGCTCTATCATCTGGATATTCTGGTTATTACCAAAACCTGGAAAAGTGGAATAATACAACTGAAAGTCCTAAGTAAAGATTCTATTGAAGGGTTTATCCGCATGCTCAGTGGCAGATGTGGGTAGCAGTATCCCTGCAGCACAAAGAAAGCGAGACGACTGACACAATGAGAACAAAGAGCTGCTGGGTTTTACATTAGTAAAAGAAATTGCCAATAGTGAAGACAACAAGAATTCTGATGTCAAGAAAAGCAATCATTTCGCTGTAGAATTTATATACTATGAGGAAAGAAGTAAGCAGCCCGCTCCTCCTCCATTTGCCCCATATCATCCACAGAATACACCCAAGCAACCAGTTGTCAAGCTCTGAAACTGTGTTTTCTGAATCTTGACTATTATTAAAATCTTTCTTACTTAGGGAGAAAACATTCACTGAAATTTATACACAGAATGAGTTATGACCTCCTGTCCTACCTTTCTATTCTACAGTCTTCTGAAAGAACTGATTTGCCCTTTTCCTGTTTTAAAAGTGTAAAACAATTCATTTATCTAGAAATCTTAAAGTCTTTCTGTTTAAGCACCTCTCCCTTCTCCCCCTTCTGTACATACAAGAGACTTTCAAACACACATTGATTTTAAATTGGTATCCCCAGGGTGCCAGACTCTTAAACACATAATTAAAGAGGTTGATGGTGTCAGGGTTTTAATTAAGCAGTCTTGATTTTTGTATTTTGATGCAAATTTGTAAGCTTTGTGGTTTGAGAAAGTCACATGTATAGTTGCTCAATTTTAAAACATTCAAAAAAAATTTTAATGAACTTAAATGGTGATTTTAGAGATTAAAATATAATACACATGGATTACATTTAAAAATTATTATTTGCAGCTAGGGAATACTTCACTGGCAGAACACTGGACTTGCATGCCTGAGGTTCCTGGCTTGATCAACCACACCACATGTACCAGAATAGTCCTCTGGTTTGTCTCTCTGTCTCATGTGAAACTTCTTTAAGATGTAAAAGATAAAGATCTTTTAAAAATTATATGGTTTAATGATAAATGTGAAGCACTATAAATAAAAGACAAATATTCATACATCATTCATCCCAAAACCATATGAGGTGTACATTTTTCCAGTGCACTTCACTTCTTACACTTCAGAATTATACTCACCCTATCAATCTAGAGATTTTATTTTTTAAAGATAGAGACAGAAAAGTAGAGAGAGAGTAAAAAACACCACAGCACCAAAGCTTCCTTCAGTATAGTGAGGGCTGGCCTATAGCAAGACTATGCAAGTGACTTATTTTACTGATTCCACTCTAGTGAGCTTTCAGAGAGAAAATGAGCTTATTTTGATTTGTAGTTTGAGCATGTCTGTAATAATATCAACGATCCCTGTATAGATTTACAAAAGCAATATGTTTTTCTACTTTAAAATTACATTAATAAATCTAATTCTCCAAGGAATTCTAGGGATAGTCTGCTATTCTAGTTTTACAGATGGTTAGGCTTATGATTTGTTTACTTGACCAAGTTCAGTCATGAAAATGACAATAGTTGTCAGTATACTTTCTAGCAAGCCAGCCACTCTTACCCATAAAATCCCTCGAAGAAGGGCCGGGTGGTGACACACCTGGTTGAGTGCACAGGTTACAGTGCGCAAGGACCTGGGTTCATGCCCCTGGCCCCCACCTGCAGGGGGGAAGCTTCACAAGTGGTGAAGCAGGGCTGCAGGTGTTTCTCTATATCTCTCCCTCTCTATCATCCCCTTCCCTCTCGACTTTTGGCTGTCTCTATCCAAATAATTAAATAAAGATAATTTTTTAAAAAAATCCCTCTAAGATAAAGCCCCATGTGTTTGAAATGCAAATATTCAGTCGGTACATTGTATATATCCCAACATGAACACTACATTCATCCAAGTTGATAGATCCAATTACTGCAAAAATAGAAATCACCTAATGTGTTAAATCAAGATCAAAGATCCTCAATAATAAATTCTTACCAAAATAATCTTGAGAAAAAGAAACAGAAATGGAGGCATCAACCGCCCAGATCTCAAACTATATTGTGAGACCATTGTAATCAAAACTGCCTGGTACTGGAATAAAAATAGATACGCAGACCAGTGGAACAGAACTGAAAGCCCAAAAATAACACCCCATATCCATGAAGATGCAATTTTTGATAAGGGGAAACCAAGCTATTAAATGGAGGAAGAAGGGTCTCTTAAATAAATGGTGCTGGGAAAACTGGGTTGAAATGTGCAGAAGAATGATACTCAACCATTTTATTTAGCTAGAAACAAAAGTCAACTCCAAATGGATCAAGGACCTGGGTGTTAAACCAGAAACTATCAAATACTTAGAGGAAAATTTGGTGAAACACTTTCACATCTAAATCTCAAAGACATCTTCAGTGATAAAGACCCAATTGCAAGGAAGACTAAACTAAAAATAAACCGATAGGACTACATCAAATTGAAAAGCTTCTGTACAGCAAAAGTAACCATCACCCAAAGAGATTCTTCACAGAATAGGAGATGTTTACATTGCATACATCAGACAAGAGGCTAATAACCAAAATATATAAAGAGATCACAGGGACCGGGTGGTGGTGCACCTGGTTGAGCACACGTTACAGTGTACAAGGACCCAGGTTCAATCCCTCGGTCCCCACCTGCAGGGGGAAAGCTTTGCTAGTGGTGAAGCAGGGCTGCAGGTGTCTCTCTATCTCTCCCCCTTTCTGTTTCCCCTTTTCCCTCTTGATTTCTGTCTGTTTCTATCGAATAAATGATTATAATAAAAAGATATATTTTTTAAAAAGCTCAGCAAATTTAGCAACAAAAAAAGCAAATGATTCAATTCAAAAGTGAGGAGAGGATATAAACAGATTATCCACTATAGAAGCAATATAAAACGTCAACAGACATATGAAAAATTGCTTCAAGTCATTGATTGTCAGAGAAATGCAAATAAAGACAACAATGACATACCACCTCTCCTTTGTGAGAATGTCATACATCAGAAATGACAGCAACAACAAATGCTAGAGTGATCGTAGGGAGAAAGAATCCCTCCTGTACAGCTGGTGGAAATGTAAACTGGTCCAACCCCTGTGGAGAACAGTCTGGAGAACCCTCACAAGGCTGGAAATGGATCTACCCTATGATTCAGTAATTCCTCACCTAAAGATAGGAAACAAGCACACCCATCCAAAAATATATATATATGTACTTCTATGTTCATAGCAGCACAATTTGTAATAGCCAAAACCTGGAAAAAACCCAGGTGACTGAGAAAGTTGTGGTATGTATACACCATGGAATACTACTCAGCTATTAAGGATAATGAAACCAACTTCTGAGACATGTCTTAGATGGAGATTGAAGGAATTATGTTAAGTGAAATAAGCCAGAAAGAGAAAGATGAGTATGGGATGATCCCACTCATAAACAGAAGTTAAGAAAGAAGAACAGAAAGGGAAACACAAAGCAGAATTTGACTGTGTAGCGTATGGAGCCAATGTAAAAACCTCTGGGGAGAGGGGAGGGTAGACTTTCAGCTCCAATATAGGAGGGTAGGGATAGGGACACAGACCTTTGGTGGTGGGAATAGTGTTAATATATACCCCTATTAACTTAAAGTTTTATAAATCACTATTTAATCAATATGAGTAGGTAATATAAATGAATTGAATGTCACAAGAATTTTAATGCATAGACTTCAGTCCTGAGTGTATATTCCTTTAATCTAAGCACTTAAGGTTTCAAATTCATAAAGTGATTGAATTTCAGCATTGGGCTTAAGTTGTTAATGCATTTCTAATAATGACCTTTTTTTTAAATATTAAAACACCTACAATCTTAGACCAGGGAGACCAGAAGCAACTGGTCTTGTCAGTATATAAGATATAATTATTTATAGATAGCATTAAATGACATAAATCATGATGAGGTCTTAAATGAAATCTCTGGAGAGCTGCTAATTTTCCCTGTGCTTCTTTTGATCCATACTATTTGATGCTGCATCGGCTGATATCAACCCAAATCAATGCAACCAGTACCACCTCGACATGTTTCACTTCAGACTATGTTCAGAGATGCCAGGTCTGAGATGCCAACCCTCCAGCTCCAATAATTGGGTACAACCTGTTCTAGCTCACAGGATTCCTCAGTTCCATTTCAGATGGCACATCTCCTAACAAAGTTATAGAACCTAAGTATAGACCAGGGCCCATGAGATAGGGCACATGTGCACATATATCCATAAGTCAAGGGAAAATATATACCTTAAAGTAAAAGTGTGCAGTGACTCAATAAGTGCAGCAAACAAGTAGAAAGACCTAAAAATGACACCATGAAGTACTTACTCAAATATTCTCTACTTAGACCTAGATACCTTCTTCACCTACCTCCTACCTCACTTCCCTCAATCACTCTAAGCCTAACCTGTCAGATAAATTGAGGAAAACAAAAGCTGGATAAAGGGAAAAGACCCACACATTTTATGGTGACTCTTTTGGTCACTACCAGGCCAACCTATCATCCAGGGCCCTATTCAGGGAATCCTGGGATTTCCATATAGGTATGATGGGCCTAGACCTCTAACAGATCCCTCTCTCCACCATCACTGGTCATCTCCATCAAGAACAGTATCATAAACCCTCTAGTGGGCCTCTACAGGACATTGCCTTCAACTTAGAACAGCAATGGTAAAAACTGCCCTACTCTCCAAAGGGAGCTTGGGTCAACATACTCTGCCATTCGGGGAAGACTGGTCCTGAAATGAGTACAGCTTATAATGTTCCTAGCTATGACCATAGGATGTGAGCTCAAACCAAAAGGGATACAAAAGTTACATGGGCTCCTGTGCTAAATATGAATAGACATGGGCCCCGGGTCAGATCAATGGGGTTTACAGTTAACAGTATGTATATACTTTTCCCATATTTAGAAGCTACTCTTTCTCCTGATCTAGCTTTATGGTCTTATTCCCAACTCTGAAACAATCCTCCCAGACAATGCTTTTAGCCCACCTGCACATTACTGTCTGGCCCAGGCAAAAATTAGTAAAGTTATGCACCCATTGAAATATAACTAAACTAGACTTTCTAGCTTCTTCTAACATGAAGACCTCAAATCTCGTCTGCTATACTTTTACCTTTATGTTAATGATTATTAAATTTTTTTTGCACTATATCTTAATGCTTTTCAGCCACCAAGCTGCAGATGCCACCATGACGCCAACCTGACTTCCCTGGACAGATGACCTCACCAATATGTCCTGGAACTTCACCTCCCTAGAGCCCTACCTCACTAGGGAAAGACAGAAACAAGCTGGAGGTATGGATCAACCAGTCAATGCCCATGTCCAGAGGAGAAGCAATTACAGAAGCCAGACCTCCCACCTTCTGCACTCCATAAAGATCTTTGGTCCATACTCCCAGAGGGATAAACATAAGGAAACTTCCAAAGGAGGATAGGGATACAGAACTCTAGTGGTGGGAATTGCGTGGAATTGTAGTCCTCTTATCCCACAATCTTGTCACTCATTATTAAATCACTAATAAAATAAATTTTAAAAATGATTTGTCAAATTAATTCAGATAAACTATGTTTATTATTTTTCCTTTTTTGCCTCTTAATTTAGATCCTTGCTTATACATACAAAGAAGACTATTAGTTGCCATTAACATCATGTTCAGTGCCAAGAAAGTGGTTAGCACATTGCTTTTTTAAAAAAGAATAAGTGAATTAGGCCCTAAGGTAGTCTAATCTGTAAAATGCACACTTTACCATGTGAGTACCATGCAGGACAGCAGGGAAAGCTTCATGCATGGACGAATCTTGGTGTGGTGTCCCTCCTCACTTTGCCTTTCTCCTTCGGTGTCTCTCTGAAAAGAGTCTTCCTAGAGCAGTAGAATCAGGCAGGTTCAAAGACTTGGTACCAATAAATAGAAAATAAACTCCCAAGTTCTAGCTGAAATTTAGGCAGGAAGCTTGTTATCTCTTACCATAAACTTCATTTATTATATGTAACAACACAGAGCTTAGAGGCTTTTTGCAGGTACCATAATAATCTATTATTTCACATCTGACCCAATTATAAACTAGAAAAATAATTGTTGCTTCAAATGAGTTTATTTCAATGTAAGAGAAAGCAGAAACAAAAAATTAATGAAGTCAGAGTCAATGAGAGAGCTCACTTGGATAGTGCACTTCTTTGCCATGTGTACAACCCAGGTTCAAGCCAAATGCCTACGACATTGAAAAAAGCTTCCATGTGGTCTCTTTCACTCCATTTTCTCTGCCACTGTCTTTCTGTCTCTATCTGGAAAGAAAGAACTACATGCTGTAAGAATTTTTTAAACAGCTCCTGTAAGGATTACTTCATTCTGACCACACCAAACTCTATTACTAGAATTTATGTCAATAAAAAGTATAATTATACCCTATAAAGACATATATACCAGTGCTTATGATAACATGATAATAATAATTCAGTTTACTTGGCAGGTTATCCTTGTTAAAGCCCTTTATAATAAACCATTATTTAGCATCTATTACGTTCAAGTCACAATGCTAGATTTTTTTAAAACAGTGACTGTATCACTAAGACCTTACCTAGTTAGGGAAAGAAGCACATAGATAATTATAGTACAACACTTAGTGTGATGAATATCATGATGAAAATACAAGTCAACAGCATAGAGAGTAACCAAGAAATAGCAATTAATCTTGACTAAAACTTTTAGGACCTGTAGAAAGTGTACTTTATTTCATTTGACTCTCCTTATCAATTTGTGAGGTACTAGAGAAATACTTGTGATACTCATTTCTACAGACAGGCTAATCCATGTATCAAAACAATAGTAGAACTAGGCTACAGCACTCAACTCTCAGTCCTAGTTAATAGGATTGCCTTTGTGGTCAGTTTGTACTGCTTTTATCAAAAACTCATATAAATACCACTCCTATCAAAACAAAACATTTTACAATCTCTGTACAGTTGCTGTTGATGCTTACTAAACCTCATCAGTTACTCTATGAACCTTACTTGAACTAACGAATCTTGTTATGTAGTTTCTATTGTTAGTCTTACACAGATGAGGAAAGTGAGACAGATCAATCTGTCCAGTGTAATTCAGCTAGTAAGTGGCAGAGTCAGGAATTAAAGCTAAACATTCTGGTTTTAGAGCCCAAGTTTGTGAACTGTACTATTTCTTTCTTGTCTGGGCCAGTGCCTAGCAGAATATATTGTTCTCATCTTAGTGGTCCATCAACTAAAACTATTGACTAATGTAGAACCAATAACCAGGGATACCTGGATAGTTCTCTTCCCAGAATTTAAAATGTCATCAAACACTGACTAGAAAAGTTTAATTTTCAAGATGAAATTACCGGCATTGGGACAGCATTTTAGACACTCAATGCTTATTTCTCTCTGCATGAACAGCAAAAACAGGATAAGCCATCACTGCTGTGTTTTGCATTTCTGGCTATTTGGGTTCTTCAAATGTCAATTCCACTCTTAAGAATAATGAAAAGAAACAATGCCACAGTCTATTTGGACCATGTAATGGTTTTTAGAGATGATTCAAAGTTGAAAATTGTGAGAAAAAAGGTTCAGAAATTTTTTCCTAAATCTAAAATGTTTTAATCCAAACTAAATAGACATTTTAAGGAAGCTGTGCTTTTCTTAAAAATAAGATTACTTAGACCTGGAAAATAACATCATACCTAAACTTTCAATTTTTTTCAAATTTTCATGGCTTGATAAGAGGTAAATTAAGCCTGTGAGAGTTGAATTTATAGACAATTGTTGATAGTTACACTACTGCCACACTGAATGTCTCTAGAGCTTTTGAATGTTTTTAGATTCAAAGCAACTTATTTTATTGTTTTCCTCGAATGTTTTTAATCATAAAAGTCAATATGGTAGAGTTTCTTTCATTCAAAAAAGTTCTTTTATCCTTTGACAATTTCCAGAACTTTCTTTCCTTCATTTTTTTTTAAACCCCCTTGCAAAATACAATGTAATCACACCAGAATGTTACAAACTCAAAAGTCAAAATTTATTTGAAAGTCTCTGAGATGACAGAGCAATGAGTCTTCTATGAGGATGAAACCTTTGGTTCTCCTTCAAGGGACTACATATATAGTTGCATGGCTATGACTATCAGAATTTAAGTAAATGGTGGAAGGTAGCATACAGAAAACAGCATGGCCTTCACTTGAGTAAATGACCATCATATTCTAGAAGCCAAATTCAAAGAAGTTGTTACAAGTTTTTTTTTTCAAAAACCTCCTGTGAGTGTCTACCCATGGCTTATGAATGTAATTTTCAGAAAAGAATAATAATTATAATGTAAAGTGATTATGTTTCAACCATAGTATCTCACCCTAGGTCTTTCATGTCACCAAAGGATTATATCACAATGATTACATACATATTCTTATCAAAAGGAATATTTTTGTTTGTTTCTTTTCAAAAAGAAAAGCATGTCAGCAAGCAGAATGCATATCAAAAATATAGTCACCTTTACCAGAAAGAACATAAAATAGCTCAAGAATGTATTCTGGTAACTAGCAGGTTAAATGTGTAGGATAAAGGAATATTAACTGCTAGGTAGTTTTCCAGTTTTATGTCTAGCATATGAATTTTTTTTTCAGATTAAATCTTCACTTGATGATATTTGTAAGTATTTGCTGTTAGTCCATGGAAAATAGTGCCTGAAAATTTCCAGATGCTACTTTAAAAGCAAGTGGAGACAAGAAAACCAGCAGTCATAATTGTATAAAAAGCACTGAGCTCATTTGGTTAAAAGACTGTAAGTGCAACACCAAACAGGAAAATCTAAAATCTAAAGTAATGCAAGTTGTAGAAGATTGAAGTCTAGGTACTAACTGAAAACCTAAGTTGGAAATGGGATGGGGGCAATCTGTCCTTATGACATTGCTGCACTGCATATTTGGACAGACATACAGAACATCAAAGGAGACTCAGAAGATTTCATCTGTACTCAGCTACCCAGACAGAGGAAGGCTTGGTCACCTTACTTATATAATTGCCAAGGTATAAACAAAGGGCCTGACCAACTGCATATTAGCTCATAAAATTCCTGCCAAAGTGTGGCAAAAATTCCCTCTACTCACATTCCATAGCCAAAGCTAGTCATCTGGCTACACATAACTTCAAGACCATAAGGCATGCAAATACTATATAACCAGAAGAACTGAAAGTATTTGTTGTACTGCATTGCCTGGTCCCCTATGCCTACACTGAACTTCTCTGTTCCAGACTCTTGGAAACAGAGTTGGCAGTCAGCTGAGGTAAAGAACAAACACCTCATCACAGACCCCTGCAAGCGTCAACCCGACTTTGACCTAGCACGTTATGATTGGGCCCTCCTCAATCGCTATCGAACAGGCCAGGCCATGGCCGGTGCGCCGCTATGTTCCATCGCTGGGGAGCCAGAAACGACCCGAACTGCCCCTGCGGCTACAGACAGACTATGACCCACATAGTCAATGACTGCCACCTCTCCAGATTCAAAGGAGGTCTCGAAACTTTACATCAGGCTCAACCTGACGCTGTTGACTGGCTACAGAAGGGCAAACGCTAGAAGAAGAAGATTGCCTAATACAACACACTTTCATATAAATGTTTAAGGCCAAGATTTACCTTAAATGTTTTTGCCTACTTTCCATAAATTTTGGAGAACTCTTATTTTTGTGGTTGTTAAACTATAAATTTGCTACAGCTTTATCTCCGTTCATTTGTAATATATATTATATGTGTATAAAATACGTATTTCTGTGTTGGGGAGATAGTATAGTGGTTTTGCAAAAAGACTTTCATACTCAAGGCAGCAAAGGTTTCAGGTTTAATCCCTGATAGAACTAAGCAGTGCTCTGGTAAAAATAATAATAATAGTAATAACATTTATCTAATCTTAAATTTAAAAATATGTGATTTATGCATATTTTTTGAAGTCAAGTTACTTATTTTTGTTTTCTCATTATCAATAATCTCACTAAATTATCAGCTACTGGTAGATAAGTGTTTAAATGTCCTATTATGGTGATATGCATTATATGTAAGTATGTTATATAGATATATATTTTTATTTTTTGATAGACAGAGAGAGATCGTGAAAGAAACCAGAGCACTGAAACTTCCTTCATTGTGGTGGGAGCTAGGCTAGAACCAGGGTAGTTTACATGGCAAAGTAGCACACTATCGAAGTGAACTATTTCACCATTCCTGTTTTGTGTATGTCATGCATGTTTGTTCATTATTTACATATTCTTCTATATAAATTATATATTATATATCCTTTGTAGAGTATTTTATTTATCGGAATGTAATAACTATGGGTGAAAGTATAGTTTTGAATTTTACACTGGTAAGTATATATATCTGTCTACTATCCACTTTTAAATAAATCTAAAATGAAATGGTACATCAAAAACTCAATCCACAGTAGATATCTGAACAGCCTGCTACATAAGTCAACATTACAGTCTCAGTTACAGCTCCAGTTTTACCTTAGTTGCAAATACAACATATACTACACCATTCAACCTGCATGCCCCACGCCTGAGTAAAGAATGAGTAGAAGCTACAGTGATTTTAGTAATTTAAATATATATATATGTATTTCTTTAATAAATTATTCATTCAGTATAGAGGCAAGGAGAAATGGGGAGGGAAAGAAGATGGAGGGGAAAAGGAGAGGGAAAGGGAGAGGGAAAGGGAGAGGGAGAGGGAGAGAGATAGAGACCTGCAGCATTGTTTTACCACTTGTGAAGCTTCCCTATTGCTGATGGGGACCAGGGTCTTGAACCCAGGTACTTTTGCACTTTAATGTGTGCACTTTACCAGGTGTACCACCACTTGGCCCAACTACAGTTTTTTTTTTCTTCCTTGCCTCCAGGGCTATCACTGGGGTTAGATGCCTGCGCCATGAATCCACTGCTCCTGGTGGCCTCCCCCTCCCCCATGTTGTTGTTGTTACTGCTATTGTTGTTGTTGTTATTGCTGTTGGATAGGACAGAGAGAAACTGAGAGAGGACAGGAAGGCAGAGAGGGGGAAGAGACCTGCTTCATAGCCTGTGAAGTGATCCCCTGCAGGTGCGGAGCCTGAGGCTGGAACCAAGGCCCAGCTCCCCAAGCCTGTCCCTGTGCTTCGCACCATGAGGGCTTAACCAGGTGCACTACAACCTGGCCCCCCACTACAGTGATTTTTTAAAACTTCTCTCTCTTATTGAATAATTCAAGGGGAAATTACGTAAATCCCATACAAGTAAGATTAAAACTTTCCACATGAATTCAGGCATAGTGATCTAATGTATACATACTGGAAGTGTCAATTGGACAGTAACTGGATCTTGTGTCTGTCCCACTAACTACTAGAAATTTTAGCCTCATGACTCTTGTTTTCATGTAGTGGTCATCAGCTTAGAAAAACTAATGAAAATGATACTGATTTACAAACAAGCAAACAAAAACCCTTCCTTCCCACTTTTAATATGAGTTGTGATGGATAACTGAAACTCTTGGAATATAAAAATCTCAGAATCAAATTTGTCATGGAGAAGATGAGGGAGGTTTACATTTGGATTTGTTTTAAATTCTTTAAAAGCTGTTCTTTTAAATTTGCCATCTGTTACTTTAGTGCTTCAAAGTGGCTATGGTAACTGTTCAGGGAAACCAGACAGAGCCATAGTGTAATCAGTATGGCTTGACCCCTACTGTGTCTTTCTCAGGGAGAGAGAGTAACTCACTGTGAGTCTCCTCACACAACAAAAAAATTCTTCTGCAAATATGTTATCCTTCTGGTTAATGCAGAGCAGAGCAGAGATAAGATTTGGTCATAAATATTTTGCAAATCATTTGAGTTAAAAAACACTAATTCTGACAAGTAAATTCTATCATCCTCCTAAGCAGGACTTTCACACATATGGCCCTCTGACATCTTTATATAGATCTCAAATAACATCAAGAGCTATGCAGTTTGTCTTAATTTAAAAAAGAATGATCCTTTGTATCAGTTTTCAGATTCCATCTCTTCCCTTCAGATACTTTTGCTTGGGTAGAAGAAAGTAGTAGATGTGATGCTGGGGACCAAATGGAGGGTCTTATACAAACAAGGTGTGCACTCCACTGCCAAGCCACTTTTCTATTCAAGCAGTATTCTAATTTCATTAACAGTTCATTAGAGCCTGAAAAATAGCACAGTGGCTATGCACAGAACTTTCATGTCTGAAGTTCTGAACAAGTCCCTGGTTCACTCCCTGGTATGACCATAAACCAGAGCTGAGCATTGTTCGGGGGGGGGGGAGGGGAGAACCACTAAACTGTGCTTGCTAAAGCATATTAAGAGTCAATGAAGTTTATCTCTAGCTCGTTTTTCTCTACTAAAAAACATACACTGAAACTTTTTAAGGGATTAAAGCATTTACACATATTTTAAATTTATAGACTAGAAGTTGCAATACCTTATGAAAGAGTTAAATACACATACATATGTCTGTGTGCCGGGATAGCCTGAGGGTACTTCTTCACGAGCTAGTGCTCTCTGGGTTGGAGAGAACTCAACTGGAGCTGATCTAGGCTGCTGTGTGGGAGAGGGATCAGGAACTCGTGCTGCACCAACTTCCGCAGGAGATACACTCTGGAACTCTCGGAGCCGGAAAGCAATTTCCAAGTGTCTTTAATCAGAAGAGCAGCTGTTTTTATACTCTCCAGGTAGGGTGGAAACAGGATGTGATATAGAGAGGGTGGAGAGAAAAGTGACTGGTAAAAATCAGAGTGTGACAAAGAAGGGATCGGTGTGTGACAAGGAGGGGGTGGAGAAGGAGAGAATCCTATCATAGAACCACCAATGCCCTGGAGTGCTTTATGTAAAAGTGATTTATGTAAATAGACCAAAGTTTTGGATCAGTAAAATCCCTATATAGGCATATGGTTAAGCAGAAGCCAGGGGGAGGTGGCAACTACCCAACATCTCCCCCTTTCTTTTTAACTTTTTGCCATAGTATCAGGAGTGCGGGGCACTTTGTGAGGCAGGGAGACTGATTAGAGGCACACCTTTTTTGGGGGTTCTACTGTCCCTCCTTGCTCAACCTCTCTGTGGAGAGAGAGACTAACAGGATTGACACACCCCTCAGGCTCAAGCCCTTCCAAGCTCAACCGTATCCTCACAATTCCCCAACATCTTCCTCTTACTTAATGGCCATATATAACTGGGTCAATGTCTGTAAAAGGCTTCATCTCTGTCAGGGGAATAGCAGTGTAGGGGTGAATGGAAACCTGTTGGGAAGAAAGCAGAATGATAGTGTGTAAGTGTCTTCAAAAAGAACTAGCACAAGACAGGGAGGGATAAGTAAGAGTAGCAAGAGACAGAGTGAGCCTGATGGGTGGAGGAGTGGGGGCCTGATAAGCCGAGGGGCTAGAGGGGTGATCTGGCATTGCAAAATCCCGAGTCAGCTGGCGGTAAGTTCTATGAACTGCTATAGTCATTCTTCAAGAAGTCCAGCAGTATAAAAGGAGTGTACAGCAAGTTCTATAGAAGCATCAGTCCAATGTCAAAGGCCAGGAAATAAATGCCACACATCTATCTTGATGGAGGAGGACGGCCACTGGAACTTTTCTTCTCTACAGAGAGTGACCTGGAACCGCCAAAACATGGTGGGCGAAACAGAAGCAGGAAGAGCAGACACCGATGGTTGAGAGAAAGGCAGTAGGAAAGTCTTGTCCTTTGGAGTCTGTGAATCAGGTTCTCCAGATCGTGTCAGGTCACATCATGGGTTTCGGGGGATGGCTGTAATTGTGGGTGATGTCAGAGGTCAGGGGTCCAAGATGGATTTCTGGGGATTCTATATGAGCAGATGCTTCTTTATGCGAAGGCTTGTCATAGCTGTAGTTAATTACTTATGAAAAAACTTTAACAAATTAGAAGTTTACTACAATTGATAACTCAATGATTATAATTGGTTTAGGTATCTTTATAACTTCGTGTAAAGGTCATCTTACGTGACCTCATGTAACAGTCTTTATATAGCAAAGTTTTCATACTGAATTTAAGTCACATATATTGATTCTTAACTATTTTTACATTGGGTTTTTAAGCAAACTCAGGTTACTAGAGTTAACACATTTTAGTGATAATTTTTTTTTTTTTGGTACATTTACAATATCGGATTGATGCCAAATTTGTTGTGGATTAATTTCCACAAGATAGCTTACAGGACATTTTGGGGGGCCCTCCAAAAATGTCCTGTATAGAGAATTTGTATTTTAACTTAGGAGATGATGAATTGTCACATTGAATATTTAGAGTTTTACCTTAAACACTCAGTTACTTAAATGAATTGATTTTACCTCTTCTTGTAAAAATGTAACTTCAAAGTTGCAATTTAACTGTTAATGTTTACCAAACTTGAAACACGCATATTAAACATATAGTTTATAACACACAGGAGGAGAAAAACTTGTAAATAAGATATATCATTTCAAATGTGAATTTAGATCTACTGTCATATTTGAACCATCTTTACTCACACAGTTTAAGACTAAACATTTCATATTGAAAAAAGAAATCAAAAGGGGAAATGAACAATTTTTGGACTGTTTCTGGACGTCTCCAGAAACCATGGCTGCATCCAGCCGTTTGATATAAAGTCAGTTAACTTTCAGAGTACTCTGAGCACAATGGGTCATACAAAAATTATGGTCCTCAACTCACTCAATTTTTTTTTTCACTCACTCACAAAACACAACTGGCCAGTCATAGCATAAGACATTCATTCGGGGGGGGGGGAAGTTCTGTGAATCAGATTTTTTTTTTTTTGATTCTGCCATGCTGTATTATGGATCCTGGGGTGCATCCTGTAGCCAGTCCTCTTGCAGCCAGTCTTCTTGCAGTGTTTCTTGTTCTTCAGGGATATCAGCGCCATCATGTGGGTATTGCCGGACATGGCGGGCAGGAACCCAAACAGGCTTGGAGTAATTTTGTGGAAAAATACATGCGAAACCCCTCCCCATAGTCAACAGGGGGTCAGGTCCTTTCCAAATTTTATCAAGTGGGTCTTTCCATTTGACTTTAATAGCTGGGAGGGTGGGTGGTGTTTGCCAATGAGGAATTATAGGAGGTTGGTCGGAGTTTTTGTAAATATTAAAGAGATTTAATGTAGTTAAGGCTTTTGCCAGCTGGATATTAGGGGGGTACATTTCCCCTTTTTCTTTATTTAATTGAGCCTTAAGAGTTTGATGGGCCCTCTCAACAATGCCTTGTCCCTGTGGATTATACGGAATGCCTGTAGTATGAGTAATGTTCCAGAGGGAGCAAAAATCTTTAAATTGTTTCCTGGTAAAAGCAGGTCCATTATCCGTTTTAAGTTGAAAATGTAAACCCATTACAACAAAACAGGAGAGCATATGGCTTATAAGCTTTTTTGAGTTTTCTCCAGTCTGAGCTGTAGCCCACATAAACTTAGAGAAGGTATCAATTGAGACGAACACATATTTTTGTTTGCCAAAGTTAGGTATGTGGGTAACATCAATTTGCCAAAGAGCGTTGGCTTTTAAACCTCGAGGATTAACCCCTAGAGTCTGAATAGCAGGTGTTTTGATTAGACCTGCACAGGAGGAACATGTAGCAAGAATACGTTTTAACTGTGGCAGAGGAATATCAGGAAATCGAGCTCGAAGACCTTTAAGATTAACATGGGTTAGGGAATGAAAGTCAGCAGGATTAGAGACAGAGGCTAGGAGAATTCCTGTGGAGGCAAGGTGGTCAGCTGCAGCATTCCCTTCGGACAGGGGACCAGGAAGAGGGCTGTGGGAACGTAGGTGCTGAACATACAGTGGATGGGTTCGAGAACAGAGCATAGAGGCAATTTGAATTAAAAGAGGAGAAAGTGGGTTGTCATCAATTCTTACATAAGATCGAGCAAGCCATGGAAGTAAGTTAACAGTATACACACTGTCAGAAAAAAGGTTGAAGGATTCTGGTACAGCTTTTAATGCAAGGAAAACAGCATAAAGTTCTTTGTACTGAGGGGAATTATCAGGAAGTTCAGTAAAGAGAGGTTTGGGGTATTGCTGGTCTGGATAATATATAAGGGCAGCAGCTCCCTTTTTTCCACCATCAGTGAACACTGTAGGAGCAGAGGGGATGGGATCTCGAGAGAAAAGTTTAGGTACTAGTAGAGGCAACAGAGGTAAAGAAGCTATCAAATTATTAGAGGGAAAATGATTATCTAATTGTCCTGGAAAACCCATTAAACTTATGGCAAAACGAGAATGGTGGCGTATGAGCCATTCTGTATCAGTGAGAGAAAAGGGAAGAATGATTGAATCTGGTTCCCTTCCTAAGACCTGAACCGATCTGTTTCTTCCTTGGCGAACCATAAATGCTAAGGCATCAATCTCGGTAAGGAGCCTTGGAGCTCCACCTACTGGCGTATGAAGCCATTCGAGAACACCATGTTTCTGCCACAATGCCCCCACTACCGTGGGGGTGGAGTTAAAGATTAGAAGATTTACTGGAGAGGAGGGGGAGAATCGAAAGAGGTGCATGTCCTGGAGAGCCTGGTTAACTTTTTCCAGAGCCAAGGATGCTTCGGGGGTTAACATACGCTTTGAGGAGGGCTGTTTGTTTCCTTTTAACAGATCGAACAGTGGTTGCAGGCAGCTCGTAGGCAGATAAAGATACTGCCTAAGCCAATTCAAATTTCCAAGAAAACTTTGTAAAGAAGCAAGAGTGAGATTAGAAGGAAAAGTAACACAAGGTTTTAAAGGACGAATCTGCGTTAGGGAAATCTCTGAACCTAAGAAAGATATTGGAGGGATTAGCTGTATCTTCTCAGGAGCTACATTAAGTCCACTTCTCTTTAAGGCAGGGATTAGAAAATCACGTAGGGCGGAGAGATCTGTATCTAATTCTCCCCATATTAACACATCATCCATATAATGAAAAACCTTAAGGCCCTTATGAATATATGGAAAAAGGGCAGATTTAACAACCTCTTGACAAATAGTAGGACTATTAGCCATGCCCTGGGGCAGTACCACCCATTCAAATCTATCGGCAGGGCTGGCATTATTAATAGAAGGAACAGAGAAAGAAAAACGTTTACAATCTTGTGGGTGTAAGGGAATAGAGAAAAAACAATCCTGTATATCAATAGCTATTATTGGAATTCCTGTGGGAATTGCGGAAGCAAGAGGCAAACCCCTTTGGGGGGAGCCCCAAACCTGCATGGTTTTATTAACTGCATGAAGATCTTGGAGGAGGCGCCATTTTCCTGAGCGCTTTTTAATTACAAAGACTGGAGTATTCCATGGGCTCCGAGAATGACGAATGTGTCCCAAAGATAACTGCTCTTGGACGAGTTTTTTAAAAATTTCTAGCTTCTCCCTAGGCAAAGGCCACTGTTCCACCCAGACAGGCTCATTAGAAAGCCAATCTAAGCGGGGAGTTCTGTTACGAACAGTGGCAGTTAGTATTGGGGGTGCTGGTTGGGTCTAGCAGTCTCACAGGAGTGAGTGTGGTGTCCTGCAGAGGTGTCTGAGGATATCACTACATCTAAAGATTCCAGCAAGTCTCTTCCCAATAAATTGGTGCTTATATCAGCTATTAAAGGCTGAAAGCGTCCGGTAGTCCCTTCTGGATCTTCCCACACAAGGGAATCTCGTGTGCGGAATGCCTGAGTCAATCCTCCAACACCATGTAAGCGTGGTCCTGGGAGGAGTTCCCAACTCTGGGGGACCTCTGCTTGTCTTAATATTGTCTTATCTGCTCCCGTGTCAATCAAACACTTAAAATGAATATTACCAATCTTTACTGTCATAGTTGGGTGACCCCTTTCTAAAACAGGGGTGGTCCATAAAATGTCAGGCTCCGAATTCGAGCTGTTCTCTTGCTCCAGCCGGTTATTTCTATGCTGGAAGTTCCCACATACCACGGGTTCCTCCTTCTGCTCGCCCTCTGTAATTGTTATTTGGCGTGGTGGCTATAGCGACGGATTGGGTCCCAAGCTGGGCTTCTGTTTGTGGAAGAAGGGCACAGCACCAAGCGGGCGACCTGCTTCCTTCCCTCTTGGGGGCGGGGCTAAGGGAAGCCCCATACCTAGTTTAAATCCCTGTTTACATTTGGCAGAGGCGTGCCGTTCCTATGGAACCTTGACCAACAATCTCTCCTCCAGTGAAATCCTTTCTGGCATCTGGGACAAGGCATTCCTGGTCTCTGATTCCCTGTCTGGAGGCGGGATTGCCCTGATTGGAGGTGGGGTCGCCCTGACTGGAGGTGGGGTCGCCCTGACTGGAGGCGGGGTCGCGGTCTATTTTCTGGACATTGGTTACGCCAATGCCCTTGGCAACCGCACTGAAAGCAAGCTCCTTTTTGCTTATGTAAGGTAGCTGCATAGGCCTGTAACATAGGTCCTTGAAAAGAGCTTGATCTGAGATCCTGTGTAGCTAGAATCCAAGTATCTGGGTGTTCGTTTTTAAGAGTGATACAGGCCTGTCGAAAATGCGGAAGCATTCCATCCCAGACTATGGATCGCAGAAGGAGAAAACGAGCGTCAGGATTATAAATCTTCCTTTCCAAACTCGACTGGACCCTGGCAATGAATTTAGCGAGGGATTCATCAGGGTCTTGTTGCAGGGAGAGAATGGGGGCTGAGGCTGCTCCCATGGGTGGTGTTAATCGCTCCCATGCTTTTAATGCACACAGGAGTACTTGATCAAAATACCCCGCTGGAAACTTGGCTTCCGCCTGTTGAATCCCTGTTTCTAATTGGCCTGTTCCAAACAATGCATCAAAATTACCCTCTGGCTGATTTTGAATATTTTTCCGCGATTGTTGTAAACATTCGTCGCGAAAGAATGCCTCCCATTGCAGGAAGAGGGGGTCTGGGAGCGTAGCACGAGTCACATCTCTCCAACCTTGAGGGGTATTAAGGTTCTGAAGCAGGCCTTGTAAAATGGACCTGGTCCATGGGGCATGAACACCATCATCTTTGATAGCCTGGCGTAGTTCCTTCAGGTCTGTGGCAGAATATGGATACCAGGCCTGAGGTTTTTGTCTATTGGGGGCAACATTGACCGGAAATGTGTGGACTTGCTCTGATAAGTGTGTAGCGGTAGGAGGAGTCATCGAAGTGGAAACTTCTGGACAAGTGGCCGAAGAAGTGGTTTTGGAGGCTACAGGAGAATTCGGACATGTGTCTATCAAAACAGGGGTGGGTGAAGAAGCAGCCGTGGAGGCAGCAGGAGGTTCCGGACACGTTTCTGCCAAAATGGGGGTGGCTGAAGAAGTGGCTGTGGAGTCCAAAGGAGAATTCGGACACATGTCTGCCAAAATAGGGGCCTCAGGGCAAGATGCAGAGGAATTAGGGTGGGTCAAGATCACGACAGGCCTTTGCTTCTTCTTGTTTTTAAGGTGCTGGTTAAGTTCTATGATTACTTCCTTTATCTCTTGGACCTCAGCCTCTAGGTCCTTAAGCCTTTTGAGAGGTTGCCCTATATATCCCTTAAAAGCTGCTATGATGATCAACAGGATATAAGGTGAAGCCCCAAGAAAAATGTCCCAGATATACAAAAATTGTATACTGGAAAAAGAATGCAGGATTTGGAAAAGATTTTCCATGGTGGAGAGATCTCAGGAAAACAATAAGAAAGAAAAAAAATCACAATGCCTTAACACAATATTGCAGATACCCAAAAGGTGTGTACTTATCTAAGATGTCTTCTTGAAAATCTGCTGCTTACGTGTCCCTGTTGGGGCGCCAGATGCCGGGATAGCCTGAGGTTACTTCTTCCCGAGCTAGTGCTCTCTGGGTTGGAGAGAACTCAACTGGAGCTGATCTAGGCTGCTGTGTGGGAGAGGGATCAGGAACTCGTGCTGCACCAACTTCCGCAGGAGATACACTCTGGAACTCTCGGAGCCGGAAAGCAATTTCCAAGTGTCTTTAATCAGAAGAGCAGCTGTTTTTATACTCTCCAGGTAGGGTGGAAACAGGATGTGATATAGAGAGGGTGGAGAGAAAAGTGACTGGTGAAAATCAGAGTGTGACAAAGAAGGGATCAGTGTGTGACAAGGAGGGGGTGGAGAAGGAGAGAATCCTATCATAGAACCACCAATGCCCTGGAGTGCTTTATGTAAAAGTGATTTATGTAAATAGACCAAAGCTTTGGATCAGTAAAATCCCTATATAGGCATATGGTTAAGCAGAAGCCAGGGGGAGGTGGCAACTACCCAACATCTGTGGTTTAGAAAACTGTGTTTACTAAAATTTGATAGAATCACAAGATTTCCACTCTCTTTTTCCCTAAATTAATTAACCACCTACTAATGAGCTAGAAGATAATTACAACACAAAATTAAAATAAATTTTATAGGCTGAATATTTTGACGTTTAGATATTTGACCATTTCTTCTTGTGAAATATAGTTCCTTTACCATATAAAACATGACAAAATTAACTACTTCAGCAGTATATTTCCAATACCATTTCTTTTTTTTTTAATTTTATTAATTTATGAGAAAGATAGGAGAGAGAGAGAAAGAACCAGACCACTCCAGTACATGTGCTGCTGGGGATCAAACTCAGGACCTCATGCTTGAGAGTCCAGTGCCTTGGCCACTGTGCCACCTCCCAAAGCACTCCAATACCATTTCTTGAATGATTTTCCCTCTATCTAACACTTGTTGAATTTTTTTCTTAGGTTATGACATCTCTGAAAAGGTCAGATATTACATCTAGAAACACATGGCTGTAAAGAGCCTAAAACACACTTGCTTTCTGATGAGCTGAAATCATTACTATTGTGTCAGAAACAAAGTATTAATATTGGCACATGCTCTGATTTTCTCCAGTTTCCTTGCTTGTTAAAAAGTATCTGCATTGGAAAGTGAAATTATCTTCCCTTTCTACCTCCTAAATAGGATGGATAATTTTGCATTAAATTTAAGCCCAAGTCAAATGACTAAGCAATTTAATGAAAAAGAGGCAAGAAAAAAAGGAGGGAGATAATATTAAGAAGACTAAGAGTTTAATAGTGCTTGGAAAGGAATAAAGTTGTGAAGAAGTGATAGGGATTTTAATAAACTGTGGAGTATCTGTCTAGATTCACATGAATGACCATTAAGAGTCACTAGTAAACAGTGGAATTACTGTGACCCAGGAGGATAAAGCACTGGGTTCTCAAGCATGAGATCCCGAGTTCAATCTCCAGCAGCATATGTACCACAGTGATAGCTGATTCTTTCTCTCTCTTATCTTTCTCATTAATGAATAAATAAAATCTTTAAAAAAATAAGCAATGGAATTACTTTAAAGTATCGATACATTTCAAGAGTAGAACTAAATGCAGCACTCTTACAGGTTTTTACCCTAAGTATATGGATTTGCAAGTCTTCCCTTATCATTTCATTTGAAAGTGATGTAGGAGGAGACTAAACTTTCCAAAGAGTTTTACTCTTTGACCATGACTCTGGGAACATTCTTAGAATGTCCTGCTTTCTAAGTGTATCTTTGTTTACCTTTGGGCATTGAATCATTCCACATACCCTATGCCAGCAATATTATTTATGGTGGTAGCTTGGGACCACATAATATCAACTCCACATCTGGAAAGACTAGAAACTAAGGTTACCCATGCAGTGGTCTACATAACTGAACCCCAAATAAACTCTGAACACCAAGGCTGGGATAAGTATTTACAGCCACATTATTTCTGAGAGAGACAATTGCTGTCCACACAAACCTAGTGGGAGACAATGCAGCTTTGTGACTGGTGTCTTCCCATTGCCCTTTGTGCCTTTTCTCTTGCAGATGTTAATCTGTATTCTTTAATTATAATGAACAATATTTTTCTGAGTTGTGGGAAACCTTTCAGTGAATTATTTAAGTTAATGGTTCTTGGGGGGGGCCTTTGCAAACTTGCCCTTGGTGTCAGAGAGGAGATGGTCTTGCAACCCACAGGTTATCAATAACACACTTGAAATACATTTATATGCATAGATATAAGATGTAAGTATTTATAAAAAAAAGTCTAAAAGTAAAATAGGGAGTCATATTTAGAACTGAACAAATTTAGAATTGTACACCATTAAGCTATGTTTCCAAAAGAAACATTAGAATTCATGTTTAAAATAGCAAAACGACCAACGCAACGATTGCCACCTCAACATGCTTCACCTCAGACTGTGTCCAGAGACTTCACATGTGGAATGATAACCCTTCGGCTTCATTACTCGGGTAAGACCTTTCCTTTTATAGTACACTCTAATTTCATCTCAGGTAGTTCACTTTCTAACAAAGTCCCATAACCTAGATATACACCAGTTTCTGTGAGAGAGAGCTTATGTCCACACGTATCCATAAACTACTGCAAAATTTATACTTGAAAGCAGAAGTACATTAGAGTTTGCAGTGAGTACCTCCCTAACACTTCCTCTCCACTATTCCAAGCTTGGGATCCATGATTGCTCAACAAATTGTTTGGCTTCGTATGTTAACTCTCTTTTCAATCACCAGGTTCCAGATGCCACCAGGATGCTGGCCAGGCTTCCCTGGATTGAAGACCCCACCAATATGTCCTGGAGCTCTGCTTCCCCAGAGACACACCTTACTAGGGAAAGAGAGAGGCAGACTGGGAGTATGGACCGACCACCAGTCAACGCCCATGTTCAGCGGGGAAGCAATTACAGAAGCCAGACCTTCTACCTTCTGCAACCCTCAATGACCCTGGGTCCATGCTCCCAGAGGGCTAGAGAATGGGAAAGCTATCATGGGAGGGGATGGGTTATGGAGATTGGGTGGTGGGAACTGTGTGGAGTTGTACCCCTCCTACCTTATGTTTTTGTTCATTAATCCTTTCTTAAATAAAAAATTTAAAAAAAATAGCAAAATGTGAGAAATAAAATGATTTTAAGGGAGTGTATCCTAATCCAACATCTTTTTTCATAACACTAATGTATATGTTTTCATGTAGTAATAAACAAATGAATAAGTAAATGGGGGCATATAATATACCTCATTAAAATGTAATTTTGTAGGGAGTCAGGCAGTAGCGCAGCGGGTTAAGCGCACGTGGCGCAAAGCGCAAGGACCGGCGTAAAGATCCCAGTTCGAGCCCCCGGCTCCCCACCTGCAGGGGAGTCCCTTCACAGGTGGTGAAGCAGGTCTGCAGGTGTCTGTCTTTCTCTCCCCCCTCTGTCTTCCCCTCCTCTCTCCATTTCTCTCTGTCCTATCCAACAACAACAACAATAAAACAACAAGGGCAACAAAAGGAAATAAATAAATAAATAAAATCTTTAAAAAAAATGTAATTTTGTTTGGTCCAGGCTTTGGCTCTTTAACAGATTTCATACTAAAGAAATGTAAATTCAACTAACATAACAATGGTACATGCAGGGCATAAAAAATAACTCAAGAAAGAAGAAATCTATACAAAGGCAAGTAAGTACAGAACTTATTTTGCAAATACGTGGCATGAGTAGATCCAGAATAATAGAAACCAAAAGTTAAGGAGTTAGCAGTGTGTCACTATAATTCTAAAAGCTAATAAATACAGGATCGTCTCAATAAAGAGAGTGGCATGTGAGGCATAGTCTGTCACTGTATTCTAAAAGACTGATATCATTTTTTTAATTATTTGCATTCATTTTTAACCCCCACATTTCATGAAAAATATGTCAGTGTCCTGGGTTCTGATCCCAATTTTCTCATTGATAAACTGGGATTGGGAAGAGCTCACTTGGGTAATTTCTTCTTTGTCCTGTGTACAACCCAGGTTAGAGCCTGGTCCCTACCACACTGAATGAAGCTTTCGTATTCTCCCTCTCCCTCTCCCTCTCCCTCTCCCTCTCCCTCTCCCTCTCCCTCTCCCTCTCCCTCTCCCTCTCCCTCTCCCTCTCCCTCTCCCTCTCCCTCTCCCTCTCCCTCTCCCTCTCCCTCTCCCTCTCCCTCTCTCTCTCTTTTCATCTGACAATTGAATGTAGATTTTCATATAACTGCACAGATCAAAAGTTCTTAGTTCATCAAGAAAGACATTATCAACAATGACTGGGAGGAATCTAACCACAGTATCTCTGTATACAAAGAAATCCTAAGTGGCCAACTACCAAGAATCCACTGGATTTGAGGTCCTACTTTCCAGGTATTTCTGTTCCCATGAACCACATTTTCATCTTCTACAGACAGAATCCTCAACATGTGTCATCAGACATATCAGGTTGGGAACTGTGTTTCATAACCTTCTTTGTTGTTACTTGTGGTCAGTGGGACTCAAGTGGAAAATTGAATGTGAGTTATGGAGCTTGTGAGTTAGCTTTCATCATAAGATACCAGAGGCCAGAAGAGCAATATCTTCTAGACAGTTTTGTGGACAGAGTGTATTCCTGCTTTCTTATGAGAAAGAGAAAAAAAAAAAAAACTATCTTGTGTGAACCACCATATTTTCAAGGTACTTTGTGGCCATAGCTTATTCTGCAAAACTTATGTAGAAACTGGTACTAGAAATGAAATTTTGTCTAACAAAAGCCTACAACACATGCTATTGGCTGACTTCTTATACAACAGGGAAGAAGGTAAACTATATTGCAAGCTGGAAATTTAATGATCCTTATTTTACCCTGACCAAATATTTGGCAAAGTTCTCATTACTTTAAGTGCAGAACCCATAATACTCAGAGAAAATATCGGAGAAACACATTAGTCTATGCATGCTTTTTCTTACTGTATTTAGCATGATACATTGGAAAATAAGAGTAAAGCAGATTTTTGGTCCATACTCCCAGAGGAATAAAGAATAGGGAAGCTTCCAATGGAAGGGATGGGATATGGCACTCTGGTGGTGGGAATTGTATGCATTATACCCCTCTTATCCCACAATCTTGTCAATCATTACTAAATAACTACTACTCACAATAATAATTAGTTGAAAAATAAGAAGACACAAAGCAGAACTTGAATTGGAGTTGGTATATTGTGCCAAAGTAAATGAATCTAGGGTGAGAGGAAGGGTTGAGGTCCTGGAACCTGATGGCAGAAAAGGATCTAGAAGGGGTTGAATTGTTATGTGGAAAACTGAGAAATATTTCACATATACAAACTACTGTATCTTACTATTGATTGTAAACCATTAATCCCCTAATAAAGAAAAAAACTATAAAAAATAGAGAAAAGAGTAAAGCATTAGCCATTTTGCAAGCATGAATGCTTAGACATTGCAGTTCTGCTTTCTCCAAGACCTGTAATTCAATAGGTTGGTTGTCCAATGATTGAGGTTTAACAAAACTTAGAAAAGTCAGTAACAATGATACAACAAAGAGTAGGATATCTCCTTGTCTCCCAGAAACTGTGCCAGATCTTCCATTAAATATTTTTTCTTTAGACAATGTTAATAAAGCCAACTGCAAACATCATTCTGTTCAAGAAGGATTAATCAAGACCTTTGCTAAAGTTACTTTCATAGGGAAATGGCCAGAAGCAAATAGGCTGTAAGTCTTTATGCTTTAGGCAGATCACATTGATAGAAAATAAAACATCAATGGAAGGGTTATGAAAGTCTATAAAGGTTGCTCCTTGCCCTCAAACAACCTGATGGTTCCAAATTCATACTTTTACTGCCCACATCAGATGTAACCATTGGTGAGTAATATACAAGGTAGCTTCTCCTAAAGATTAGGGATAAATCAAACCAAAGAGATTAATACTAGAGGAGATATCTTACCATTACTGTTCATAAAATGTTAATTGGTATAGATCACTACTATGTAGTGATTATCCTATACCTACTCCATCACTGTTTACTTGGCTTAGAGTATAGAAAACTTACTTTTCACCTGATAGTCTTAGCAGTGGTAGGAATCACACCAGGGCCTGACAGATGGCACAGGACAGTCAACCTGAATTCTTACAGACCTTTGATCTGCATGAGCAACTGAATGAGTTTAAAGATGTAACCCTTTAGGGGTGTGTTTAGTGTTTTAGAACAAAAGGTGCACTTGATTACTAGAGCAAATAACCAAAGGGAAACCTTTGTAATAGACACAACTTTTTTTTTTTTTCAGATTTCTGTTGAAATATCTATACTTAGTCTTAAGTAATATCAAAAGGAATGTGGGGACTAGAAGATAGCTAATCCAGAAGAGCATACACTTTACCATGCATGAGGACCTAGGTTCAAGTCTTCAGGCATCACATGGGAGCATCTTACAAAGGCATTCCAATTGATGCTGTAGTCAGTCTCCCTCTCTCTCTGTCTCTCTTTCTCTCTCTGTCTCTCTCTTTCCTGTCTCCTATACTTTACCTGAAAAAAGGAAAGAAAAAGTACCCACTGGGAACAGTAAAATTTCCTAGACATTGAACCCCTAGCATAACCTTGGATTCAAAAAAGAAAAAAATAAGATAAAAACGAGTATGATTAGAACTGTTGAGTACTCTCATGTCGCCTCTTTTAAAAGAAGGCCTGTGACTGTTCTTCTTTCTTTCCTGTACCCTGGAAAAGTAAAGCAGAACTGGAACATCCGCTTTGATCTTACAGTGAAAGTAGCTCTTTGGAGCAGGGTGGAACAATGAGTCAGAAAGGGTCAACATCCTGGGTTGATGTTGGACAAGAGCTGCTCACCTTTTTAGTACCACAGTCTAGTTCAGGGCTGTTATGTGCAAGATAAATTCATTTCTGGGTGCTTGGAGCCCCTGTCTTTCTCAGTCTCATTATTTAAGCAACTTAGTCTGTACAGTGGCTGTTATTTGACAATGTTGACATGACTAGTCTTTGTGAGATGGAATAGAATGTTAATATTAACACCCAAGTTCACTTTATTTAAAAAAAAGAAAAAAAATCTGTTATTTTAGTAATCTTCACCCATAATCCTGTGAAGGTACTATAGAGTTCTATGCATCTCACATACAGTTTTGCTTATAATCTACATTAGACTACTTCATTTATTATACATTTTGAGTCAATTATAAGCCAAAGCTCAGTGTGTGAGAGCAACATGGCTGTGGCATCTATCACCCCATTGATAGCCAAAGCTGACTGAGCTGATCTGATTGACTATGGGTGTCCCCTCCTTCCTCATTGCTCCATGTTATATGTTTTATGGCTGCTCCCCACCCACACCCGTTCCTCGTCCCAAGTTGTGCACTCTGCAGAAAAGAACAAACTTCTCCAGTCGAAGATCAAGGACCCACGCTGGCAAGATAACTCTTCTGGGAAGGTGCGTGTTTTGCAATGTCTGTAACAAATTTGCAATGCAGGCTCAAACCCAGTTCTCACTGCACAGGGAAATGCTTAGGTTCTGAGATATCTTTCCATCTGAAAAGCGTGACCCAGAGTAGTGAAGCAAAAAAATAAACTAAATAAATAAATAAAACAAGTGTTATAGGAGTAGCTGTGTTACCTTGTTATAATCTCCAAACAAACTCTCAAGATCCATTTGTATGTAGGTAGTCAGTCTTCCAAAATTCCAAAAACATTCAGATTCTGAATTCTGCATGGCTATCTACCTTTCTGTTTTATTTTTCATTAGTGACTTAATAATGGTTTACAAGATGTAACATTATAGGGGTTTAGTTTCACAACACGCTTATCACCAAAGTTTGATATGCTCCTCTTTGATAAGCACCATAGTTCTCACAAAGTCTGAGAGTTTACTTACTTTTTTGTATGCTTTATTTATCTATGTTCCACATATGAGCAAAACCAACCTGTAGTTGTCTTTCACTTCTTTACTTCTCTTAAGATAGTTGCCTCCAGTTCCATCCATTTTGTATTGAAGGAATATATATATCAAATGCAGAGTGTATTCCACTGAATCTATATCCCATAACTTCTTTGTTTAGCTATCCATCAATGGACATTTAGGTTTAGTCACCTTGGTTATTATGAATAATGCAGCTATGAACATTGTGGTGCATATATCCATTTTTAATTAGTGTCTCCATGTTTTGTCCTTTGGATATATGCCTTGAATGATATTTCTAGATAATAAAACATTTCTGTTTTTATTTATCTAAGAACTTTCTGTACTGTTTTCTTTAGGGGCTTTACCAGTTTGCATTGCCAATCAAAATTCCTCTTTCTCTACATCCTCTTCAATACTTTCCATCTCCTATTTTATTGGTGTAGGCCATTTCTCAGAGGTGTGAGGTGGAATCTAAATACGGCTTTAATTTGCATTTCTCTAATGATTAGTGAAATGGAGCATTTTTTTTCATATGTCTGTGGGTCATATGCATATCTTCTTTAAAAAATGTCTATTTAGGTCTCTTGCCCATTTTTAAATTGGGTTGTTTAATAAATTGAGTTATTTTTGTTACAAATAGTAATATCTTAGTTTCTTCTTTCCTGTTGGTATGCATGAGACCCCTTCTGTTTCATTTGGTTTAAATCCCCCCTGCTTAACACTATTCTATTTACATAACCACTTCATTCTATTTACATAACCACTGTTAACAAGTTCCACCCTCCCTCCAGGGCATTTGTGGTTTAGTGATAGGATTCTCGCCTGCTCTGCCCCCTCTTTGTCACACTCTGATTTTCACCAGTCACTTTTCTCTCCACCCTCTCTATGTCACATCCTGTTTCCACCTTACTTGGCAAGTATATATAAAGACAGCATTGTGAGTTTTACAGTACTGTACTTTGAGTTTAACTTAGCTCGTCTTAGATTGTGCTGCGTCCTGCATGAATAAAGAGATACTGCCTACAGCTCAACCATGTGTCCCTGGTCGTCTGTTACCCGCCCGTGAAGCCAGCCCATTGAAAACAACATAACCTGTCGAAAACAACACTTTCCCAATTTGAATTCTCTTATTTGTTCATTTATGTTAATGATTTAATAGTGGTTTATAGGATTATAAGATCCCAAGGTTTATTCTGCACTGTACCCACTACTAAAGTTATATGCCCCATCCTCACAGTGATAAGTATCATAGTTCTCACAAAGTATTAGAGGCAGTTTGGCTATTTATTCTGGTTTTTTTGTTGTTGTTTGTTTTTGGCAAATTCACATATTTCAGTTCTCTAGATTCCACATATGAGCAGAATATGCAGTATTTTTATTTCATTTCCCACTTCATTAAGTATAGTCATTTCCAATACAAATTGGGCCCTTTATTTTCTCTTTTTTGCCTGACTGAACTGGCAAAGACTTCCAGGACTATTTTGAACCGTAGTGGTAAGAGTGGACACCCTTGTCTATTTTCCAGATTTGGAGGAAAAGCTTTTAATTTTTCCCGATTGAGTGATGTTAGCAGTGAGTCAAGTCATATATGGCTGCTATTATGTTGAGGAATTTCCCTTCTATTCCTGATTTCTTAAGGGTCTTTATCATAAATCTGTGTTGAATCTTTTTAAATGCTTTTTTGGTATCTATAAATAAAATCATGTGACAAACTGGAGCAAAGAGTTCCAAGTTATTTGTACTAATACAGAAAAAAGGACAGTAAAACATTTTCCTGCTATCAAAAGACCAAACCAAGAAGATATTACTATGAACATACAAAAATAACCATATATGAACCCTGTATTAGTTGACAAAGTTATTTTCCATGGGGTGTGATTTACTAATTAGGACACCATTATTAGCATATTTTGGAATCAAATAATTAAGTGAATGAATAGTCAGTAATTGGTGTCAATTTACACTCAAAGTAGAACGTTAGAAATAATATTAGTGTTGTTTTTAGTCTATGGACTTTTTTTTTTTTTTAATCTATAAAAAGACAAAGAGGCAAAGGAAAGTGAAAGAGACCATAGGACCAAAGCTTCCTTCAATGTGGTGGAAACCAAGCTCAAATCTGGGTCATACACAAGACAGAATAGCTATCCACATTATCTGAGTGATCTATTTCACCAACCCTCAGACTCCACTTATTTACAAAATTACTTGGGTCAGCGCCTTCACCACCATAACCTTTAGTGAGATTTCTATAAACTTGTAACACAGCTTTGCCACATTGTGACTCTTGCCACATTCTATATTCCATTCCAGAATCTCCTGCTTCTGACCATCTAGAGAGATTTTATATTTACATATAGTAAGGTTCATTGTTTGTACTTTTAGCTTCTACAGGTTTTAAGAAATGCATATGTGTCATGAATACAGTGTCACAGTATTATATAGTCTTTTGATTACTGTAAACTGTTTCTGTGTTTCATCTAACCAACTCTACATCTTCCCAGCCCAACTCCTTTTGAGACTTAAGCAATCACTAAGCTTACTGTCTCTATGCTTTTAACCTTTTCCAGAGTGTCAAATAAGTGGAATTATAGGATGGAGCCTTTTTCATACTGGCTTCATTCACTAAGCAATATGCATTTTAGATATAGTCATGCTTCTGCTGACTAGATAGATCATTTGTAAAAGATACAAGCCCTGTGGAGAGTTATTTATTTATTTATTACCAGAGGGCCACTCAGCTCTGATTTATGGTGATGCTGGGGATTAAACCTGGGGCCTTTCGTGCCTCAGGCATGAAAAGCTTTTTGTATAACCTTTATGCTGTCTCTGGGTTCCTTGGCTAGATTTTTAAGTGTTTTGTTTACTTGTTTTGCATATGGGAATTTAACTATTTCAGTACTATTTGTTGAATAAACTGTTCTTCATATAACTGTTTTTGTCAAAGGTCAGTTAAATATATTAGTTTCAAAATAATTTTAACCTGTTCATAAGTAAAAAAAAATCCATAACATTTCAATGATGCAAATCTAAATTGTAGAAATGAATTCTACTAAATGGCAACATTTATTTAATGGTACATTTTAAGTGGATCATTATTATACTTCACTGATATGTCCCTTACCTCTTTCTTTAACCTTTTGTCTTCATGTCCAGCAATTTTACCCTCCTAGCTAGCAAGTGTATTTTAATGTTTTAAATTTTTTTTACTAGAGCACTGCTCAGCTCTGGTTTATGGTGGTGTGGGGACTGAATCTGGGACTTTGGAGCCTCAAACATGAGAGTCTCTTTGCATAACCATTGTGCTATCTACCCCCTGCCCAAATAGCAAGCTTTTTATTCTATTTTTATTTACATTTGCCTTGGTCTTCATGTATTTTTTTTTTCTTGTGGTGAATTTTCAATCCAATTTGTCTTTATGGGCCTGAAGAACCCTAGAAAGTCATGATCTTTCTTTTCTTTCTTGGGAAAAGAGATAAGATTAACAAATTGTGACTGACAAGAAATTTGTACAAAGATCTGAATGTTCCTTTCTACCAGATACATTATGCATACTGTAGCAAAGGAGGGGAACATGTAATGTTTGTATAATTCCCATGAGCACAGAAATAATGTGCTTAACATTTTACTGAAGTTTTTACCATTTTACTTGTTACTTTGCTCAATACATTCTATTTAGAAAACAGAAAGGGAGGAGGGGGTAGATAACATAATGGTTATGCAAACAGACTTTCATGCCTGAGGCTCCAAAATCTCAGGTTCAATCCCCCACCCCATCATGAGCCAGAGCTGAGCAGTGCTCTGGTTAAAAAAAAAAAAAAAAAGGAAGAGAGTCAAAAATGTTCTCAGCTTGTGAAAGCAAACAACAAAAAATAATAAATTCAAGGGAATAAAGCTGTGGTTCTAATACTTTATGGGAGACACCTACATGCCGTGCCATAACAAGGGCGGAGCTACGAGCAGCAGATCACTTTCTCTCCTCTCCTCTCCTCTCCTCTCCTCTCCTCTCCTCTCCTCTCCTCTCCTCTCCTCTCCTCTCCTTTCCTCTCCTCTCCTCTCCTTTCCTCTCCTCTCCTCTCCCGGATCAACTAGGAATACCAAAGGAGACCACCCGGACCGAAACAAGACAGGACTAGAATGACCACAGGAACCCAGTAAATCACCCGTGAGTACAAACACGCATGGCTGGTGACAGAGAGGAGAGAGGGGCCTAAGGAGAGATTAAGTGACTGCTAACAGTTCAACAGTTTATCAGTGGAGACACCACCTCCAGTCTGCTCCACAACAAGGGGACAGCTGAAGGGAGGAAAGGACTCCCCAGAGACTCACCAAGTGCAACTCTGAGTCTCCATTGCTACTACCCTCAGAATCTGGAGCAGCAACAGGGAGGGACACCAGGGGACAGAGATCTAACCGGAAAACTCAGGAGAAGACCTATACCTCGGTGGCATAGCTGAGGAGCTGTGAAAGTCTCTTTGCATAATCACTGGATTATCTCTGCCACACCCTGCTTTATCTCTTGGTCAGGAGTCAGTGATTAAGCTAAGAAGCCTATTGATAGTTTAAAAACCGTCAGGCTCCCATAGCCTACAGGGAAAAAAAAAAAAAAGAGGCTTTTAAACCACTGAGCTCCAACTCAGAGATTGAAAAAACTGTTAACTTCCACCACGGTAAACCCTTTAATTAAATTACTTAGACACAAGTCAATCCGGGCAATAGTAATCAATAATTTGAAAAGTACTGATAAAGGGAACTCATAACATAATATATAAAATGGTTAAAACAACAAGAAAAAATATTGGAGACTCGAACCAGGACAAGAGTCCAGCTAAAAGTCCTCCAGAGGGTGAAGCACAAAACAACGAGTTCAACATCCAGACATTAGCTAAGGAAATAATAACAGGAGTGAGTAAAGACTTTGAAAAAATTGTAATCAGAAATGCAGGAACAACAAATGAGAATATGGAAGAAAATTCTAATTATTTCATGGTTATTAGAGAGCTGAAAGCTGAAATCGCTGAGCTAAGAAGGCAACTAGCTGAACAAGCTAAAACGGTATCAGAGCAGGGCAACAAAATAGATGAACTCCAGAAAGCAGTAGAGGGCAGAGAGAATAGAATCTATGAGGCTGAAAACAGAATTAGCAAGATTGAGGATGAATTAGAGACAACTAAAAAAGAAGTAAGAGATCTCAAAAAGAGATTAAGAGATGCTGAAAACAACAACAGAGTCCTATGGGATGACTTCAAAAGAAACAATATACGCATTATTGGCTTACCAGAGGAAGAAAGAGAAGGAGAGGAAGAAAGCATTCTCCAGGCCATAATAGCTGAAAATTTCTCTAGTCTCGACAACACCAAAGACATAAAGATTCAAGAAGCCCAGAGGGTCCCAAACAGAATTAACCCAGACCTAAAGACACCAAGACATGTCATACTTAGAATGGAAATGAATAAGGATAAAGAAAGGATCCTCAAGGCTGCAAGAGAAAAACAAAGAGTCACCTACAAAGGAAAACCCATAAGATTAGCAGCAGACTTCTCCATACAAACACTACAGGCCAGAAGAGAATGGCAAGATATCTATCGAGTGCTCAATGAGAAAGGCTTTCAGCCAAGAATACTATATCCTGCTAGACTGTCATTCAGACTAGATGGAAGCATCAAAACCTTCTCAGACAAGCAACAGTTGAAGGAAGCAACCATCACCAAGCCTGCCCTGAAAGAAGTTCTGAAAGGTCTCCTATAAACAACCTGACCACCACAAATAGGACATATATCAAAACACTCTAAAACTCTACAAGAATGGCGTTAAAATATCTTCAATCTTTGATATCAATAAATGTCAATGGCCTGAATTCACCTATTAAAAGACACAGAGTAGGAAGATGGATCAGAAAACACAACCCAACAATATGTTGTCTACAGGAAACTCACCTAACTCAACAAGACAAACACAGACTTAAAGTGAAAGGATGGAAAACTATCATACAAGCCAATGGCCCACAAAAAAGGGCAGGAACAGCTATTCTCATATCTGACATGATAGACTTTAAAATAGATAAGATTAAAAAAGATAGGAATGGACACTACTTAATGCTCAGAGGATCAGTCAATCAAGAGGACTTAACAATTATTAATATCTATGCACCCAATGAGAAGCCATCTAAATACATCAAACTTCTACTGAAAGAGCTACAGCAATATATTAACAGTAACACAATCATAGTAGGGGACTTCAACACCCCACTCTCTCAACTTGACAGATCATCCAGGAAGAAAATCAGTAAAGACATAAGGGAGCTAAATGAAGAGATAGATAAACTAGAACTATTGGACATTTTCAGAGTCATTCATCCCAAGAAACTGGTATACACATTTTACTCAAATCCACATGGATCATTCTCAAGCATAGACCATATGTTAGGCCACAAAGACAGCATCATCCAATTCAAGAGCACTGAAATCATCCCAAGCATCTTCTCAGACCACAGTGGAATTAAACTAACACTTAACAATCAACAAAAGATTAGTAACAGTCCCAAAATGTGGAAGCTCAACAGTACACTTCTTAACAACTTCTGGGTCAAAGAGGAAATCAAGGAAGAAATCAAAATGTTTCGAGAGTTCAATGAAAATGAAGACACAAGCTATCAAAATATTTGGGACACAGCTAAAGCAGTTCTAAGAGGGAAGTTCATAGCTATACAAGCACACATTAGGAAACAAGAAAAAGCACAAATAAACAGCCTGATTGCACATCTTAAAGACCTACAAGAAGAACAACAAAGGAATCCCAAAGCAACCAGAAGGACAGAAATCACTAAAGTTAGGGCAGAAATAAATAACATTGAGAATAGGAAAACCATACAAAAGATCAATGAAAGTAAATGTTGGTTCTTCGAAAGAGTAAACAAAATCGACAAACCTTTAGCCAGACTCACAAAACAAAAAAGGGAGAAGACCCAAATAAATCGGATAGTAAATGAAAGAGGAGATATCACAACAGACACTACAGAAATTCAACATATCATGCGAGGCTTCTATGAACAACTATATGCCACCAAGCTAGAGAACCTGGAAGAAATGAATGATTTCCTAGATACCTACCAACTTCCAAAACTAAGTAAAGAGGAAGTGGATAACATGAACAGGCCCATCACAGCTAATGAAATTAAAACAGTTATCAAAAATCTTCCCAAAAATAAAAGTCCTGGACCAGATGGTTTTACAAATGAATTCTACAAAACTTTCAAAGAAGAACTAATACCTCTACTTTTAAAAGTCTTCCAGAAGATTGAAGACACTGGAATACTCCCTGCCAGCTTCTATGAAGCCAACATCACCCTGATACCAAAAGCAGACAGGGACACAACCAAAAAAGAAAACTACAGACCAATATCTCTGATGAACATAGATGCGAAAATATTGAACAAAATTCTAGCCAACCGGATACAGCAGTATATCAAAAAGATTGTTCATCATGACCAAGCGGGGTTTATCCCAGGCATGCAAGGTTGGTTTAATATACGTAAATCAATCAATGTGATCCACCACATCAACAAAAGCAAGACCAAAAACCACATGGTCATATCAATAGATGCAGAGAAAGCCTTTGACAAAATACAACATCCCTTTATGATCAAAACACTACAAAAAATGGGAATAGATGGAAAATTCCTGAAGATAGTGGAGTCTATATATAGCAAACCTTCAGCCAACATCATACTCAATGGTGAAAAACTGGAAGCATTTCCACTCAGATCAGGTACTAGACAGGGATGCCCACTATCACCATTACTATTCAACATAGTGTTGGAAGTTCTTGCCATAGCAATCAGGCAGGAGCAAGGAATTAAAGGCATACAGATTGGAAGAGAAGAAGTCAAACTCTCCTTATTTGCAGATGACATGATAGTATACATGGAAAAACCTAAGGAATCTAGTAAGAAGCTTTTGGAAATCATCAGGCAATACAGTAATGTGTCAGGCTATAAAATTAACATTCAAAAGTCAGTGGTATTCCTCTATGCAAACACTAAGTTAGAAGAAATTTAAATCCAGAAATCAGTTCCTTTTTCTATAGCAACAAAAACAATAAAATATCTAGGAGTAAACCTAACCAAAGAAGTGAAAGACTTATATACTGAAAATTATGAGTCACTACTCAAAGAAATTGAAAAAGACACAAAGAAGTGGAAAGATATTCCATGTTCATGGGTTGGAAGAATTAACATCATCAAAATGAATATATTACCCAGAGCCATCTACAAATTTAATGCTATCCCCATCAAGATCCCAAGCACATTTTTTAGGAGAATAGAAAAAATTCTACAAATGTTTATCTGGAACCAAAAAAGACCTAGAATTGCCAAAACAATCTTGAGAAAAAAGAACAGAACTGGAGGCATCACACTCCCAGATCTCAAACTGTATTATAGGGCCATTGTCATCAAAACTGCTTGGTACTGGAACATGAACAGAGACACTGACCAGTGGAATAGAATTGAGAGCCCAGAAATGAGGCCCCACACGTATGGACATCTAATCTTTGACAAAGGGGCCCAGACTATTACATGGGGAAAGCAGAGTCTCTTCAACAAATGGTGTTGGAAACAATGGGTTGAAACATGCAGAAGAATGAAACTGAATCACTGTATCTCACCAACTACAAAAGTAAATTCCAAGTGGATCAAGGAATTGGATGTTAGACCAGAAACTATCAGATACTTAGAGGAAAATATTGGCAGAACTCTTTTACACATAAATTTTAAAGACATTTTCAATGAAACGAATCCAATTACAAGGAAGACTATGGCAAGTATAAACCTATGGGACTACATCAAATTAAAAAGCTTCTTCACAGCAAAAGAAACCACTACCCAAACCAAGAGACCCCTCACAGAATGGGAGAAGATCTTTACATGCCATACATCAGATAAGAGTTTAATAACCAACATATATAAAGAGCTTGTCAGACTCAACAGCAAGACAACAAATAACCCCATCCAAAAATGGGGGGAGGACTTGGACAGAATATTCACCACAGAAGAGATCCAAAAGGCCGAGAAACACATGAAAAAATGCTCCAAGTCTCTGATTGTCAGGGAAATGCAAATCAAGACAACAATGAGATATCATTTCACTCCTGTTAGAATGTCATACATCAGAAAAGGTAACAGCAACAAATGCTGGAGAGGGTGTGGGGTCAAAGGAACCCTCCTACACTGCTGGTGGGAATGTAAATTGGTCCAACCTCTGTGGAGAACAGTCTGGAGAACTCTCAGAAGGCTATAAATGGACCTACCCTATGACCCTGCAATTCCCCTCCTGGGGATATATCCTAAGGAACCCAGCACATCCATCCAAAAAGATCTGTGTACACATATGTTCTTGGCAGCACAATTTGTAATAGCCAAAACCTGGAAGCAACCCAGGTGTCCAACAACAGATGAGTGGCTGAGCAAGTTGTGGTATATATACACAATGGAATACTACTCAGCTGTAAAAAATGGTGACTTCACCGTTTTCAGCCGATCTTGGATGGACCTTGAAAAAATCACGTTGAGTGAAATAAGTCAGAAACTGAAGGCTGAATATGGGATGATCTCACTCTCAGGCCGAAGTTGAAAAACAAGATTAGAAAAGAAAACACAAGTTGAACCTGAAATGGAATTGGAGTATTACACCAAAGTAAAAGACTCTGGGGTGGGTGGGTGGGTGGGGAGAATACAGGTCCATGAATGATGATGAATGACATAGTGGGGGTTGTAATGTTAAATGGGAATCTGGGGAATGTTATGCATGTACAAACTATTGTATTTACTGTTGAATGTAAAGCATTAATTCCCCAATAAAGAAATAAATTATTAAAAAAAAAAAGAAAAGAAAAGAAAACACAAGTAGAACCTGAAATGGAATTGGCATATTGCACCAAAGTAAAAGACTCTGGGTTGGGTGGATGGGGAGAATACAGGTCCATGAAGGCTGATAAATGACATATGGAGGTTGTATTGTTAAATGGGAAACTGGGGAATGTTATGCATGTACAAACTATTGTATTTACTGTTGAATGTAAAGCATTAATTCCCCAATAAAGAAATAAATTTTAAAAAAAAGAGATAAGAAAAGAAAAGAAGAGTAAACAGAAAGGGATTTTTTTTTATTCTTAGCGTCTTTCATAAAGCAAGGGAACATCATACTCTCCCCACTGATTCCACTCCTAATGAGGGTTGGTATCACATACCTCCTGACCATACCTCCAGCATCTTTAGCCAAATGCCTACTTCCGTCTAAAGTACCCATTTGTTGCAACTCACTTCTTGGCAGAGAGTTGAAAGCTATGTGAGTAATATTTTGATGAAATTCAGTCTTTTGATGGTCTCTGATTTCTGGCATATTTGAGCTTCCACTTCATGTTTAAAAAAAAAAAAAAAAACAAGGCTGGGGAGATAGATGTAAAAGACTCTCTTGCCTAAGGCTCTGAGATCTCAGGTTCAAGCACCACCATAAACCAAAGCTGAGCTGTACTCTGGTCTCTCATTAAAATAAAATAAATTTTTCTTACTCCCCCCAAATAATCTATAAAGACTCTAAAACATTCTGAAGTGCTTTTTTTTTTTTATCCTTACATAAGTTCTTTATCCTCATTCAACTTTTCATGAAATTTCTGATCAAGTTTTAAAACTACCCATCCTCCTAGTCACTGTGTTTAATTTCCTTCATGGCCATTAATACTTCCAGAAGTCATTGTGTTTATGTGTTTTCTATCCTTCAGATTGCTTTTCTATCTTCCCTTAGCATGTTTAAGTCATCCCTAATAACTAGAACATGACTGACTCTCAGTGAGGATTTGAAAGTTATTCAATACTAGAAAAAAGAAAGGAAGGAAGGAAGAAAATTATGTATCATATCCTCTATAGAGCCTAGAGTGAGTGGGCATCTGAATGCATCAAAGAAATTATACAAGCAATAAAATTAAAACATCCTTCTGTTGCATGTAAAAAGCAGTTATGGTGTTCAGTTTTACTCTCTTTTAGTTAAAAATGTGAAACCAGGGAGTCGGGCTATAGCGCAGCAGGTTAAGCGCAGGTGGCACAAAGCACAAGGACAGGCATAAGGATCCCACTTTGAACCCCAGCTCCCCACCTGCAGGGGAGTCGCTTCACAGGCAGTGAAGCAGGTCTGCAGGTGTCTATCTTTCTCTCCTCCTCTCTGTCTTCCCCTCCTCTCTCCATTTCTCTCTGTCCTATCCAACAACGACGACAACAATAATAGCTACAACAATACAACAACAAGGGCAACAAAAGGGAATAAATAAATAAAATAAATATTTAAAAAAATTAAAAAAAGAGAAAAAAATGTGAAACCAATACATTACTCATGCATTTGAACATTTCAATAATACTTCACATATGTTACACTTCTCAATTGCTAGGATAAAACTCAATAAATGAAGTTCAAAATAGTATCCAACTATTGTGATATAATAAAATCAACACAAAAATTTAAAGTGCATACAAAAAATTTGGCAATTTTTAGATAACTAACAAAAGAGATTATTTTCTGGTTCGAGCCCCCAGCTCCCCACCTGCAGGGGGGTCGCTTCACAAGCGGTAAAGCACGTCTGCAGGTGTCTATCTTTCTCTTCCCCTCTCTGTCTTCCCCTCCTCTCTCGATTTCTCTCTGTTCTATCCAACAACAATGATGAGCAACAATGGCAACAAAAGGGGGAAAAATGGCCTCCAGGAGCAGTGGATTTGTAGTGAAGGCACTGAGCCCCAGCAATAACCTTGGAGGCAAAAAAAAAAAAGAGAGAGAGAGAGATTTTAAAATGAGGATAAGTAGAAAAATAGATTCATAGGCTTGAGATGGCAGGTACATTAATAATCAGTATTTTATTATTATCATTTAAATATTTTTATTAGTAATGGTAACAAGGTTAAAAGATTGCAGGGGGATACTTCCATACCTCACCCACCACCACAGTTCATCCTACCCCTGATAAACATATTTCTCACTGAGAGACAGTTTGGTTCCTTTTGCAAACTCATGTGATTTAGTTATGTATATTCCACATATAAGCAAAATCATCTTGTCTTTCAACATTTTATTTCACTGATTATAATCACCTCCAGTTCCATCCATTTTGTCATTACAATATCTTCTTTTTTAAATTGCAGAATAATAGTCCATTGAACATATATTCCATAAGTTCTTTATCCATTCATTCATCAGATTAGGTTGCTTCCAGTTCTCGGCTATTGTGAATAACACAGCTATGATCATAGTGGTGCATATGTCTCTTCGAATTAGTGTTTTCATGTCCTTTGGATATATGCCTTGGAGTGATGTAGGTGGATAATAATGTGTTTATGTTTTTATTTTTCTAAGCATTCTCCAGACTGCTTTGCTTTTCTCCAAACTGAGGCTGTACCAGTTTGTATTACCACTAACAATGAACCAGGATTCCTCTTTCTCCACATCCTCTCCAACACTTTTTATCTCCTATTTTGTTGGTGTGGGCCATTCTCAGAGGTGCAAGGTGGAATCTCAATATAGTTTTAATTGCGTTTTTTTAATGATTAGTAAAATGGAGCATTTTTTCATATCTCTGTGGGCCATAAGTATGTCTTCAGAGATAGAAAGAGACCACAGCATTGCTCAGCTATGACTTACGGTGATGTGAGGAATTGAATCTGATTTGCCCACATTTTTTTTTTTTACCTCCACGGTTATCACTGGGGCTGCACTACAAAACCACTGCTCCCGTGGGTATTTATTTATTTATTTATTTATTTAGATAGGACAGAGAGACATTGAGAAGGGAGGAGAAGACAGTGGGAGAGAGGAAGACATCTGCAGACCTGCTTCACTGTTTGTGAAGCAACCCTCATGCAGGTGGGGAGCAGGGACTCTAATCCATTATATATGTTTGACATCAAGCCCTTGGCCATTGACTAATATGGAAAATATCTTCTACCAATTACTGAAAATAACCAATATTTTAAATCTCACATTTTAAGTCCTGGTGAATACGCTTATGAAGTTAAATGGTCTGCTCTAGTTAACATATCATACTTATGAGTGTCTTTGGGAGGTGTGGACTACTACGGAGTAAGTGGAACTTTATTTCCACTGTACCAAAATAGATAGTAGATGTCATAGTACTGAGAGAATAAATCAACCTCTTTGTTAGTTTTCCATGATGTAGACCAAACAGTCACTTGTTTTGTAAAGCCTGAATCAAGCTGAGTTGGAAAATGTTCTAATGATTTTCTGTTGTTGTGAACCACTAAGAGAGCTGGACCATCTCATCATTCAATGCAACTATAAGAGTGATTGCAATCCAACAATTAATAACTTACTGATTACTTCTTGAATAAACCTTCACCTCCTATACATAATGAAACATATTATTTTAATAAATTATTTTTTTAGATTATTAGATTTCTTTCATTTTGCGTTCTTAGATGTTATCATTTTGGAGCAATTTATTCTCTCTCAGAGATATCTCTTAATTAGCAGTAATTCAAGAGCTAGTATTCTCAGAGCTAGAAATTGTGTTGTGGAAAAGTATGCAAATAACATAATTAATTGGCTGCAAAAAATGAAGATTTCACAATTATTTTAGGAATTTATCATTTCCATAATGTGAGTAAACCCAGACATAATTAAGGAGACTGGGTGAATCAGAGGCTCTTCTTTCTCCACTCTCTATTTATTCCATTTTTATAACTTTTGGTTTAATATATTATTGTAGGAGAAAGGATCTGTCTGAGAGCTATAGGAAAGTGAAGTTCCTTTTAGGTTTTCAACATGGAACATTACAAAGTAGAATACTATGAAAATGACATTCAATTCATTTTTAATTACTACAAAGGCATTGAGATGCTAATGTATTTCATATAAAGGGAGTGTTACTATCCTATCCATCTTTTTCTGCCACAAATTCCAACTCTAAGAAAATTATTTCTTTTGATCTATTCTGATAACATATAATAAAAGAACAATAAAACATATGGCCCAATTACTGCTGCTTCTCATCAAGCATGAATTAATGAATATCAACTTATTATTAAATTTTTCTGGTTTCCTTTTCTTAGGACAACAATTATACATTAATGTGTTTTGATAACTATTTTTTTTTTTTTGCTTAACACTTTGTGGGCTGGTCTCTAAAAGAAACAGATGCTTGAAATCATTACACAGGAGAATAATTTATCAACACTTAGAAAATGAGTAATTATCTTTTAATCACCCTAGTTTGTCAGCTTTCTTCACAACTGCCCTAAACTTGTCTAGAATTTCACCCCTCCTCAATGTTACATATGCTTTCCTTCAAGAAGCAATGACTACTAATATATGCATATAAATAATTTTAAGCTTAGTATTTCAATTTTAATAGTAATGGTTTCTCACATATTATTATTGAATTTCCAGTTTCTTTAAAAAATGTACTTCTTGCCAAACTCAACAACAAGAAAACAAATGACCCCATCCAAAAATAGGGAGAGGACATGGACAGAATATTCACCACAGAAGAGATCCAAAAGGCAGAGAAACACATGAAAAAATGCTCCAAGTCTCTGATTGTCAGAGAAATGCAAATAAAGACAACAATGAGGTGGGTGGGTGGGTGGGGTGAGAACACATATCCAAAAAGGATGATAAAGGACCTAGAGGGGGTTGTATTGTTATATGGAAAACTGGCAAATGCTATGCATGTAGAAACTATCGTATTTACTGTTGAATATAAACCATTAATTCCCCCAAAAAATGACTTAAAAAAAAACAACAAAAGTTACAGCTTAAGAAGTTAAAAATTAAGTTAACCAGAATGGCACAGAATATAATAAACCATTATCACTTTAATTGTCACAATCAATTTTAGTGAATTATATTTATAAATACTCCACAAAATGATTTCATATAATTTTTCATTTTATTTATTATATTATTATATTAATTTTATTTACTATAATTTTTCATTTTTCATTTTCATATAATTTTTCATTTTATTTTTATCAGCTGCTTCTAAATGTAAAGTGCTATATATTATCAATAGGTGGAACATGCTAAAGAACATGTCTTTATAGTCCATAACCATTATATTTCATAGATTGTTTTTATGCCCAGAGTTTGAAATATATGAAAAGAAAATTTTACATGTATATGTATGTTATACATGTCATGTGACTTTAACCATCACCCAGAAATCAATGTCTTTTTGTCTATAGTACGAATTCTATAAAAACTATGTCTGGTTAACTGAAGAGTATTATCAAAGTTAAGCTGTTTAAATATCCTACCAGGTTCAACATACTCAACAAATATGTATTCAGATATGATTTTAGAGAAAAAGGCAAATTTGTTTTAGAATCAGGGAATGTGATAACCCGAAAGCAATTCAGAAATTATTTTGTCCAATGCCCCTAATGTTACTGATAATGATACAGAGAGTTAGAAAGTTTAAATGTCTCTCTGAGGTCCACACAATTTTGTGTCAACATCCTTCTTTCAGATTTCATAAAGTATCTGTCAATGTTCCTTTAGTGCATAAAGAAAATAAATGTTGCTTCTTTGACAGTTTATCGGGATTTCAACAATATCTGTAAATCTTTAAAAAATAAAGGTGAGAAAAATGAGAAACTTGTCTATGACGGAAACCATCATACGAAGCCTAAATCTGGAGAAGTGATGAATCTGGGTAAAGCTGCCCATGTTCATGCTATCAGACTATTCTGATAATGCTACTTGGACTTTCGATCATTTAAACATAGGCAGTTACCTGATGGATCTCATTATGTATATGATCTTATTGAGGGCAATTAGGTTATTTATGCATTGGCAGAATTATTATTTGCATGATCAACTTTCAGTGTAAGTTTTTTTTTCTACATTACACACTCTGAAAATGGAAAAATCTTAACTCCTTTGTGAATACTTTCATCTTCATTGCTGTGTGCCAGAATTACTGAATCCATGTTGCTGAAAATTTTAAAGAAAGTAAGTTAGATATGTACATTCAGTTCAAAAAGAAGCTTACAAATAAAATTTTAAAATACTATTCATCATTGGTAGGTAAAGTATTCTATTTCATCATATTACATTAGCCACTCAGAATTTTGATGGTACCATAAATATGATGACCAGGAACCAGATATACATTTTTATGAGATGCCTGAGAGCGAAGTATTGACAACTTCTATGCACTACAAATAATGTAATGCCTACAGAGCAGACATAGAGAGGGAGACACAGAGATTTCCACATCTCTTGGTAACCATATTTCTTAATCCACATCATAGACTTCTGGGAGACTGAAAAATGCGGAGCTTCCACCAATTATAAAAAGACCCTGTATATAAAACTGGATCATGACAACATTACTAAATTAGGGGAAGACATACATAAAAACTAACTGGATAATGCAGAAATAGAAGGCACAGTGTGAATATCATTAGGTTTGTTCTTGTAATCAATTTTGTAGCCTGATGGAATTTGAGTTTCTAACTTTTTTTCAGAGCACTTTTTATATGCAGCCCTTCAGATACCTTATTAAATTCACATATTTCTCATTAAGCTCCATAGTTAGGGCCCTTGTGATAGTTTGCATTTACCACAGCAATGGGACCTCAAGAAACCTACACTTAGTGATAGTGATCAAGAAACATACTTAGTGATAGTGATCAGCTCTCCATTATCACCTTGTATATTATTATAGAATGAGAAAAAAAATAGCAACCTGGTACTAGCATTTAAAAATGAAGGCCATCGGGGTTGGGCGGTGGCGCAGTGGGTTAAGCGCATGTGGCGCAAAGCGAAGGGACTGGCGTAAGGATCCCGGTTCGAGCCCCCGGCCCCCCACCTGCAGGGGAGTCGCTTCACAGGCGGTGAAGCAGGTCTGCAGGTGTCTATCTTTCTCTCCCCTTCTCTGTCTTCCCCTCCTCTCTCTCCATTTCTCTCTGTCCTATCCAACAACGAATTGTGTCAACAAGGGCAATAATAATAATAACCACAACGAAGCTACAACAAGGGCAACAAAAGGGGAAAAAAAAAAAAATGAAGGCCATCTTGGACTGGAGCAATAGCTTACCAAGTGCAATACCTGCATAGTCATGCTTGTGAGCCTGGATCGAGTGCCAATAACACATGGAAGGTGCAAAATCAATGAAGGAAGGTGTGGTGCTGTGAAGGTGGTTCATCTCTCTCTCTTTCTCTCTCTCATCTGAGAAAAACTGCCTGATGCTGAGACACTGTGTATGTATGAGAGGCCTGCCTTCCACCCCCCCCCCCCAAATTTTTTGTTGTTTTTTTTTATGGGATTTTCCTTGGTTCGTCTAGCGTGTACTGTGCACATCTATTTTTTTTATTTATTATTATCTTTATTTATTGGATAGAGACAGCCAGAAATCAAGAGGGAAGGGGCGATAAAGAGGGAGAGAGACAGAGAGACATTTGCAGCCCTGTTTCACCACTCGTAAAGCTTTCCCCCTGCAGGTGGGGACCAGGGACTTGAACCCAGGTCCTTGAGCATTATAATACATGCGCTCAACCAAGTGCGACACCACCTGGCCCCCCGCACATCTATTAAATAAGTTTTTATTTAAGTTTATTGAAAAGATTAACTAAAAATGTGGATATTTTATATTTTATTGTCATATAATTTATGCTAGTTAAGAGTTTGTAGAAACTTTGGTCTTTCCTTTTTTTAAACCAGTATCACTTTGCTAAGTAAACACTAATTTACAGGATTGTTACTTTTACATTTTCTCAAGAAACTTTAGTATTAAAATAAAAACATGTTGATTTTATATTTAATGTATTAATATAATCATGTATAATTAACTACAATTTTTCCATTTAAGCAATTTAAAAGCATATGGCATAATAACCAATAAAGTTAAAAAGTACATTTCAGTGTAAATGTAAAAGATCATTCACAGAAAGAGTTCAAACAAATATCTGAGTAGAAAAAAATTTAGTTTCTTGGAAAAAATAGAAAATTGTTCTGAAATAAATAACTTCTTTGTTAGGGTGTATTATACCTGGATGGACATCAGCAAATGTTTTAATGCTGAGTTATGATAGCTTTCCCCCCAAAGTTCATTTACTTTCTGTTGAGAAGGAGGGAGGGAGGAAGGGAGGGAGGGAGGGAGAAAAGCTTTAATCTGGCACATGCAATGCCAGGGGTTGAACTCAGGACCTCATGTCTGAGAGTCAAACACTTTATCCACTGCTCCACCTACTGGACTGCAACACTGATTTTTAAAGTATGAAACAAAATCCTATTAACAGAGTATTTTTACATTATTGAAATCCTTCATTTTTGACAGTATTAAAAACTCTAGTGTTAGAAAAAGTGCCAATTCTTACCACAGTAACACTTACCTACTACTTTAGAGTAGCAAGGCTCACAGTGGATTGTCTGTCTGTAAATCCAAATACTATCACCTGCTTGTAGGTTTTCCAAAGACTGTTTGCATATTTCACACTAGAGAAAAACAAATACATGAAGTTGACATTACACAGGCAGTCAAGATTCTTCAAGTACATGAATAGAAAACACTTTTCAATTCATTCAGTGCCAGCCTTCATAGCAACATTCAGATAAAATCTATGGGAACCCAAAGACAAAGGAAGACTGTACTTGTTATCGATTATAAATCAAAGTGCTAAACTTTTCAAATAATTACCACAATATCTTTCTACCACGGTGAAATATTTTTCAGGGCATGACTATCACTGGCTTTTCCACTGAAGTCACAGTAGAACTAAAAAGTAAGGTATAAATTTTCTAAATTTGGTTAAGTCAAGGACAACATTACCACTCAATATTTCAAAAATACAAAGTAAATTCATTTCTTTGCTCAATAAAATAACTATGCTGCCCAATAAAGTCTCACCGAACAAATCAAACTTCTAATTTTACAATGGTTTAGAGAAAAGTTTAAGTTGTACTGGTATATATCTGCCTTATTCCTGTGTTCATTGCAACAAATTCACTCGTGATTAACTTTCAAGAATAAAACCATCATTGATGTGTTGACTTTTAGGAAGCAAGTTCACTCTAACAAATGGTCATTGAACAATCTGACATGTTTAAAGTAATTCAGGTTTGTAACTATTATAAACAGTCTTTCCTAGTAGTGGGGAGACATTTTTATTTTCATAGTGTTTTTAATTAAGAAGAAATCAGAATAAACCACTCAATAGAATAAATGATAATTATTCCCATTAACCAAAGATGGAAATCATGAAAATTTTTTAGTTTTCAAAATAATTTTGAAATTCTGTTTTGAGAAATAATTTTAAATAGAGTAACTTTTGCTTATTTGAATAAAATTTAAAAGTAAATTTAATTTTCTCATAATTAAATAATTATCCAATATTTTATTTTTGTTTAATATATAATTCTAAAATTGTGCCCTAAACTTGGATTTCTTATTCAAAGTAAGCATCATATTTCTGATTGTTATGTGTCACTATCTGAAGCTAATCAGAGAAGAAGCAATAAATTACCAAATCACTACAACTACTTGATAATAGAATGTTAGCACTAGAAAGAACGGAGAGACTCAGGCAAATAGTTGTAAAACTGAATGACTATTTGGATGACTATTAAGCCAATAAATCTGAGGAACTTTAATAAGGTACTAATGCCAGGTGTAATCTCTTCGTTTTTTACTTTTTATGGGAGAGAAAGAGAGAGAAAGTACCAGAGGACTGCTCAGCTCTGGCATATGTGGTGCTTAGGAATGAACCAGGAGGGCTGGGGTAGATAGGATAATGGTTATATGAAGAGACTTTCACGCCTGAGGCTTTATAGTCCTAGGTTCAATCCCCTGTAAGCCAAAATTGAGTAGTGCTCTGGTAAACAGTAAAAACAAAACAAACAAACAAAAAGGAATGACTGAATAAACCAGGAAGTTCGTGCAAGTAAATCAAACCTTATGAAGGTAGGATTAATATTCTTTTTTTCTTAATTTTTTTCAATTATTTATTTATTTATTCCCTTTTGTTGCCCTTGTTGTTTCACTGTTGTAGTTATTGATGTCGTCGTTGTTAGGACAGAGAGAAATGGAGAGAGAAGGGGAAGACAGGGGGAAAGAAAGACAGACACCTGCAAACTCGCTTCACCAGCTGTGAAGCAACTCCCCTGCTGGTGGGGAGCCAGGGGCTGGAACCGGGATCCTTAAGCCGGTCCTTGCGCTTTGCACTACATGTGCTTAACCCGCTGCGCTACCGCCCGACTCCCTAAAATTAATATTCTGATACTCTAATTCAGGTCTTTAGAGTTATAATTCAGTGATAATCTAGTTACAAAAAAAAAAAAGAGTGTTAACCTATCCAGTATTTTTGTGGAAAGAGAACTAGAATGTGAAAATACAAACTATGATGCAACCTGCTTTGTAAACTTTATTATAATGACACTAAACCCCAATTAATTTTAATTATGTTTTCAGAAACTGAGTTTCAACTGTTGTCTAAATACATCATCCCTAATTTCATGATAAAATGAGCTCACAGTTTTCTTCTCAACATTTTCTATTTGAATTTCATTATAATTTTATGTACTTCATGATTTATTAAAATATTACAAAGACTTATAAAAACAATAATTATTTATTTTTACATATTGAAATCTCTGAAGTAAAAGATTACAGTTGTCAGTAATCAACTCTAAGCCTAAAGCCCAGATAGTAATTATAAACCTTGGAGGTTTAGGCTTCAGAACTCTGAGAAATATTTTAGTAGTACATTATTAATGGAAATGAGAATATTTTGATAGCTTTAACTTTACTCTGTATTTCTTTAAATAATTATTTTTTATTCCAGTAATTATGCATTTTGCATTTAGCCAAATGCAATAAACATATTCTTACCTTGAAGCAAGTGGAATGGCAGCAAATTTGTAATTCATCTAAAATCATTTTGGTTTCTGTGCCCAAGGGTTTTCGGCAGTAGGTGCACATATCTCTTTCAATGACAGACCTATGGGGATGTAAGCAATTAAGAACAAATTTGTTGCCATGTAAAAATACAAATATATTTCCCTGTAAAGTAATATGGAAACAATGTTAATTTTGTCATACTTTAAGAAATTGTAAAAATCCAAGATAGTTTGAGTTTCTTTATTCCAGTGATAAAACTGATTCTCTAGTTACTTCAAAAGGCTGTCAAAGAATTAACATGAAGGAAAGTTCCAAATTATTAATTCATTAGCAATCAAGAGTGCATCTGGGCAGGGCAGAGATGTTCATAGCTTTCTAATTGAACTAGGTCATAAGTACCCCTTGAAGCTAGAAGACAGTTTTGAATTATTAATTTACATATATCATGGAAAATATGCTGCAGATTAATATAAACTTTCAACTTCTGAAACATTCAAGAGGGTAAAATTAGAAATGCATTCAAGAGTGTGTTAGTAAATTCACAACTAATGGATCTGTATTTTCCTAGACTTTAGCTCTAAAGACCAAAACAGCTGCGCTATAATACTTCTCCCCTGTATCAATTAAGACTTAGAATATGGGGCTACTTTTCCTGGAGAAAAACTTATATTCTCCAAGAAGACATATCTCACTACAAATTTAATGGGAATATAGTTTTATTGGTTGCTCTAAATATTATTGTTCTACAGTAAATTCCTGGTATGTGATTATAAAAGCACCTTTGGTCACATCTTTTTAAATTTTTTTTTTGTTATCTTTATTTACTTACTGGATAGAGACAATCAGAAATTGAGAGGAAGGGGGAGGCAGAGAGGGATAGAGACAAAAAGATATTTGCAACCCTGCTTCACCACTCACAAAGCTTTCCCCCTGCAGGTGGGGATCGGGGGTTCAAACCTGGGTCCTTGTACACTGTAATAGTGCCTTTCAGAGTTTACTAATTTCAAGATGTTAGCATATGGAACTAAAATTTCCAGAGCAGGACATATAACAGAGTGGTGAAATAAAAAATAACTAACATTTTTATGGCGTGATGGCGGCTCATCTGGTAGAGTACATATATTACCATGCTTGAGGGCCTAGGTTCAAGCTCCAGGTTACCACTTGAAGGGCGTTAACTTCACAAGCAGTAGAACAGTACTGCCGGTGTCTGTCTTTCTCTCTCCCTCTCTCTTTTTTTCTCTCTCCCTCTGCTTCTCTCACCATGTATCAGAAAGCAAGAAAGAAAAAAATAAAAGCCATCAGATACCATGGAGTTATCATGCAGGCACTAAGCCCCAGTGATAATCTTCACGGCAAAACAAACTTATTAAAACTATTATCTTCATAATGCTAACTTACTTAACAGATGCAGTGATGCTTGCCACATACATATATATATATATTTGAGAAGCGGTTGCTATTATCTTTACTACAATTTTACAGAAGAGGAAACTGAGAGATAAAAGCTTAAGTCATTTGCTCCTGTCTTATAGACACCGTATGACAGACTGGACTTGGTCAAAGGCAGCAGAGTTCCAGAATCCCTGTGCTATCTATCTCTGGGTCTGCCCATGAGGCCTAATTTAAATGAACAAGTGATGCCAAGTGCCTGGGGCACTGTAGTTTAATCATAGGTAAAGCAGAGAAAATGAGGTGCTGGGTGGTGATGCACCTGATTGAGTGCACTTATTACAACGTACAAGGACTCAGGTTCAAGTTCCCCCTCAGTCTGCCCCTGCAGGAGGAAAGCTTTGCAATTGCGAGTGGTACAGCAGTGGTGTCTCTCTGTCTTTCTCCCTCTCTGTCTTCCTAGAAGAAGATTCCTAGAGTCTCTATCCAATAAATAAATAAATAAATAAAGATAATAAAATTTAAAAAAAGAGATAATAAAAGAGGCAGGTGAGAGAGGAAAAGGACTAGAGTATGCAAATATTTAGGGGGGCAGGTGGTGGTGCACCTGGTTAAACACATACATTACAAATATTGTCTGTATACTTTCAATCATTTTAGTAACCTCTTCATAACCCTTATGTGCTTATATATAAATATTTTTCTCACTTATTTAATTTTGGAGCTATTTGCTTATATATTCCTAGAAAGCATTTTTCCTATGTATAGGACAATATACACATATATGTATATTGGATATGTATATGATAAGCATATTAATGCATGAATATATGCATACATACACCTTTATATACACACACACACTAACTTCCTGTATGAGTCTTTCAAGAATAGAAAATAGGAATACTCCATCACTCTTTCATTCCAGAAGCACTGAACTAAGAGCTGAGGCAACCAAGAGGAGTGAGTCAGACTTCTCTAATGAAAAGTTATCTTTCTATTTGGGTAGTCAGGTGCATGATTTGATGATGGCATCACATTATATATATGTGGAAAGAAAAGAGGAGGGAGACAGGAGCAACCTGTCAACACATAAGGAGCTCTGGAAGTGAGTTCAGTGATGTGGAAAGAGGCAAGATGGAGGAATTCTTAACACAGAGAGTAGGATGTACTCAGAAGCTGCACATTAAGAGTCTAGGGAGTGATTAAACATCAACCAATATTCAGCAGGAGTAGTAGTAGGTTCTAAGTCCACAAATAACCTGCAATAAAATTAGGTCTTTATCTCGTAATGTGAGAAGTCACATTATGTGGGTTTGACATATTTAGGCAAGAACTGGGACTTAGTGACTGGGAAAATGACTCAGCAGGCTGACTGCAGGGTTTGCATGCCTGATTTCCCAGGTTCAACCCTTGGCATCACATATGCTAGAGAGGTGCCCTCCCACCCCTCTTTCTTATGAAGTAAGTTAAAACACATTGTTTTAATGTAGAGGGTAGGAGCTATCTCACCAGGTAGGGTAGGTGCTTTGCCATTATGGAGCCTGGGTTTGTCCAGACATCACATAGGATAAACATGGCACCAAGGCAAGTTCTGGCATTGAGTTCTCACCTGCCTCTCTTTTTCTCTCTTTATCTTCCTAACTCCCTCCTTCTCTTTCTTTCCTAATTTGAAAAAAAAAAAAGAAATGAAAATATTAGTCTGGTAGCAGTAAAATCATATATGTACCACAAAGAAAGAAAATAATTGTGACATAGCTAATTTTACATAACAATCAACATAAAATGCTAATTCGTTGATTCGCCTTATGGTAAATTGAATTATGTTCTAATTACTCAGAAAAAACTTTTGCAAAGGCCACTTCAGGAACAGTTATCTTCATATAAAGAACAACATTCTCCTGAGGATTAAGTTTTATTATCTGTAAACTAACAATAAGATTATAAGCCCACTGGAAGTTCTGATGCTAATGCCATACTTACTAAAATTATATTATTGGTCAAAGATCTTTTCAATATATTGCCTGACTTTAAAAAAAAATTATTTATTTATTTATTCCCTTTGGTTGTCCTTGTTCTTTTATTGTTGTAGTTATTATTGATGCTGTCACTGTTGGATAGGACAGAGAGAAATGGAGAGAGGAGGGGAAGACAGAGAGGGGGGAGAGAAAGACACCTGTAGACCTGCTTCATGGCCTGTGAAGCGACTCCCCTACAGGTGGGGAGCTGGAGGCTTGAACCCAGATCTTTATGCCTGTCCTTGCGCTTTGTGCCACCTGCACTTAACCCACTGCACTACTGCCTGACTGCCCCCTTTTTCTTTTAATATTGTCTGACTTTTTAAAGATTATCTAGATAATATCTAGATAATATCTGTAGTTCTTCCTTCCTTCCTTCCTTCCTTTCTTTTTTATTGTTTGTTTCTTTTTTTCTTTCTTTTTTTTTTTTTTGCCTGACTGGAGCTCAGTGCCTGCACTATGAACCCACTGCTCATGGAGGTCATTTTTCCCATTTTTGTTGCTCTTGTTGTTGTCACTGTTATTGCTGTTGGGCAGGACAGAGAGAAATCAAGAAAGGAGGGGAAGACAGAGAGGGGGAGAGAAAGATAAACACCTACAGATCTGCTTCACTGCTTGTGAAGTGACCTACCCTGCAGGTGGGGAGCCAAGTGCTCCAATTGGGATCCTTGCACCAGTCCTTGTGCTTTGCGCTTTGTGCGCTTAACCTGCTGCGCTACCGCCCAGCCCCCAGTATCTGTAGTTCTAACATTTATGAAAACAAACATTTCTTAAAGAAGTATGATTGGTTTCCAGTAGTAAGGTTGAAATGCTAATTTACTTTCATTTCTCCCACTGTAAACCTGTAAGCCACACTCTCCTTTGTGTCACCTATGTACCATCACTAGACATTAAAAATGGTAAAGGAAGATCACCAGCAGTGAAAATCTGGGGTCAGTTTTCCAGCACTAAATTGACACTCATTGTAATCCCCCTCCTGGGAACTGAATGTGGGCCAGGAGTGGGTCATAATAGTACATCCACACAGCTGTCTGTAAAGTGAGCTGGCTTTGGAAAACTACAATGAGGAGAACTGAGCACACAGTCTAGTGATGCAATAAAGCTTAGATTCTTATAATGTGGCAGTACTGGGACTTGTAGGAATCACCAGGAGCAGAGGGGCTGGCCTCAGAAACAGCTAGCTATAAGACACAGAAGGGCACTGGAATAAAGTACATCAAAATAAAAGAGCAAAAGCAGCCAAGAAACTCCTGGTTATAGCACCTTTTCCCATTTATATACATATACCCTAATCACTAGCAAGTGTGCCATCTTCCAGTATAAGAAATGTAAATATATACATATATGTAATGTATATGTAAATCAAATGTGTATCTATAATACATAAAATTTGCATATATAAGCTTTTGTGTATGTAAATATACACATACTCACCTATCAGAAGTAGAATAAACAGTTTGTATGTATTTTCCAGAGATATTTTCCTGATATCCAGTGTTCAGTGATTTACTACACAAAAACACATATGTACATATGAGAATAGGGCTCTTTCCCTAGAATTGACACACAAATACTTATGCAAGTGAGGAAGCACACACACATTCATCCATGTAGGTTTTCCGTGTGTGTGTGTGTGTGTGTGTGTGTGTGTGTGTGTGTGTGTGTGTGATGTTACAAAACTAGACAAGGTACTGAAACCTTTTTTATTTTTTAGATCTGGGTTAAGTATTGACACACAGCCATCTACAAGTAGACATACATTGACATATCAACTGAAATGAGAGCATAATAAAAAAATGTGTAAGAAATGCAAATGGGGGGGGTCGGGCGGTGGCGCAGTGGGTTAAGCGCATGTGGCGCAAAGCGCAGGGACAGGCGTAAGGATCCCGGTTCGAGCCCTCGGCTCCCCACCTGCAGGGCAGTCGCTTCACAGGCGGTGAAGCAGGTCTGCAGGTGTCTGTCTTTCTCTCCTCTTCTCTGTCTTCCCCTCCTCTCTCCATTTCTCTCTGTCCTATCCAACAACAAATTGCGTCAACAAGGGCAATAATAATAACTACAACGAAGCTACAACAAGGGCAACAAAAGGGGGAAAAAATGGCCTCCAGGAGCGGTGGATTCATGGTGCAGGCATGGAGCCCAGCAATGACCCTGGAGGAGGAAAAAAAAAAAAAAAAAAAAAAAGAAATGCAAAAGGGATGTGAGCAGAAAAAAAAAGCTATCATTTTTTCTCTATATTTTACTTAATAGGACAGAGTGAAATTGAGAAGGGACAGAGATATAAAGATAGAGAAAAAGAGAAAGGGAGCCACTTGCATCACTGTTTTACTGCTCTTAATGTTTTCACTCATGCTGCAGATGGGGACAGGGCTTGAACCCAAGTCCTTGTGTACTGTAATGTGTACTCTCACCCAGGTGCCTCACTGCCTAGCCCTTAAAATGAATTTGATACCTCACTGCCTCTCATTTACTTTCTAAAAGAAAGTTATATGTAATCTAGCAGAAAGGAAATATACAAATACAAGACATTACAAGTGCATACACATATGCTCCTTTGACATAGAAAACCACAAACTATTAGAGAAAGTCCTAGACGTTTTTATTTTCACTTGAAAATATCAACAAAGTTTAATTTATAATAAAAGCCGAAAGAACATTTTAAATTTAATTAATTAACTTATTTATTTATTTTTGCCACCAGGGTTATTGCTGGGGCTCAGTGCTTGTACTACTTCCATCTTTTTTTTTTTAATCTTTCTTTTTTTTTCATAGAGGGTGAGGGCCAGTGAAATTAGGAGAAAGACAGAAGATATGTACCTTCAGCACAGCTTTACTACTCATGAAGCTTCTCCACTGACACGTGGGTCCAATTTCCCATCTGCCCATGATAGTTATCTACAGAACACTCTCATCCCCATCTTGGGTCCTTTTCCATCATCATGCCATGCAGCATAATGTTAAAGTGTCCCCTTTCTTTCTTTTTTTAATTTATTTTTATTTAAAAAAATTTTTTTATTACCAGAGCACTGTTCAGCTCTAACTTATGGTAGTATAAGTATGAGAGTCTGTTTGCATAACCATTATGCTATCTACCCTCCGCCCTCCTCTCTCTCTCTACTTATTAGATTGATCCAGTTTGTAAACATCGGTCTTTACTCCAGACAAATGAAATCTATAATGCAACATCCAACTGGCTGTTCATAACTGCTTCCTAACTACTTAGGCTACAGATAAGCATATTAGGACTGGAAGCAATATGTTCCTATTAATTCTTACACTGAATGATGACTTCATAGTCTCGCTTGGTATTTTTGAAGGAAAAATTTCTCTCCTTCCAAACTGCTGTTAGGCATAGAGTGCTGTCAGAAGTGTAATCTACTTTATGGTATAAGTAATACATAGTTATATATAAGATTTTCACATACTTATGTTTGATATACGTATCATTGCTTCCATTTTACTGATGAGGAAACTGATGCTTGAAACGATTCAGTACATCTACCAGTGTCCCAATGACAGCGAATGACAAAGATTCAACCTAAAATGTGACTCTGCTATATATCATCTCGATATTATATATCATTCAATCAGTATAGATTTTAGAAAAAAATTGGATTAAAGAGAAAAATCAAATTAAAGGCTGCATTTCATGAGCTAAGTTATACATGAGTTTGAGAACCTTTTTCTGGGGAAATTTCTTACTTTCAGACATATGCCAAGTTTTTTGTGTTATACTAAGATATTGAGTTCATCCAGTGGCTTTTTATATTTAACAAGTACTTAGTATTGGAAACATTATAAAGAATGACATAACTAAGACTCAATATACTGTTTATTTTGCAACCAAAACATGCTTCTGGGGAAATGTTTCCTGTTATATATTTTAGGTAGATGTGAAATTGTATCTCTGTGACACACAAATCTTAAAAAATTAACATTGCCTCAATAAACATTTGATCTCAAATCATCTATTTGAGAAAAATAAACATACTCTAGAAGAGTAATATCTCTTTTTCTTCTAACTTTTTGCCACTAGGGTTATTGCAGGGACTGTGCATGTCCATGATTCCATCACTCCTTGCAGGAAGAGTTTACAGACAAGAAAGAGAGAGACAGAGACAGAGAGACACATAGAGTATATGAACACAGAACCATTCCACTGCTCATGAAGCTTTCCCTGTGCAGGTGTTCCAGTGTAGTGACCAGGGAACTCAAACCTGTTCCTCACACCTGGAAAATAGGCAGTGTGCTGGGCAAAACCTTTTCACTTACTTTGCATCCATTCTTAAACATAGGTCATTTAAAAATTTTAAAATAAATGGAGCAAAATAACAAATGAATTTTCAATACCTATTCTCCACATATGTCCTTGTGTACACAACAGTATTTTTTGGTCCTGAATGTCTGGTTTCAACATTGGAGCTGCAACACAAATAGTTTAACTTCATGTTTAAAGTTTATTTGCAATGATAGCAAAAAAAAAAGATTACCATTCAATGCAAAATGAATGCTCATATATTCTTTCTGAACTATAGCCATTGGAACACAAAAGTTAAAGTGGTATTAATTCACTGTACAAAATTTGTTTCTTTTTGGGGGGATTAATGATTTAAAACAAAATTTCTTTATGCTTCTCATTTGGTTCTTAACTTCCTCTGTCTATCAGTCACTTGGCAAATTTGTGGTGGAACACAAATATTATTTTGAACATTTAAATATCTTTTTTTGAAGGTTCTATGTATTAATATCTTTTTTTTTCTGATGTCCCATTTGAATTGCAGGACATAATTTTTGTCACAAAGTGTTACTTATGAAGTAAACCTTGTAACATCTGACTTAATGAAATCTTTCAATCTACCTAAAGAATGTCAATATCAATTACTTATTTTTATTTTTAAAGGTGTTCTTAAACTAAAAAAAATGCTATATATTAATGAGAGAGATACATCCACACACACACAGAGTGAGAGAGATCGAGAGATCAGAGCCCTGCTAAGCACTGCCTTATGGTGATGCTAGAGATTGGACCTGGGGCCTCAGAACTTCAGGACTGAGGGTTTTTTCTGTCACCATTATGCTATCTCCCCAGCCAACCACAATCATTCTTATAAGAAAATTGAATTTTACACTTTCCTACACAGATGTCACAACTAGCCAGTGACTAGGATGTTAGTTCAACACCTTTGTGTTTTGGACTTAGTTTAAATGTAGCTACTGATAAAATTAGGTATTTCTGCATTTAAGAGAAAGAGTAAGGTTGCATATGAGATTTATTTTTTTAAATAGAAGGACAGCTATTATTTTTTTTTGTAATGGATTTTAATACCTGAGATTCTTTTTGGCTTCATAAGAATAGGCAGAGGTTCTAGAGGACTGACTGTTTGGAGAATCCATGGATCCACTGGCATGTCCCTCTAACCTGATGAAGCAAACACAAATATGGGACAGTTGGGGGGTGGGAGTGGGTGGGAAGGATGGGTCACAGTCCTTTGGTGGTGGTATAGGGGGTTAAATGAAACCTGAACTCACTATCATTTTTTTACTCCTGAAGTTTGATGAGATTTCATTTTCATTTTCTCATTAAACCTCCCAATAAAATCCCTGGTTCAGCTGAACAAGCCCAAATATAACTAGAACCGTGTTTAAACCATACTAAATGGGATTTTCTTATAACTTTATTTATTTGCTTACTTGTTGATTTTTTAATTGTTGTTGTAGTTATTATTGTTGCCCTTGTTGCCCTTGTTGATTTTTTAATTGTTGTTGTAGTTATTATTGTTGTTATTGATGCCATCATTGTTAGATAGGACAGAGAGGGGGAGAGAAAGATAGACAGCTATAGACCTGCTTCACTGCCTGTGAAGGGACTCCCCTGCAGCTGGGGAGCCCGGGGCATGAACTGGGACCCTATGCCAGTCCTTGTGCTTTGTGCCATGTGTTCTTAACCTGCTGCTCTACCGCCGAACTCTCTACTTGTACTTTCAAAAATCTTGATTACCTCCAAATAATATTTGAGTGAAATAGATTAGTTGGAAGCCAAGTCCTAATTCCAAAGTTATGGTCCCCCCCCCAATTAAATAGAACTTATCAAAAGTTTAACCTCCCTTTTTACATCTAAGGTTTTCTTGAGATTACAGAAAAATACAGATGATGATTTGGGAAATTAATGAAAAATAAATAAACTATTCTACTAAATGTAAGAGTCTTCCTTTTTAGACATTATGAAAAACTTGTTGTTTTTCATAATAAAAAGTTGTTCTGTTCAATTTCCTATTTTTTTCACACAACATCAACAATACATATCTTTATACTAAAAAAGGAAAGAAAAGGCATCTCTACCTGAGAGAGGTAAAAAAAGAAACCTGCTGTTTGAAAAAGTCCTTCCCCCTCCTCACATATGTAAGATGCATAATTGCTAACCATGGTGACATACCTTTTATTTTATTCTATTTTAAAGAGTTTACAATTACAAAGGAATATAGCTTCTATCCTAACATTCCTTGCATAAATAACAAGGTGCAACAATTCTTAAACCATTAAACTCTGGTGTAAAATCATTCAAAATTAGGTTCTGCTTTGTGACTGTGATAAATTTGTGCATTCTTTAGCACTAGGTATCCAAGACAGTGATTCCCAGATGCTTTCTACCCTGCCAAAAACCTACCAAGCAACAGTACATAAAAATAAATCTTCACAAAGTTGAAGCCCAGAGCTTTGAATTTCCATGACGCCTTTTACACAAATGCAATAGAATAGCAGGCCCTTAGTCAGGAACTCTAGTAAAATCTGAATTTTGTTAATTTACTCTATATCAGCCATTTAATACCCAATACATTGTTTTTGCATATAGGTATTATTTATTTTAAAATTCCATGGCACAGTTCACCTCCTCAGATAATCTTCTAAGGTTTCATAATTTATGTAGATTCCTAGAATTTATAAGAGAAAAGCAAATTGTGATAATTCTTACCCTCCATTGTTATTGTTGGACACATTAGCATTTACTTCAGTTACATTCTCCAAGTCTTGGTCTCTACAGAAAAATACATAGATATTGAGAGATAATATACAAATATTTAATATATATGTAATTTAGGTAGAATATAATTTATCAAAATCAATAATTTAATTAAAAACTCCAAGTCAGCACACAATTCAGAAATAATCATTTGTGGTCAAAGATAAAACCAGACATTGAAAATCTAACATTGAATTATATACTTTATAAAATTCAAATCTGAGAGCATGAATTGCACTGTATGTGAGAGAAACAAGGGAATAGTATTTAAAATTTTTTTATAAGTCTGATCTGGAAACTGATTTATATTCCCATTCATTTAATTAACTTGTTTCATTTATTATTCAGTTTATCTACACAATATTACATGATAATATTTAATGAGTACTACCTTTGTGTCACAAAGTTCTGTGTATTTTCATGTAGATTATCTCATTTGGATCTCAAAAATATCTTGCTGGAAAGCCTTTGGGGCTCAAAAAAGCTAAATAAAATTTCAAGGTCAGTTAACTGATTTGTAATGGAGTCAAGATTTGAGGCAAGCCACCTGCCCAACTGAAATTGATTCTTAGGCTTTTAATTAGAGACTGCATTTTGGCTTTCTGGATCACAATATCACAAGAAGCAAACTAATAATAATAATAATAATAATAATTAGACTGAATGTGGAGGACAAATAGGAAAAAGAGATTCTTAAATCTTGGGCTAATTATCTGACACCTCCTTTTATAAAACAATGTCTTTGAGTATTTTATTTACATATTTGGCATAAAACTGAAAGTTTTCATTTTTCTCCTGAGTTTGGGAAACCTCTATTATGAACTCTGTAAGGAGCATTTCTTTGGAGTCAAAATAAATGAGGCTATATTGTCCTCTACTTTGTTGGGCAAGTAAGTCAGTCTTTCAAAGTTTCCTGTTTAAGAATAAATGAGTATGCAAATAAAATTTGTGGGCACAAATAATAAATGATCAGACAAAGAAGTTATGGGTTATGCTTTCAGTGGAAACCTGCTATGCAATCAAGAAAGATGAGACTATTATTTGGAACAAATTGAAAAGAACTGGAGATAATTATGCTAAGTAAAGATATGAAGGACTACTACTGATAATTTCATCCATATGTGGAATACAAATGATAAAAACAAATGAACTCATATTAAAGGAATCACGTTAAGTGAGATAAGCCAGAAAGAGAAGAATGAATATGGGATGATCCCACTCATAGATGAAAGTTGAAAAATAAGAATAGGAGGGAAAACACAAAGCAGAACTTGGACTGGATCTGGAGTACTGCACCAAAGTAAAGGACTCTGGGGTGGGGGCTGGGGAGGTGGGGGTAGTATTTAGGTCCTGGAACATGATGGCAGAGGAAGACCTGAGTGGAGAGTTAAAGTATTATGTTGAAAACTCAGAAATGTTAACATGTACCAACTACTGTGTTTTACTATAGACTGTAAACCATTACCCCCCCCCCAATAAAGAAAAAAAAAAAGAATGCAGAAAGCACTGCTCCACTATCCATGGAGCTAAAAAGGAACTCACAAAAAACAATGGTAAACAAACTACTGTCTCTTGGACTTCATGAAAACTGGTGGTTGAGGTGGTGTGCACAGAACTCTGGTAGAAGGTGCGGTCACACACACACACACACACACACACCATATATGATTGTGAAATTATACCCTGCAATCTTATTCTTTTGTACACCACTGAGTCACTAATAAACAATGAAAAAAACTGTGGGCATAGTGACTCCAACTTTGGGTCAGCTGAATAATAAATTACATAGTGATGCAGCAATGGACACTGCTGATTATAGCTTTTTTTTTTTACTCCCACTTTTGAGGGACTACATTTTCATTTTTATTGCTGTCCTAAGTTTCCACATTTTGGAATTCACCCCACTTTTAACTGGCCCCGTTTCTGACCTGGGCCGGTTCACCCCACCTTAGGCAATCTGGTGGCCCCCGGCTCCAGGGAGGTCACCATATTGATGCCGAACTTAGTATGGACACCCAACTGGCAGAGCACACGACAGTCCAGAACTGCTGGGCTCAAGTGATCCGCCAGCCTCAGCCACCAGGGTAGCTGGGACTACAGGCGCGTGCCACCACGCCTGGTATTCACCCCATTTTTTATAAATCTCTCTTCCTATGAGTAGTGGGGTTAAATAAGTTATTATACAAAATCAGAATATACTCTCACAAAATTAATATTTTCTTTGGCATCCCTGGGTGGGCATGAAACAAAATTAATATTAATAAGAATGAAATACTACAAAAAAGTTCTCACATGTATGTGGGATGAGATTTAATACTCGCTTTATATAACATCAAATTCATTAGTAATTTAGAAACGTACAAATTAGGTATAAATACATAGCTGCATTTAAACTTTATATTTAAATTAATAGCTGCATATAAAATTCAAGAATTAATTACATTATCTTATTGTGAGTTCCATGAAAATATAACAATTAGTACATGTGAAAAATATAGAATTTTAAAAGTAACTGAGATGTATAAAAACCATTTGATTATGCAGTCTGAAAGATGTAAAATTAAACTTGATTTCTTCAACTGCTAGACCTGTGTAAAGAAACATCCCAGATTATATCCTATAATTTAGAAATGGGGATGGAGAGCTCACCTAGCACTCATCTAGCCCCTTTTTGCCCCTTACTAAGTACACCTTTTTGAACACCAGACTTAAAAAAAAAAAGTACAGCAAAATTCAGCATAGTAGAGCAAAGGCAATTACTGTCCACAGATGATCTTATAATTTTCTACATTTAAGAGAAGTTGGAATAAAAGCACCATGTTTCTGTGGACACCATGTTTCTGATAGGACAAAGAAAATTTGAGAGAGGATGGGTAGAGAAAGGAAAAAGACAGAGAGATACCTGCAGTACTTGCTTCACTGCTCTTGAAGCTTCTTCCATGTGGGGGTGGGGTGCAGGGAGGGGGGAAGCAGGGGCTTGAACCCCTATCCTTGTGCATGATAACGTATGTATTTAACAAGGTGTGCCACCACCTGGCACTGAAGGTGTGGGAGGTATTTATTTATCTATTTTCCTTTATTGGGGGATTAATGTTTTACATTTGACAGTGAATATAATTGTTTGTACATGCATAACATTTCTCAGTTTTTGACATAACAATACAACCCCCACTAGGTCCTCTGTCATCCTTTTCCGGGACCTGTACATGGGATATATTTATTAAAAGCCACAATATGGGGGCCTAGCGGTAGCACAGCAGGTTAAGCACACATGGTGCAAAGCGCAAGGACCTGGGTAAGGATCCCCCAGTCCTAGGCCCCAGCTCCCCATCTGCAGCAAAGTCACTTCACAAATGGTGAAGCAGGTCTGCAGGTACCTTTCTCTCCCCCTCTCTGTCTTCCTCTCCTCTCTTTGTGCTATCTAACAACAATGACAATAGTAATAATAACAAAACAATGGTAAACAACCAGGGCAACAAAAGAAGAAAAATGGCCTCCAGGAGCAGTGGATTCGTAGTGCAGGCACTGAACTCCAGCAATAACCCTGGAGGCAAAAAAAAAAAACAAAAAAAAAACACGATATGTCTTTCTGCAATTACCTACATTGTTGTGTAGAGTATCATACACATTTTCAAAATTAAGAGCCTCCACATAAAAAATTTACTATGGTAGGTCTGCAGTGCCAAAAACTAAATCTTATGCATTAAGCTCCACTTCAAAAGCGTATTTGTCTTTAGGTAAGGAGTATAGAATACAAAAAATTAAGACACCTGAGAATTTAGGTACTTTAAAAATAAAATGTGACCTAGAAATACAATGATTTTAATTCACCATAGTTCATTGAATTTATACTATAAACAAAAGCTACTCATTGCTTTAGGAAAGGAAAGCAGTGAGAAGGTACATATGCCTTTGGTTTAGTGTTACATGCGGAGGGCTCAGAGTATCTAAACTGAAAGCAAAAGACTACAGGTAGATGGATAATCATAGGACAATGATTAGTTTGAGAATTATCCTTTAATTCACAGGATATTTACAAAGGACCTAGTAGTCATTTGTATTGTAATTAAGATGTGAGAAAAAATATATATATGGAAAGGAAGATAGAAAGAAAGGAAGGAAGGAGCTCTTCTTTCCTGGAAATACTAATAATTTGGAAATATGCATTTTAGAAAATAGGAAGCCCTGGGGGGCAGACAGTGGTGTACTTGGTTATGCGCACAAAGTACTGAATGCAAGGACCAGAGCAAAGATTCAGTTTCCAGCCTGCAGTTCCTCACTTGCATTGTTGTGGGGGTGAGGGGAAGGGGATGCTTCACAAGTGGTGAAGCAGATCTGCAGGTGTCTTCCCCCCCCTTTTTTTATCTCTAGGGTTATCGCTGGGGCTTGGTGCCTGAACTACAAGTCCACTGCTCCTGAAGGCTATTTTTTTTCTTTTGTTGCCCTTGTTGTTTATTGTTGTTGTTATTGCTGTCATTGTTGTTGGATAGGACAGAAAGAAATTGAGAGAGGAGGAGGAGAGATTGACATACCTGCAGACCTGCTTCACCGTTAGTGAAGAGACGCCCACTACAGGTAGGGAGCCTTGAACCAGGATCCTTATGCTGGTCCGTATGCTTTGTGCCATGTGCGCTTAACCCACTGCGCTACCACCCCTCTCTCTCTCTCTCTCCCTTTCTGTCTCCCCTCCCCCTCTCAATTTCTCTCTGTCCTATCCAATAAATGGAAAAAATGGGCCACCAGGGGCAGTGGGTTTGTAGTGCTGGCACCCAGCCCTAGCGATAACCCTAGAGGGGAAAGAAAAAAAAAAAGAAAAGAAAATAGGAAGTCCTTGTGGAAATATAATACTACAAATAATTCAGATGATGCTGTTTCTAACTATAGAGACCTAAGTATCCCAAGACCTACAGATAATATCTCTAATACTGAAAATTCTCATGAAAACATGAGCCTGTAATTGCAATAAGCCATACAGTTTTTCCCTGAATGAATAAAAATTCTATGCACATCTATTTTTGTTCAGGTTGTTGTGTTCCTAGAAGGAGCTCAGGGACAACTGCTTACATTCTGGTCAATGATTGAAGTTTATTCCACCCCTAACTGTGAATTAAATATACAGCTGCTGGAAATGTCAGTACAGTCACATAAAAAGAGCCTGGACTCACTGCAGTCGTGCTATCAAACAATCAGTGCTCCTGTCACATTGAGCTGGCTGTGAAAGTTCTGAAGGTTGTTATTCTTATCGCGGTCATGTTAAAATGTCCCCTTCTCTTTACCAATTAAAGCCAAGAGGGAAGCATAAATGCATTATAGACACAGGTGGCTGAAGTGATTGAATGAAGTTACTGTTCACATATCAGCAGCTTATTCTCTCCTATTTGTTCTGCAATAATTCTTGAATATACTGGCTGACTACCACTAATTTTGAACATGTCAGACATCACTTAGATTAGATTTGTGGATGAAGCTGTCATATGAAAGTGACATGATGGCCCATACCTTAAAAATTAATGTCATCTTAACCATATAAGGGGAATGTATTGTTTCTATAGATTTTTAACTTTTTTATTTTTTAATCTCTAATAGTGGCTTAATAATGGTTAACAAGATTGTAAGACAACATAGGTGCAACTCCACACAGTTCCTATCACCAGAGGAAAGATAATAATAAATTCCTAGTCTGGAACCTTGAGAATGTGTCAAGATAGTTAAGCAAAGTTACTTACTGTTTAATGTTTCTGAGAGCTGAAGGTTTGACTTTAGTATAATTGTCCAAGTCTTGGCTGCTGAAAAAAGAGGGTGAAAAGGCTCAGATTGGTGGAATTTTTTTCAGCTGTGCTAGTTAAAAAAGCAGTATTTTAAATCCATTCTACCTGGGGGTAACAGATAGATGACAAAATGAAATGACTTTATTTGATTACCTTTGATTGTTTCTGATTACTGCAGGATTCACCTTAATGTATTTATCAAGATCCTGGTTTCTTAAAATAGAAAAAGTAAAAGAGAGCAGTTTAATTATCAAGTTTATTTAGCAACAGTATTTATACATTTTCTTGAAATAATAATAAAACATATTCTTCTTGGAAAAGTGTACACATAAATATAGCTCTAATACCTTTGGTTGTTGGTGAGCACTGCAGGTTTCACTTTGATGAGCTTGTCAAGATCTTGATTTCTTTAAGGGGAAAAAATTAAGCCAGCTTGAGTTAGAGGTAATATGTACTTAAGATGGTTGGAAATGGGAGGAAAAGAGTAATTTATCATCAATATGAGACAGATTGTTCAGGCAAACAACTGTCTTGAACCAATCAATCCAGGAGAGATGAATTATTCTGAACTAGAAGAAAATTTTCTGACTTCACATAATTTATTATTAGGGCATATCTATAAAGGCTTGCTGGTTAAGTAGTCATAGCAAACACCTGGAGAATAACATCAATCTGCAATGGTGAAAGTATAGGCAGTCTAGTTTCTTTGTCACTTAAAAGTTACATCACCAGCCAAACATATCATTTAAAATAATATTGATGATTTTTAACAGTGGAATTATATTCTATGCAAAGTTGGCAAGAATTCCATCCACTGGGGCCGGGTGGTGGTGCACTTGATTGAGCGCAAATATTACAATGCGCAAGGACCCGGGTTCGAGCCCCCAGTCCCCACCTGCAGGGAGAAAGCTTTGAGAGTGGTGATGCAGTGCTACAGGTGTCTCTCTGTCTCTCTCCCTATCACCCTCTTTATTTCTAGCTGTCTCTATCCAATAAATAAAGATAATAAATTTTTAAAATTTTTAAAAGAATTCCATCCATTAACATTGTGACATTTCTTGCCAATGACTAAAAAAAAAGGAATTAAACTCAGTTGTCTGTGGCCAAATTAATGACACACTCTAAAAACTATCTACTTCCTACTTGAAAGTACTACCAGTTTCTTTGACAGTTAAAAGTTTTCTCCCACAGTTTGCTGTCATTCAATGCCTTGGTGTATTAACACGTGAGAACTATCCTAGATGCAATTTCTTGGCATATATTGATTGCAAAATAAACAAAAGCCTGTTTCTGAAAGACGACAACCTTTAAAATGGGGTTATCTTCATGTATTAGAAAAATACAATAAATACTATAAAACTTTGTAGGGGGGATAATATGTTGAAAGGATAAAACCTTTCAGTGTATAGTATCAATCATAATATTTTCAGTGTAAGAACATGTAACATTTAGGTGCTGGTATAATCAAAATGAAGCTTACTAAAAGTACGTAGATATCCCCCATACCACCATAAGCCAGAGCTGAGCTGTGCTCTGGTAAAAAAAAAAAATAAATAAATAAAAAGAAAAAAGAAAGAAAGGGAAAAGTGCATAGATAATGCAAGTACAGTAATAAAAATTTCATTTTCACTGTTCTATTGAGCACAGAAAATTTCATTCATCCATCAATCCAGAATACCAGTAGTCAAATTACTCTTTCCCCTTTCCTTTCCCTTCCTTTCTTCCTTCTTTCCTTCCTTCCTTCCTTCCTTCCTTCCTTCCTTCCTTCATCTTTCCTTCTTTCCCTTTCTTTGTTTCTTTCTTTCATCTTTCTTTCCCACCAGAGTTAGTGGCAATTTTTTTTTCCTCTTTTACTTCCTTCCTTTCTTTCTTTCTTTCTTTCTTTCTTTCTTTCTTTCTTTCTTTCTTTCTTCTTTCTTCCTTCCTTCTTTTCTTTCTTCCTTTCTCTCTCTCTCTCTCCCTCTCCCTCCTTCCCTCCCTCCTCCTCCCTCCCTCCCTATTTTATTTGATAGGACAGAGGGAAATTGGGGGGTAAGGGTGGGAGATAGACTCCTACTTGCAATTCTGCTTCACCACTTGTGAAACATCCTTCCTACAGGTGGGGTGTGGGGGTTCAAACCTGGATTGTCGCACATGATAATGTATGTGTTCAACCAGGTATACTAGTGTTCAGCCCCCTCACACTACTATTTCAAAAAGTCCACTATGAAATACATTTTATTGGCCAACAAAATAACACACTTGAGTAGGGTACTGCTTTGTCAGTTGCTTGACCCAGGTTTAGGCTCAGCCCTCATCACATTGAAAGAAGCTTTGGTGTTGTGGTCTCTTTCACATTTCCTCTCTCTATCTCTCTGCCTTTTTGTCTCTGTATGAAACCAAACCAAACAAAATGAAACAAATACATTTCCACACAGCTCAACAGTGTTTCTTTATAGACAGATAGACACACACACACACACACACACACACACACACACACACACACACACACACGTATAACAAAATAATACTCTTACTTCACAAAAGAACACTCATGATTTCTACTCTATTCAATACAGTATATTGAGCTGTAGAAAATATTAATTGCCACTTACTAATCATAAAAACCTTAAATGGGCTGTAGCCTCACATCTAGAAAAACACTTAGCATAAGCTTATGCTATATTCTACAGCTGCTTATAAAAGTACTACACTGTATATTAAGAGGAATCTTAGTAATGGTTCTGAATTGCTTTGGTTGGTGCCATCATGCAATTTCTCTCAACCTGGATCCCTGTAAACATAGAAATCTTTAATCTAAACTTTATATGGAAAATGTAATTTTGTATTCCTATTGAAGTTGCTATTTTAATCTACCCAAAGGATGTAGTAAAAACATGTATTAGGGCATTTAACTGTCATTGCTTCAATATCGTTGAAAGTCTCTGAAGAATTTTTTTAGTAATTTCTATACTTATACAATTGTCAACCATGAAATCATCTTTCATGTGACTCTAGTGAACTTTAAAGTACATCTTTAGGCTGCTCCATGGAAAGAGCAACAATTTTATCTTTATAGCCCTTGCTATTTCCTGAAGTGCCCAAATAACTTTCATTTATTTTAAGATCAAAGTCTCTAATGTGGTTTAAAGACGATGCCTTGGGTTGGATTTAAAGGAATTCACAGAAAATGGTGACATTTTTGCTCTTGCCTCAACATTCTCATCTGTAAAATGAGATTAAATTAGACCACCTTTAAGGTTCTGCCCATCTCTAATATCTTCTACTTTTAAGAAATTATGAATATTAGTTTTTCATCTTGTCCTACTTATTAAATTACCTATTCAAGCTCTCTCTCTTTTTTAATGCAACTCACTGAAAATGCATTCTATAATAAGTAAGCAGTACATGAGTGTTTCTAAATGTAATAAATTAAACTGACAGCCTATTATTGTCTTGAAGTAACATCTTTGTGCCCCCAGTACATAATTAGCTTTAATCTATGATAATTGCCTGCTGTTAATAAGATTGAGTATGTCTACTGAGTTCTCTTTTGGCACCCATAGTCTATAATTATAACTAATGTGCAACTAACGATACCTAGTCGTAAGCTTCTAACCCAGTAGGTGCTCAGTAATTATTCACTGACTAATAGATCACAGAACTACAATCAGTCTTTCACTATTTTTCTTTGTGACCCTGACCAAATCACTTAACCTTTTTAAGTCTGAATTTCTTCTCTGTAAATTGAATATATTCATCTGAAAATCAGGTTTTCAAATTTCATCAAGCCAACTAGGTTAAGAGTTTTCTGGGGTTCCATTCATCTCCAGAATTTATGATTTTAAATGTAGCTATTAAATTCATAGAGGAAATTCATAAAAACATTCCTAAGGTAAGTATTTATCTTAAGCATTATATATATATACACATATATTAAAATAAGTTTGTAATGATAAAAAATATTCATATCAGCAGAGACAAAAAATGATTCTCAGCATGTTACAAATACTACTTAAAGAATATTCAAACTTTAGATTCATAACTTTTCCAGGAGGAACAAATCATCTATGAAACTGAATTCCAGAATTGCCTTGACTACCAAAATCACTCTTCTAAAATAAAGTAAATGCTATTATTGGTGATGAGTTTAATGAAGTGTCTTTTATAAAAAAAAACTCTAATTAGCTATCATTAATAAGTATTAATCAGCTTTAGGCACAGAAATATTAACAAGTACAAAAAAAACACACATTCAAACATTGTATGGATTAGCTAAGTTCCTACCTCATCATTCTCTAAAAATTGCTTTGCTTAAAGCTAAAAGAAGTGAAGTCACTACTTTTTTTCTTCTTTTTTTAGATACCTCTCTTGGTAGTAACAAACTGGTTTGTTTTCAAGGACCAACAGTAATGGTGATGATTTTTAAAGGCATACTCAATTTACCCATGAGATGATTATAATTAGTTTATATCACATTGGGTTTAGTTAAGAAAACATCACAAATAAGTAACATCCTTCTCTTACCCAGCCACGGTTTTGACAGCTTTGGGGCTTACATTAATAAGTTCATCAAGACCTTGGTCACAGCTAAAACAAAATAAAGCAATAGGTCAAATTCCATTGGTAATAAAATTTTTTTTTAATTTTTAAAAAGGATTGTGTTTATTTTGATAAGTGAGAGACCAGATCACAGCTCTGGCATATGGTGGTGCCAAGAGTTAAATCTGTCACCTCTGAGGCCTCCAACATTAAACTCTGTGTACAACTTCTCTATCTTCCCAGTCTCAGCAAAATTTATGACCAACATTTCCCTTTTAACATCTGTAATTCATTCAATGGGATCCTAAAGAAGCAGTAAATTTATTCATTTTCTACTTTGAGAATAGTTATCCTTGTTAAGGTCTCAAAGCAGTCTAATGGGATAGATATCACCAACCATATTTCATACATAAAGAAATTGAACATCACGGGACTGGGTGGTGGTGCACTTAGTTGAGTGCACATGGTATTGTGCTCTAGGACTTGAGCTCAATTCCTCAGTTCATACCTTTAGGAGGAGGGAAGCTGTGCTGCAGGTGTCTCTCTGTCTCTCTCCCACTCTATCACCCTGCTCCTCTTTCACTTCTTTGTTTATATCCAAATAAATGAATATATATTTTTTTAAGTTGAGCTTCTAAAAAGTTAAGATACTACATGAGATCAGGTGACTATGAAATGAAGGAGTTGTGAACTAGGATTGAAGTCATGGAAACTAAAACCTAAAATCCTTATTTCTTCCTGCTACCACCCCTCTCTACATTCACAATAATTCCTTACTTATATGTGTGCAATACTTTTACCAACACTATCTTCATAATAGTCCTGAGAAAACTTGGAGTTACTTTGGTGTTTCTTAATTCCTGTGTATGAGATCTTAACTTCTCAAAATTCAACATAATGCAAGAGTATTATAATTAAGGATGCTGCCAGTTTTCTCAGGAGTCATCTAAAAGTTAATTTTGGGTTTGTGAAAGAGTAGAAAACCAAAACTCTTTGGCTTATTATGGTTTATGGATTTAGGGTAGTGATTTAGTTAATGTTTTACATTTGACAGTAAATACAATAGTTTATACATAACATTTCTAAGTTTTGTACATAACAATACAAGTCAAATTGAATTTTCAACTTACAATTATACAGATTAACTTCAATATTAAATATAAAAATAAAATACATAAAAACAATCATGAAAAAACTTTTTGTCATTACTACACAACACAAATCAATTTAATTTCACTTTATGTCTCTTTTCAAAAATGTCCTAAGTCCCCACATCTAATCTTTGACAAAGGTGCCCAGACTATTAAATGGGGAAAGCATAGTCTCTTCAACAAATGGTGTTGGAAAAAATGGGTTGAAACATGCAGAAGAATGAAACTGAACCACTATATTTCACCAAATACAAAAATAAATTCCAAGTGGATCAAGGACTTGGATGTTAGACTACAAACTATCAGATACTTAGAGGAAATATTGGCAGAACTCTTTTCCGCATAAATTTTAAAGACATCTTCAACGAAACAAATCCAATTACAAAGAAGACTAAGGCAAGCATAATCCTGTGGGACTACATCAAATTAAAAGCTTCTGTACAGCTAAAGAAACTACTACCCAAACCAAGAGACCCCTCACAGAATGGGAGAAAATCTTTACATGCCATACATCAGACAAGAGGCTAATAACCAGAATATATAAAGAACTTACAAATTTCAACAACAAGACAACAAATAACCCCATCCAAAAATGGGGGGAGGACTTGGACAGAATATTCACCACAGAAGAGATCCAAAAGGCCGAGAAACACATGAAAAAATGCTCCAAGTCTCTGATTGTCAGAGAAATGCAAATAAAGACAACAATGAGATACCATTTCACTCCTGTGAGAATGTCATACATCAGAAAAGGTAACAGCAGCAAATGCTAGAGAGGTTGTGGGGTCAAAGGAACCCTCCTACACTGCTGGTGGGAATGTAATTTGATCCAACCTCTGTGGAGAACAGTCTGGAAAACTCTCAGAAGGCTAGAAATGGACCTACCCTATGATCCTGCAGTTCCTTTCCTGGGAATATATCCTAAGGAACCCAACACACCCATCCAAAAAGATCTGTGTACACATATGTTTTTGGCAGCACAATTTGTAATAGCCAAAACCTGGAAGCAACCCAGGTGTCCAACAACAGATGAGTGGCTGAGCAAGTTGTGATATATATATATATATATAATGGAATACTACTCAGCTATAAAAACGATGACTTTACCATTTTCAGCTGATCTTGGGTGGACCTTGAAAAATTCATGTTAAGTGAAATAAGTCAGAAACAGAAGGATGAATATGGGATGATCTCACTCTCAGGCAGAAGTTGAAAAACAAGATCAGAAAAGAAAACACAAGTAGAACCTGAACTGGAATTGCATATTGCACCAAAGTAAAAGACTCTGGGTTGGGTGGGTGGAGAGAATACAGATCCAAGAAGGATGACAGAGGACCTAGTGGGGATTGTATTGTTATATGGAAAACTGGGAAATGTTATGCATGTACAAACTATTGTATTTACTGTTGAATGTAAAACATTAATTCCCCAATAAAAAATTCAAAAAGTCCTAAGTCAAATAGTTAATTTTTTGGCATAACTAGATTGTTCATCAAACTTAAACAATTTTTCTTATTAATTAATTAATTATATTGCTATCATGGTTATCACTGGGGCTCATACAAATCCGCTGCTCCTGTCAGCCATTTTTTTTTCCGTCTTAATTTGATAGGACAGAAAGAAAGAGGAGGAGGAAATAAAGAGGAAGTGAGAGACAGACACCTGTAGTACTTGCTTAAGCACTTGTGAAGATATCTCCCTGAAGGTAAGGAGTGGGGGCCCAAACCCATGTCTTTAGCATGGCAAAGTGTGCACTTAACCAGGTGCTCCACCAGCTGGCCCCAGAACATTAATGATTTTAACAAACTTACCTTTTATTTACCGAGGGGACCACTTTGATTAAATTTTCCAGTCCTTGGTTCCTAAAAATCGTAAATTTTAATAGTTGGTTAAATCAACCAGAATAAAAATTAATTTGTATAATTTTTCAATCTTAATATTAATTCAAATAATTGCTGCTAATTGAAAACTTTATCGGTAATTGAATCTCCTTTGTAAGTTTATGTAAAAAGAGGTAGCTATTATCAACTCAGGTGTATATGAAGACAATTTAGTTTCTTTTCCATCATCAAACAACAGAATCTCAAGCTTCTCTTCCTTCCTTCCTTTCCTTTCCGTTCCTTCCCCAGAGTCCTTTGTTTTGATGCAATACACCCAACCCAACCCAAATTTTTCTTTATCACTTTTCCTAAGCTGAATGGGGGAAAATAAGACATAAAGGAGCTGCATAAATCTCACCCTTGGTTAGTTATGTTGGTTTCAGGAGTCACTTTGATGAGACTGTCAAGATTTTGATCCCTTTAAATCAGAGACAAAAGATAAAATCACTGGTTAGATTTACATCAGAAGGTTGTAAATTGAAACAAATATTTATTAAAACAGAAATATTTTTATTATGAAGCATTTTACTATAGACATTTAATTAAATATAGATAACCTAAAATAGTTGAAAAATTGGGGGGGAGGGGTTGTGGTGTCACAACCAGAGTGCATATGTTACCATAGATGAAGACCTGGCTTTCATTCCCTGGGCCCCACCTGCAGGGAGGGGAGCGGTTAGGAGAACTGCAGCAGGTGTCTCTCTTTCTCTCTGTTACATAGAAATTATTAGCATTCCAGTTTTAATTGAGGTAAATACAAACGCAGGTTAAATAATTTCCTTACATGTCTAGTTGTAGTAGGAATGGACTTAAAATAATCTGAATTCAGAATGGCTTTTTAAAGCTCTTTTCAGTTTTTGTTAGTGATTAATAGTGGTTTCTGGGATTGTAAGATTACAAGACATAGCTCCACACCACATCTGCCACCAAAGTTCTGAGCTGTCATTTTCCCAATGATAACCACCACAGTTCTCACAAAGTCTTAGAAACAGTCTGTTTTTTATTTATTTTGCAAGTTTATGTGTTTTAGTTCTCTAAATTCCACATGTGAGTGAAACCATCTAATAGTTGTTTTACAACTCCTTACTAAACATAGACTGCTAGTCCTTTCAGAGCATGAACCATTTTACTGAGTGTTAATAATTGAATTAGCATCAGAAATGATAAGAGAGTGGTACAGGAGGTGGTGCAGTGGATAGAGCATCGGACTCTCAAACATGAGGTCCTGAGTTCAATCGCCAGCTCCACATGTACCAGAGTAATGCCTGGCTCTTTCTCTGTTCTTATCATTTCTTTTGAATAAATAAGTAAAATCTTTTAAAAAACAACAAGGGAATATTTAGTTCAAGTTCTTCCCCTTGAGGAGGAGCAAACTGAAGTTCAAATAGGGGAAATGGTCAGTCTCATTTCACATAGTGATAGGCAGAGTCAGAGCCAGACTTAGATCTATGAGTGGCTCTAATTCTCTCTCACCTTTCCAGTGCCATCTTTCTGCTTAAGAAAAATAAACAAATTAAATCAGAAATGTTCTCTATATCTTAGAAAAACAGCTTTGAACCCAATTATTCAAAGGGTGCCTTCAATATAATAGGAATAAATGGGCTAAAAACTTCAATATTTTAGATATAGGATCTTGGTTGTTACATAGTTTTACTTAACTATTGTTTAATTCAGTGTTATTATTAAGTTCGGTTGAAGTGATAATTCAATTTTTTTAAGTATTGCCAAACAGACAAAAAGTATATTAAATCTTACCCTTGCAAATGTTTTCCTATTATTGAATTCACTTTGATGAGACTATCAAGGTCTTTGGAGCTTTAAGAAAGCAAAAACATATAAGTAGAGAAGGAATTAAATCAAGTAAGTATTTAAAGACATATATATTCAAGATGAGCTTACCAACTGTTGAGAGAACTCACTATCGATGCCCTTTAACTTAGAAGAATAAAAATCTGACTGCCATAAGGATGATTGATAGACTTGTTCAGTTTTACAATTATCCTCCAAATTAAGCCATAAAAATTAAGGAAATATTGCATTAAAACTTTATTTAGGAACAATGTAATAATTTGCCAAAATTTCTTATGGGCCCCATGAGTATATCACTCAACACAATAGCTAACGAGGCTATACTTTAATAATAATTTCCACATATAGTGTCTTTTGCTTTAAAAGCATATTTTAGAAAATCAGAGAATAACAATTGCAAGATCATTTTGAAGTGCCCTTCCAATCATTTCCCATGATAAAGCTACACCATCATTAGATTCAGTCACTGAAGAAAATATTCTTAGTGCCAGGAGTGGTGTAAGCAAACACAGAACTACTTTCATGACATGCACATTATCAACAATGAGTGATGCAGATTAAATTCTGTTTTAGTGCAAGGGAAAGAACTGAATGTGGTATCCATCATGGTTTGTTTACTAACCCTGATAGCATCTATTCAGCAATGTGGCACACACAGAATAGTCATGTGCACTAGGAACTAAATAAAACCGTAAGTGGGATGTAAATAAAGAAAATGTACCCAAAGAGGAAGAAAGAAATTATCTGAAGAAACTGTGAGCAATATGAAAAGTTGTCAAAATTATTCCTGCTGAATCATGAGATATTTCTGTGTTTTTATAAAAAATTGTTGTTTTTTTTAATTTGAGAACAGAACACTGATCTGTCATTTTGTGTAATGGAAAGGCTTGAACCTAGGACCTTAAGTCTGAGAGGCATGCACTCTATTGCCAAGTCCCCTCTCCACCTTTTAAGAATATCCTTCTCCTTCTTCTCCTTCGCCTTTTCCTTCTCCTCCTTCTCCTTCTCCTTCTCCTCCTCCTCCTCCCCTTCTTTTTCTCCTTTTTTTTTATTGCCACCTGGGTTACTACTGCTGCAACACCCTCCACACCTTTTAACTACACATTTGTAATCTAGCTGAATTTTAATTTTAAAAACCATTTAAAATTTTAAAAAATAAGATTTATCTATAATTTCACTTGATTTTTAGAACAATCAAGTAACAAAGGTGGAACAGAAATTATGATCCTCATTTTATAACTAAATAAACTTCAACTTAGACAGTTCAAGGTAATTGCTCAAAGGTACCAAGCTGGGAAATAATGAAGTTTAGGCTATTTTATTTCCATTTAAAGATTTTTCAACAGAACTATTTTGCTTAGTGATACAAATAGGGAAGAAAGATATCAATAGATAGGATACTATCCTCACCCTGGGTTCCTTCTGTTTACCACAGGGGTCACATTGATGAGATTTTCAAGACTTTGGCCCCTTTAAAAGACAAATGGAATAATGAGGTTAATAACAGACAGAAAATTATCAAGTGGATGAAACCATCAAAACTCAAAAATAGAGTAAGTACTAGTCAAGGTTATGCTAAATAATTTAAGACTGGAAAAGGTCCATGCTGGGAAAGGTGGTTGTCTTTTCTGTCAGGTCAGCTAAGGCCATGCCTCTCCAAGCCTTTTCTCTTCCTTTATCCTCTTTCTTTCTCTCTCCCTTTCCTTCTTTCTTTCCTTTCTCTCTTTCTTTCTTTATTTATTTCTTCCTTCCTTCCTTCCTTCCTTTCTTCCTTCATTTTTTCTTTCTTTCTTTCTTCCTTCCTTCCTTTCTTCTTTCTTTCTTTCTTCCTTTCTCTCTCTCTCCCCCCTCTTTTTCTTCTGACAGAGACAGGAAGAAATTGAGAGGGAAAGGGATCAAGTTGAAGAGAAACATTTGCAGTAGCAATTTGCTACACAGAGAGTATACTCCACTGTGGGTGGAAGACTGGATCTTGAGAGCAGTTCTCTGCACTTGATAACTTGTGAACTTTACCAGATTTGCTACTGAGCAACCAACCCCACCCCCACCCTGACCCACCCAGGATGATCTGGAAAACATGAATAGAGCAATTACAACCAAAGAAATTGAAGTAGTCATCAAAAGCCTTCCCCACAACAAAAGTCCAGGCCCAGACAGCTTCATAAATTAATTCCATAAAACCTTCGAGTAAGATCTAACACTTCTATTTTTCATATTCTTCCAAAGGTCAAAGATGGAGGAATACTCCCTACCACATTCTGCGAAGCCAACAACTACCCTGATACCAAAAGAAGACAGATACACAACAGCAACAAAAACAAAACAAGAGAGAAAGAAAGAATGAAAGAAAAGAAAATTACAGGTCTGATGATCATAGATACTAAGATACTGAACAAAAGCCTAGCAACCCATTAAAACAATGCATAAAAAGACTGCAAGACATGACTGAGTCAGATTCATCCTAGAGAATGCAAGGATGGTTCAATATATGTAAATAAATAAATGTGTTCCACCTCATTAACAAAAGGAAATCCAAAACCACATGATTATCTCAGTAGATGTAGAGAAAGTCTTTGACAAGATCCAACACCAGTTCATGATCAAATTATTTAAAAGAACAGGGATAGATGGAAAATTCCTCAAACTTGTTGAGTTTATAGGCAGCAAATCTACAACAAACTTAAAGGGCTGCCCACTATCTCCATTGCAGTTCAACATAGTCAACCATAGCATTATATAAGAGAAAGTAATTAAAGGAATACAGATTGGAATAGAAGAAGTTTAACTGTCACTATTTGCAGATGATATGTTAATATAAATAGAAAATCCAAAATAATTTAATGGGAAATTATTAAGCAGTACAGCAAGGTGGCAGGTTACAAAATTAGCATACAAAAATCAGTGACATTCCTTTATACAAACAACAAGCTAGAAGAAGAAAGAAAAATCCAGAAATTGATCTCATTCACCATAGCAGTAAAAAATAATAAAACATCTGGAAATAAACCTAACATGGAAAGTAAAGCAGTCACTATTTAAGAAACTAGAAAGAGATACAAAGAAATGAAAAGGTATCTACTACTCATGGACTGGGAGAATTAACACTGCCAAAATGACTATTATAATTATAGCCATATATAGATTTAATGTAATCTCTATCAAGATACAATCAAGTTTCTTTAAGAGAGTAGAACAAAAACTGCAAATGTTTATCAGGAGACAGAAAGTACTCAGGACTGCGAAAGCAATCCTGAGAGTAAAGGAAGAAGAATGGGGGCATCACACTTCCTAACCTCAAAACATGACAGGACCACTGTAATCATAATTCCCTGGTACTGGAACCACAATAAGCACACAGACAAATGGAATAGAATTGTAATTCCAGAAATAAGCTCCCATACCTTGGGACATCTAAATTTTGACAAGGCAACCCAAAACAACAAATGGAGAAAGATGATTCTATTCAGCAAATGGTGTTGTAAAATTGGGTTGAAACCTACAAAAGGATTAAACTGGATCACCACATTTTACCACATATAAAAGTAAGCTCCAAATGGATAAAATATTTGAGTATTACACCAAAACCATTAGATATGTAGAGGAAAGTACTGGCAGAACTCTTCTCAATGAAAGATTTCAAGACATCTTCAATGACTCGGATTCAACTGGAAAAAAAAATCTACACAAAATTAATGGGGTGATGTCAAATTGAAGAGCTTCTGCACAGCAAAAGCAATCACCACTGAAACAGAGAGACTCCCCATGGAATGGGAGGAAATCTTTACATATCATGCATCAGAAAAAGAGCTAATAAACAAAATACGTAAAGAAATCACCAAAATCAACAATAAAAAATTTGAAAAATGGGGAGAGGACATGGACAGAATCTTTTCCAATGGAGAGATCCAAAGGCCAACAAACATGAAAAAATGCTCAAAATTACTAGTGATCAGAGAGATGCAAGTAAAAACGACAGTGAGAAACTACTTTACATCTGTAAGAATGTCAGACATTAGAACAGATAGAAACACCAGCTGTTGAACAGGCTGTGAGAGGAAAGGAACTTCTCTACATTGCTGGTGGTAATGTAAACTAGTCTAACCCTGGTGGAAAACAATCTTTAGATTTCTCAGAATTTTAGAAACTGACCTATCCTGTGACCTGGCAACTCCTCTCCAGGTACTCAATCCAAAGGAAACAAAGACACTGATATGAAGAGACCTATGCACACCTATATTCATAGCAGCACAATTTGTTACAGCCAAAACTTGGAAGTATTCCAAAAGCCATCATGGATGAATGGGTAAGGAAGTTGTGAAATACTAGGCAGCTATTAATAACGATGATGTCATTTCTTTTGCCATATCTTGGACATAGCTTGAAGGCATCATGCTGAGTGAGATAAGTCAGAAAGAAAAGGACAAATATCAGGTGATTTCACTCATAGGTGGGATTTAGGACTGTAATGGAAAACATAAAGTGAAACTTGGACTGGGTATGGTGTATTGCACCAAAGAAAAAGGTTGGGAAAGGATGAGGATAGTATTATGGGGATATGCCTGTACTGTACTTAATGTATAGATACATTAAATGTGCAAATTTTGTATATGTCAATTATATACCTCAATATAACTTAAAAAATTAAAAGTTTGAGCTCTAAAAAAGGTAACTGTTGAAGTATGTAGGATTTAATCATCTTTAAAAGTTATTGGGATTCAGACAATTCTTTATTCTTGGAGCCACTAGGCTGCTAGCTAATAGTGCATAAGGACACTATTTTGACTCATTCAATGGTGTGTTCTTATCCTTTTTAAGGAGCATTAGACATCTTGTAATAGTCTACTTATACCTCTCATGGGACATTTGAGAAAGCATGGCCTCTTCATGTCAACCCTCTTCATGATCTAGGGTTTTAAAGGCAATTTTGAATAATTCAAATTTTGTAAAATTGATACTAACAGGTTTTCTATTTACAACTCTGGTGAAGAGCAACACAACATTTGTTACAGTCCATGAAAGACAAGCTGGTATCTTTTTCTGGTTTTTATAACTGCATATTAAAACCAAAAATTTTAACAAGTAGTGTTGGCACCAAAGAATGGAAGATTAAAATCAATATAGTTCTGTAGCATAAGATACATTTACTGTGATAAAAAAAACTACACAGTTGCTGGAAATATGCCAACGTTTTATTGTTATCCTTCAGTATATTTTGCTTTAAAACTTAATGCAAATTTGCTTTTTTTAAGCACTTACATGTATTTTCTATATATGCAACACTAGTCAATGCATCTCTGATCTACAGAGTATGCCACATGGGTTAAGAACATTCACAGGAAGGTTTTTCTACAATCTGCTTCTCCATGTGCTATTGGCTCTAAGATCCTATCTCAGTCTCTGAGGTTGACTTTATCTAAGTACAAAGATACAGATACTTAGAAGCAACCAGATGTTGATTCAAGTTTTTGCTTATATCCAGATGTCTGAGAAAATGCATACCCAGATTAAAAGCAGTAACACAAAAATTTAACATTTTTCATGTGGAAGAAAAAAGAAATGGTTAATTTTGAAAGAGACAACCACGGACTCCATAATTTCTCTTGCCGATATTTTTCACCCCTGGTTGGTTTTTGCCTAAGCAAGGTAACAAAGTATGTGATATATGACTACTAGTAGCTGAAAACAAAAACAAAAACAAAAGCATTCCAGGATTCTCTTTCCAGATTAAAAGACTGAAAACACAACAAAGTAAAATATAATACTAAGCATTGTCACTTGTGATTTATAAAATCTGTAGGTTGTGAAACACTTGATTATATTGTAAAGAACTTGATATCTTTTTTTTAAATTATCTTTATTTATTTATTTGGATAGAGACAGCCAGAAATTGAGAAGTAAGGGGGTGATAGAGAGGGAGAGAGACAGAGAGACAACTGCAGCACTGCTTCACCACTTGTGAAGCTTTCCCCCTGCAGGTGGGGGCTGGGGGCTCGAACCCAGGTCTTTGTGCACTGTTACATATGCGCTCAACCAGGTGCGCCACCACCCAGCCCCAGAACTTGATATCTTTAAACTTTTAAATAGTGCATATATCAGTGTAAGGTTATTTACATTTAAAAGTACAAAAAAGCAGTAAAGATGAATTTGTTGACAAATGTAATAAAATAAAAATAATATTTTGAATTAGATTGTGTGATGTAATACCTGATAACCTATATCTAGCATTTAGGCATTCTTGTAGTCAACAAATGGTTATAGAATTTCTTCTATGGACCCTAAATACTAGCATAGATATGAACAGTTCATACAGATTTAGCCTCCATAAAATTTCTATTCTAACTTATGAAGAGCCTGGTAATACACAAATCAAATGTATAAGCAAATATCACAATTCCAGATAACAATTTATGCTGTGGAGAATACTGAAAAGAAAGCCTGGTGCTGGAAGTGCTGGGACTGGGGTGATGATTTATCCCATGGTCAGGAATTCTGTCACTTTGGGAAAGTGACAATTTAGTGGGAAAGTGCTTCCAATGTGGGAGCAATACTTATAGAAGCCTTAAGGCAGGAATGAAGTTGAGTTAGAAAAGAGAGAGGAGAGAGAGAGAGGTGGAGGTAGAGGTAGAGGTAGAGATAGATCAGTTTGGTTGCATTGTATGAACAGGTGTAAGGCAGTTGCTTGGTAGAATCAGATTCTACCTAATGAAAGATAACATTGAAAGCTTTTAAGAAGAAAGGTAGCATTATTTTATTTTCCTTTCTTTTCTCTTCCTTCTTTCTTTCTTTTGTCCTCTTTTTTTCTTTTCTTCTTCTTTTTTGGTTTCATTTCTTGTTTTTACTTGACTGGGCAGAGAGAAATTTAGAGGGGAGGGGAAATAGAGAAGAAGAAAGATAGACACCTGCATTCCTGCTTCACCACTCCTGAGTGTCCTTCCCGCAGGTGGGGTATGAAGGCTCAAGCCCAGGTCCTGCCGCATGGTATTACGTACCCTTATCTGGGTATGTCACTATCCAGATCCCTTACTTTAATCTACTCACTCATTCACTAATTAATTGTTAATTATTTAATTCATTTACAATTAATTAATCAATTCATTGTTGTCCCCAAGGTTTAGCTGCTTTGGGTCAACTTTGCAGAGGAGAAGGAACAGAGAAAGAGAGGGAAAGACACCACAGCAGTGGTTTCCCCAATACACTGCAGATAAGGCTTGAACTTGGATCATGTTTATCAAGTGATAGCAGTCACTTTCCCAGGTAAGTTATCCTGCTGGCTTGTTTTACTTCTAAAAGGTCGATAGAACTTAACTATGCAGCATAAAGGAAAATGTTGTTGGGGCCAGGTAGTAGTGTACCTGGTTAAGCTCACATATTATGGTGTACAGGGACCCAGGTTCAAGCCTCTGGTCCCCACCTGCAGGGGGAAAGCTTCACAAGTGATGAAGCAGGGTTACAGGTGTCTTTCTGTCTCTCTTTCTCTCTATATCCCCATCCCCTCTCAATTTCTCTCTGTATCTATCCAGTAATAAATAGATACAAATGTTAGAAATAAAATAAGAGACAAGAAAACATTCCTAAAAGTTCCCAGGACATGTCTACTTGTTTTTAGGTGTGCACATATACACTGTGCATACCACCTAATATGTACACATTTATATCCATGTAAACATTCATTCATATATACATGAAGCACATAGATACACTTCCACATGTGTACACAAACATAGATGTGTACACATATAGAAGGCCATACACATGCATTTGTACAGATGTACGCACACCCACATGCACCTGCACTCACAGACACTTGTAGGCCCACATATACAAACACTCATGCACACATCTAAAAGCACACAAGCATTTGTGTATGCACACTTGCATGCACAGCCATGCACACTCACACACCAATATGTGAAAAGTAATAGGTAATGATTTGAAATACTGTAATATTAACTGGGAAGAAAAACAGATTTTTTTTTTAGAGTTAAATACTTGAACAGTATCTAAATCATTGAGAAAACACACTTCACCTTATCTTTACTTTTATTAACACTAACTTGCGCCCAGTACAGTCCAAGTATGATAGATCTATGATCCTCAACTTGTAGATGAACATCATGAAGCACAGCACACAGATTTTAAAGCCAGACCTTTCAGATACCCACATTTACCACCTCTCGGTGTCTCCCTGATCCACCCAAGTAGCTAAGGAAATCAATGTTATTTTTCTCAGTCTTTTGGTTGCAAAATCTCCTATTTCTATTACTGGATCACAGCACCTCTGGCCATGCCATGCTGCTGAGAATTGGGCAGCCTGACAGCATAGGCCAGCTTTTCAGATCATCCAGCCCTTGCTCCACTGACTGAGCCTGAAGGCATCAGTGACACATTTTAGAATCAACTAATATCATGTTCTGAATTCACTGAATGGAAAGGGAGTTCAAAGAAAACCACATGGAATTATTTGGTACATTGTTTTCAGCAGCATGCCAAGAAGCTCAGTTTCAAATACATTCCATCTGCTTTTTAAGAAAAGTAAAAGGACATAAGCTCTCCAGCTTTGTTTGACAATTCATGGGTAGGGCAACTCTCCTAACATTATACTTTGTTGAGTTATCCATCTTCAATGTATATCACACAATATATGCATATTATATATGCTACACATACACAACAAATATGTACACAAATATATCCCCACAAACATCTGCATATACTATTTACACATACACATCAATTTCTACACTTATGATACATAAATATTTTTTTACAAAAATACTTGTTAACTATCTTACCTTTTGATATTTTTATTTGTCTCGGGATCCGCATTAATATACCCACTGAAGTCTTGCTTTCTTTGAATAAGAAAATAAGTTTTACTGAATGTCATTAAATAAAATGCTAATCTAGTAAGCAACAATTGAAAATTATGTAGTGAACATCTAAACTTTCTATCAATGTCACTTCCAAAGATCTAAAAGAAAATAAATTCTTTCTTACACCTTAAAGTGGAGACCATTTAAGTATTTATTTGTTAAGAAGAAATATGATTTCTTTTAGATAGACAGAAAGTCAAGAGTGAAAAAGACCACAGCATTGAAGTTTCCTTTAATGTGGTGGGGGTTGGGCTTGAACAGATGGTAAAGCAGTACAATATCCAAGTAAGCTATTTGCTGACCCAAAAACCCGATATATATTTTGTTCTCAAAATGCATTAGTATGCATGTAGCTTATTATTAAGAAAAATCAAATTGGCCTTCAGATATTGTTGCAATACCCTAAATGGGCAACACTTAAGTATATATTCTGATTTTAAATAATAAGAATGATATTAATAATACTTGTGTGTCAATATAAATAAGAAGAAGATAGATATGAACTTCCAGAGTCATGGCCATGAAGTAGCAGCTGCTGAAAGATTACTACAATAATTAACTAGTTAGAGCAATAACAACAACAACAACAACAACAAACACATGACAATTCACAACAATTGTAATTTCCGAAGAAATTCACAAAGGCACAGGTGGGTGCAGGCAGTAAGGGAGACACTCTCAAGACAAAGGCAATAGCTTGAACCAGAAGCCAGTGATGTTTTAGTGGGGGTATGCAGTGGAGCATAGGGTCAACCCCAAGGACGTGGGGAACTTATCAAGAGAAAACCTAATCAAAAACCAAAGTCATGTGGTCTGCTGAGTTAGCAGCAGGCTTCCAGTGGCCAGAGTTGCAAAATGCACAAAGAAGACTCTGTACAGGTTGTGCAGCACTCTGTGGACAGAGTTAAGGCTTATGGAAGAGTCCTACCAAGTCGAGTAAATCAGGTTGAGGAGAGACTATTAGATTTAAAAAACAAAGCCACCACTTTCTCTAAGTTCAAAGGTATTGGAGAGAAAAGGCTTATGAAAATGATATGGAGTCAGTAAGCATTTAATGTCAGCAGAATAGTTACTGCCAACACTTCATTATAATGGCTTTGTTAAATTCTCTGCATCTGCCAAGATTGAATTGGAAAGCTACAATACCATTCTGTGCACAGGTTGGCACAGATAAATGTTTTTAAAGATAACTAAGACAATAATAAATTATTATCATATTAAAAAGGCACATTTAATGAACAACCAAATATAGTTTGCTGCCAATCTAGAGAGGGAGAAAAACAGAGCTCTCATAAATCCTTACCCTTTGTCATTCTTGGTTGTCCTGGGATTTTCTTTAATGAAGCTGCTGCGAGTTTGGTTTCTTTCAAAATAAAAAATAATGAAAGTAACATAAATGAATTTTCTAATACAGCATTGTCAATCTACTACTACAAATTAAACACTTAGTTGCTATCAATTTAGTTATTGATTATTCATTAACTCTTCTAAAGACACAAATAACAATGTGGCTCTTGATCTTTCAAGGCTGTTGCAGGTGTCTCTCTATCACCCCTTTCCCTCTCGATTTCTGGCTGCCTCTATCCAATAAATAAACAAAGCTAATAAAAAATTTTTAAAGAGAGAGAAAGACAGGGAGAAATTGAGAAACAGAGCATCACTCTTGCACATGTGACACGAGATCTTTATTTCATTATAAACAAGATCTATGTTTCTCGTATCATATCGTGTACATATCTAGTTCACAAACTAGCCTGTTGTTCACTAGCTACAACTACTAGTTAGAAGGAAAAAGGAACTTGAAGATCTTTTAGGTCATACTCTTTATTTTATGGAGTAAGGAAGCAGAGGTCCTGAGAGGTTAAGTGACTTGCTCAGAGTTACCTAGACTGAGACTAGTTGGAAATCCAACACCAAATTATGGTTTGGCATGCCATTACCAGCTTGTGTGACTATCATTCTAAGCAAGAGGTCTCCTCCCAGAAATGGTATGGGATTCATCATAAAAATTGTTTAAACTAATTAAAGTCTTAACTCTTACCCTTTGCCATTTTTTTCCAACTGGGAATTTATAAAGACAAGATTTTCAAGACTTTTCGCCCTGTAAAACACAAATAAAGACTGCATACTAAAGCAAAATAGTGTGACAAATTGAAAGGTCAGATACAATAAACATTCTTCATGAATTGCTCATTTATTCATACTGAATGAACATGCAGAAATCCTTCTGGGCAATTATGTCTGAACTAAATCTATAAAACTGAGGAAGCTACCCCATCTGCTAGTATATTTTTATGCCAGAGGATGTTAACTTCCATAGAGCAAATGAAAGAATAAAACATGGCGTCCGGAAGATCATAGTTTCAGACTAGATAGACACACTTACCTTTTCTCAGTTTTCTCTGCCTTATGACTTGCTCTGAAGAGACCATCAAGACCTTGATTTCTTTAAATATATTTAACAAAAAACCTCATTAGTGGTAGTGACAGATACTTGACTCTATAGAAACACAGATTAGTTCACATTTAAGATAGGTAATAGAAGCTGATTGCGACAGATGAGCCATAATTCTTGGAACTGCTGTATCTCAAACAGATATATTTTTTTACAGACTCAAATTTTTAATTAATTAATTTACTAGAAAGAAAGAAAAAAAGAAAGAAAGAAAGAAAGAAAGAAAGAAAGAAAGAAAGAAAGAAAGAAAGAAAGAAAGAGGGGGGCTGGGTGATGGCGCACCTGATTGAGCACATATGTTACAATGCACAAAGATTCAGTTTGGGGTTGGAGCCCTGCTCACCACCTAAAAGGGGAAAGCCTTTGCAAGTGGTGAAGCAGTGTTGCAGGTGTCTCTCTATCACCCCTTTCCCTCTCAATTTCTGGCTGCCTCTATCCAATAAATAATAAAAAAAATTAAGATAAAAGAGAGAGAAAGACAGGGAGAGAGAAATTGAGAAACAGAGCATCACTCTTGCACATGTGACACCAGAGATCAAACTTGGAACCTCATATGTGAGAGTTCAATATTTTATTCACTGTGTCACCTCTCAGCCTGCTAGATTCAAACATTTAGTTGTAGTAGACCCTACTATGCTGTAAATTTGACAGTTGCTAATAGAGTAGATTTTAAAAGTTTCTATCTCAAAAATTACAATTCGCTAAGTGAACTAGTTCACTTGTATAATGCCTCTTTGCCACATAAGTGACCCAGGTTCCAGCCCACTCCTTTACTGTACTGAAGGAAGTTTCAGTGTTGTAAATTTTTTTTCTCCTCTCTCTGCCTTGGTGTCTTTCTTTGGAAAATAATGCAAAAACCAATCTATTTAAATTATAATTAGGTATGGTATTGGGTACTAGCTAGATTTATGGTGTTGATCATTTCACAATATAAACAAATGTCAAGTTATTATTTTGTATACGTGAAGCTGATATAGTGTTATGTATCAATTAGATATCAAAACCTAAATAAACAGCACCTAAATAAATAGGGCCTTCGAGAAAATAAAAGATACAAATGGGGCATCCACAAGTTGTAATCATAACTTACAAATGTGATGTCTAGATTCATGGAGTGTTTTAATTTTAGTGTGAGCCAAAGTTTACAAAGACAGGCATGACACACACACACAATAAATTTTCAGAATCCTCTGAAAATGTCCTGCATCGCTGAGCTCAAATTCTCTTACGTAAACTGTCAGATGAGGCTGAGAACAGCCAGGCAACTTGGGCTACTCCTTCTCTCTCTGCTTCATTCTCAGCTCCTTTATTTATTTGCATTGCCTGCCTTCAGTAGACCATGGAGTCTGTGATCTAATATTTGATCTAATGTCTTAATCTAAACTTCCATTATTTTAAAAGAAGCTGAAAAGTAGTACAAAGAATCATTAACCACATACATCGTTATTATCAAAATACTATAGGAAAACCATATTTCTTCAATCCTCACATCAGTGAACTCATTTAGTATTTGCTTTGCTTCTCCTCTTTGATCCTTAGTATGTTAGAGTGCAAAGTAAAAGAGATACAGCTAAAACTGTACAATTGCACCTCTAACATTACACAATTGTTATTAAATTATACAATTGTAAATTATTCAAAGTGAAGAAAAACATTAACTAAGACAGTAGTTTTTTAACTTTTTTATATTTATTGATTTGTTTTCCCTTTTGTTGCCCTTGTTTTTTTATTGTTGTTGTAGTTATTATTGTTGTTATTGATGTCTTCATTGTTAGAACAGAGAGAAATGGAGAGAGGAGGGGAAGACAGAGGGGGGAGAGAAAGATAGACACCTGCAGATCTGCTTCACTGCCTGTGAAGCGACCCCCCTGCAGGTGGGGAGCCAGGGGCTCCAACTGGGATCCTTACGCTGCCGCCCATCCTTGTGCTGCTGCCCAACCTTGTGCTTCGTGCCACAGGCACTTAACGTGCTGTGCTACTGCCTAACTCCCGACAGTGTTTTTTCTTTTCTTTCTTTTTTTTTTTTTTTATCAATGAAAAGTATTTGGAGGACTAAATATACTTGGTGAACAAGTCAAGCTCTATTTATATACTAGTTTATTAATTAATATTTCAGAAAGGAAAATGTAATTTTATGAAGTTACTTAACTAAACAGAGAACTAAAACTCAAAGGTGACTTTGTATTAGCATCCCCAAATTTTAATAACCAATCAAATGATGACTTTGATGATGATACAGCTATTATGATGACATAATGATTTCTGTAAGCTTTTAATTCAAGATTTGAAGAATCTTTCTGATTAGTAGTATATAGATCTTTATGTGCAAAGACTGAAAAAGAAACATAAGAAGCAAAAAATACAATTTGTTAGTTAAAACAAAATGATAAACATTTAAAAATATTACCTGCTCAAACTTTTGTTCATCTTGATGCGATTATCCAGTTCTTCACTTTTGGAAGAGAAACAAGTAATCTAACATCAGTAAAATTCTGCCCACAGTAAATAGAAAAATCCACCCTAAAACAATTATTTCTGAGGTCTCTGAAATGCAATACCTACTCCTATATCATCTATCCCTTTAAAATAATATTTATTTTTCAAGGCTCCTTGAAGTACCTCTGTCTCTAGAATTGAGTTATATATTTGTTTTTACAAATTCAAATCACTTTATTGGGGGGGTGTACTGGCTTATAGTACAGTTGTTGACATATGGGTGTAATTCATTATCTACATAAGATTGGTGTTTGAAAACCACTCTCATCCCCAGTTCCCAATTTAGATCCTTCTCCGTCGTTGTGCATCTGGACTCTAATGCCCTTTCCACTCCCCTTCTTTGTCCTGCTTTGGTGCAATATACCACACCCAGTAGGAAAAACAATTAAAGTATATGTTCAGAGAGAGAGAAAGAGATTAGTGCCAGAGCATGATTCTGGCGCATGTGATGCTGGGGACCATGTGCCAGAGGTAGAACTTAAGCCCTCATATTCAAGATTCCAACACTTCATCCACTGCACCACTTCCCTTCCCAGTCATACCCCATGGAAAATTTTCATAGAACTCCAACTGAGTAGAGTTTCTCAGATTTCTGGAACCTTGGCAGATTTTTTTTTTTCCACATCCCCATTATGGTTCTCACACTATCAATTTTCCTATATAGCAATCGTATCTTCTCTCATATCAATGCTCATGCCCCTTCCTACCTCCAGCACTTAAAATTGAGAAGTTTTACAACTGGTATTGTTTTTAATAGTGTCTTCTACAGTCTATGCTTAATATCGGTTTTTAGATATGTCAACTTATATAGATATCTATATTTACACAGGTAAATATAGATATATCTTTGTATAATGTGTTTGCACAAAATAGCTATCAGAAATTTTGAATTTCACTCTTTTCTCATTTTAAGTAAGCTAAATTTGCTATTCTCATTCCAACATCTGAGAACTGTAACTGTCTGACTGCTCCCTTGGAAGTGACCTGTATAAACTGAACCCTGAGTTCTGGAATATCTGATAGAACCATGTGAGCTTAGTTATCTCTCCGTCATGAAGACAGGATCAGTGTATTTCTTCTTCCTGTTTGTTTTGCAATCTCTTTTCAAGTGTTCAGTCCACTTCCTTCGCTCCCTGCCCCTTTTCTTGCTTTTTTCAGTTCACAGATCTTGGTTTTTGCCTTCACCCTGTTGTTGAATCACATGTTTGCACACTTTCTCAATATTCTTCTTTCTTCTTGAGTCATTATTGGTGTTGGCTAGTGGGCCAGGAGGGCCAATAACTTTGCTTACATATTCAGGTCCTTCTATCAGGGATGCCTGGATTCCCAGCCACTTATTAGTTGGTGACTTTGAGTGAGTTATCTTACCTCTTGATGCTTAGATTTTTCATCTATAAATTTAAAATGCAAACTGTATACAACTCGGAAAAAATCAATAAGCTTATAAATACAAAGTACTTAACGTGATGCCTGGTAAGTCATAAACTTCAGTTGATTCTGGTCATTGTAACAAAGAGCTTATAATCATAACCATCTTTTTGTATAATAAAATACTTACTATTACTACTATTATTGTTGTTGTTGTTTATACCAGAGTACTGTTCAACTCTTATTTATAGCAATGCTGGGGATTGAACCTGGGATCTCAGAGCCTCAGGCATGGAAGTCTTTTTGCAGAAAACATTATTTTTAAGGTAGTTAGAGACATCAAGATATTTTTCTTAGACTTATAGTTACTGGCTCACTTACTGAGATGTCTAGTGCAATATATTACCAGGATAACTGGGGGTGGGGGCAGTCCTCTTAGAAAACCTAAAATATGTTTTTTTTTAAATTAACATCATGTAGCTGAATCCTTTTAAAATAGCATTACATATCTGATTATAAGACTGAAGGCTGAGAATAAATACAAAATACAAAAAATGAAATAAAGAGCCACTGCTGACTCTGACCAAATACTGCTACTGACCCTGACAAACAAAACAAAACAAAACAAAGTCCTTGCATGAGACAGATACTCCCCAGTCTCTTGACACAATGTCCCATTGTTGTGTTTTGCTTGAAATGCTACCTTCCAACTCTGAGTCTGTGAATCTGTTAGTATTCCCCAAGGAGAAAAGTAAACCTAAGAATCTTGTAAATTTTGGCCCCAGACCTTTCTGACTGGTGTGAGTCACAATGATGAGATTATCAAGATTTTGGAGTTACTCATGTTTATTTCAAGAAAATTAGCATAAATTATGAGAAGACACTCTGTGCTGAATTAAATGGAAATTGTATTCTGAATAAAGAAGTTGAGCTTTGAAATAACATTAAATGGATGAAAGCTTTGGATATTAAGTTTCACCACTGCATGTACAATAAATTAAATACTCTCACCAAGAGAGGAATAACTGGCCTTTTCTCAAAGGAGTATCACAGAGAACAGCTCATGTAGATAAAACTATTTCTAGTCCCAGAGAGTGGTCCATGCTACTAATGCTCAGCTATGTCAGTGTCATAGACATTCATTCCTCCTGGCCACTGTCAAAGCAGTAATTTCTCCCAGTGAAACCATATCTGACTGAAATTTCTGCATTGTGGTTAGGGGAGAGGGGACAGGGTATTAAAGTAACTGTAGCTCTTATTATTTTTATTTGGTTTGTTTCTGTTTATAGTTTGAGTTGGAAACTGTAATTTCCTTTTAGTATTACTCATATACTTGCCCCTCTAAATTACAATCACCCCTTCCCCCAAAACTGTCCCATCTCTAACAAACACTAATTATTACCTCAAATAAGTCAATAAAATTAGAGGATCTAGGTACTTAGATATTTTACTGAGATAAGAAAATGAAAATGAAACATTTAGGATATTTTCTAAGTTCCCACCTAGATTCAGGAATGCTGTTTTGTTAATGAATTTGAACAGATGAGCTAAATATCACTTCTGTTTTTCAGTTCTTTTGACTATGACTCCAATCCCTAGTAATACTCATAGAAATATTAAATCCCATAGTAGAGAATTTTTTTGTGAACATGGGACTTAAACTGCGGAATATTTATACTCAAAATATAAATATTTTCTCATCAATATCTTATACCTACTTTGCACAAAGCATCATGTTAGATATTGTAAATGAATACAATGAATAAGAAAAATCTGTTCTGAGAGATTAGAGAAATGATAGCAAAATGAGACTTTTTATATCAATAACATGAACCAATACCTAGATAAGGTTAGTTCTTATTGAACACGGAGAGTGGAAACTCTAATAGCTTAAGGAGATATAGGTCACTTCTCAATGGACCACTCAGGAAAGATTTCAAAAGGGAATGATATTTGATCTGGATCTTGAAAAATGAGTAGGACTTGGAGGGATTGATGGGGATCTTCAGATTGCAATAGGCTGCCATGCAGGTAGAATGGTATAAACAAAGAGTTTCTGGATCTGGTAGAAAGGAAGTGATTAAATTTAGTATTAAAAGTAGAGCAAACTTAAGAACAAAGTAAAAATAACTCTGAAGCACTCATTTAGTACCTGGTTAGCAAGGGTCTTGAGTGAGATAATATGTAATTTAATGGGCAATAGAAAGCCTGTGGAGCAGGCAGAAGTTGAAAAACAAGATCAGAAGAGAAAACATTAAGCAGAACTTGGACTGGAGTTAGTACATTCGACCAAAGTAAAAGACTCAGGTGGGTGGGGACAAGGGGAGTTCAGGTCCTAGAACAGGATGGCAGAGGACCAAGTGGGGGTTGTATTGTTGTGTGGAAAACTGAGTAATGTTATTATGCATGTACAAACTACTGTATTTACTGTCGACTGTAAAACATAATCCCCCAATAAAGAAATTAATAAAACATGAATCCTCCAATAAAGAAATTTTTTAAAAGTCTGTGGAATCTTTGAGGAAAATCCGAGGAAGAAAGATCTGGAAGTAATGGGCAGTAATTATTTAGTGGAACTAAAGACAGTAGGAATGTAAGTAAATAAGGGAACTACCCTTGTAATCTATGCTGAAGTCAGCTGAAGACTTGAAAAGGTGTGAATCCATGTGGGCATGAGGGATTCCACAGACATTCAGTCCACATGTCTCATAGTACATACAGGACGAAAGTCATGGCACAATCAAGAATGATCCCAAGAGGTTGAGTTGACTTGAATGAAAGGTATTGGGGGTCCAGCGGTAGCGCAGCAAGTTAAGTGCAGGTGGCACAAAACACAAGGACCAGCTTAAGGATCCCAGTTCGAGCCCCTGGCTCCCCACCTGTAGGGGAGTCACTTCACAAGCGGTAAAGCAGGTCTGCAGGTGTCTATCTTTCTCTCCCCTCTCTGTCTTCCCCTCCTCTCTCCATTTCTCTCTGTCCAACAACAATGACATCAATCACAACAACAATAATAATTACAATAATAAAACAAGGGCAACAAAAGGGAATAAATAAATAAAAAGATATCAGGAAATAAGACATTGGGAAGGAAAGTGATTATAGCCTAGTACATTTTCTAAAGGGTGGGGGAGGTGGATGGTGAGGAGAGATAAGGACTGTAGTTTTGGAATCAGGTTAAAACTATGGATAACTGAAGTACTGAGGTGAATAAAATCAGCAGAAGATGAAGTAAAAGCAGTCTTTATAAAAATGAGAACCTTCCAATCTTCAGGGACAGTTACCTAGAGACACTAATATTAATTATTATATATAAAAAGAAGCATTGAAATTTTGCTTATATTTTGGAACTTTAAAAAATAAACTAGTTTAACATTTTTTGAAATACAAAGAGAAAGGGAAAAAGTTCACATCTCACCCTTTATCAGTTTTCTGAAGTGAAGTGGCCACTTTGACAATATTCTCAAGATCCTGACTCCTTCAAACAATCAAAAATAAATACAAGTCAAAGACAGTAGTGCTATCTTTGAAACAAATTTTTCTTACCTATTTTTAGCAGGAAAAAAAAAGCAGTAATTCATGTGTTGTTTAGGAAATGTCAAGTTTAATTTAAGAGGCCAGGTGGTGGTTCACCTGGTTGAACACACTTGTTATAATGTTCAAGGACCCAGGTTCAAGCCCCCAGTCCCCATCTGTAGGGGGAAAGCTTCGCAAGTGGTGAAGCAGAGCTGCAGGTCTCTCTGTCTCCCTCCCTCTCTATCTCCCCCTTCCCATTTGATTTCTGTCTCTATCCAATAAATAAATAAAATTAATTTAAAAATTTTAAGTTTAATTTAATAACAAAATAGTTCTATCATAGCCATTCATCTCTCTTTATGTCACCTTCTCCAACACACACACACACACACACACACACACACACACACACACACACTCCACATGGACAGTGGCTCTGCCATCTAGTGCTCACTGAAATAACTACAAGTTTCTCTTAAAGACTTGCAAGGCTACCGAGCATCAGTACGTTATGAGCCTCTTGCTGATGCTACATATGGAGCTGGATGTAATATTAGATTCAGTAAAACTTTTGTAGATCAAGTTTAACCAAATGACTATATTTCATCATGTTAATTTATTCATTAGTACCAACTATATCACATATCTTACAATTAGTTCAGAGAATAAACAGTTTGCTGTCTTAAGTTTGATATTACTCTGTATTATATTTAGACAATTTGGTTATTTTCTTAATATAAAGCTCATCTAGAATGAAGATTAAACAACATTCTACAAATCTTTACAAAATATTACTAACTATATATATAAGTCTGCTGAAGAACTGATTTTCTATCTTTATTATTAATTGCCTTAATTTTAAATGGTCTAATAAGTCATCCTTTTGAATTTCTACAATTTAATAGATATATGTCATTGTACCTTATGGTTCTTTCAGCAGGTTTGTTTGTTCCTGTATAGATGCCTGGTTTAGGTGGACATATCTGCCTATTTTTAAAGTTAAAGATAATATAAGTTAGTAAGAAAACACATTGCTTTCAGGCAGGAGGCATGGTCATGGAGTAACAACAACCAGATCAGACTCTTCCCCAGAAGAACAAGTATCTACAACTATAGAACTTAACAAAATTCACCAACTATAGCTGAGACATGTGCAGGAACAGCACAGTCTCCGGGGTGGGGTCGGGAAGTATAGATTTAATACTTCAAGTTCTCCAACTGTCTAGTCCATAGCTCTGAGTATACATATTTTCTTTAGCTTAAATATTTAACATAGCAGATTTGTAAGATGAGAAAATCCTGACACTGGGTTTAAATTGCTTAAGGAGCTCTAAAAATATATTTGTACATATAGTTTTTTTTTTTTTAAGTATCTAAGTTACCTACAACCGTAGTTCAGACAGATCAAAGTCATATTGCCCTGCCAGTATCTAAGATACAGTGATTAGCAGATACCCCTAAAGGGCACAAAACATAGTGATGACAAGTATATTACAGTAGATCCTAACCACTGGATTTTCATAGAAAAACAAAACCCCCAACTAACTTTGTTATATTAACAATTAGCTATTGTTATTTTAAATTATTTCTAAGACTACAAAGAACCCTTCCTGTTCTCTTTAAGATCCTTTTTTCTTAATCCTTGAACCTCTAGGACTATACTCATATTTCTTGATGTTTCTCCTCTCTGATTCCTTACTGTCTCTGTCGACCTCAACTAAATCAGCACTACCAGTGCTGCCATGCCATGTTATTCTGCTACTGACTTGTTACTGAGGATTGTCGCCAGAGACACTAAGCCTGAGATGTTAACTTCCGAACTCCTCTACCTGGTGAGATCTTTCCTAACAAGGAAATACCTAGTTCCATTTCAGATGACATGTTATCTAACAAAATTACAGATACTTGATACAGGCTAGGGCCTAGGGTACTGCATACAGGTGTACAAGTATCCATAAAGAAGAGGCAATTATATAACTCAAAGTAAAAGTGCTTAATAGCCCTTAGTGATTAGATTTAATAATCCTGGGATCCTAGTAGAAGGACCTAAAGAAAACATTGTAAATTATTTAACCAATTAGACTTAGACCTAATGAGACTGGCAAACTGTAAAAAAGCCCAAAGAAGGCAGACCCCATTAACCTAATGCTAACCCCAGCAGGTTTGGATACAACAAAAGACACTCAGCACTATAACACTGGGACAAAGTCTAAACTCGTCAGATGAAGAAAGGTCTATAAAAGCTGGATAAGGGCAAGAGACCAGCTCACTTAATGATGACCTGTTTGGTCAACACCATACTACCTCATCATCTGGGGCCCTAGTTAGATAATCCTTGGATTCCCACACAAATATGATGGGCCTAGACTTCTAATAGATCCCTCTCTCCACCATCACTGCTCACTTCCATCAGGAATGTCATCATAAGCCCTCCCATGGGCCACTCTAGGAACTTGTCCTCTCTATAAAGTAGAAGTGGTAGGGACAGTCCCACTCTTTTCCTACTCTGCAACTTGAGGAAGACTGGTCCTGAAATGAGGACAGCCTAGAATGTTGTTAGCTGTGACCATGAACTGTGAGCTCAGACCAATAGGGACTCACGTTACACAGGCAACTGTGCAAAACTGAATATATATGGACCCTGGGTCAGGTCAATGGGGTAAACAGTTAATTTTATTCATAGATTTCCTTCAAGTTTGGGTGCTACTCTCTGCCTTAATCCAACTTTCTAGCCTATTCTCAACTCTGACACCATCTTCCCAGATAATACATTTGTCTACCTCCATTTTAGCTATCAAACTCAAGCAAAAACTACAAAAGTCATGGACCCCTAAGAACATACCTAGAATAGACTTCCTAGCTTCTTCCCACCATATGATCCCTATTCTCATCTGCTCTCTTCCAAGTTTTTTGGTCCCTGTTCATTAATCATCTTGTTTTGCTTTGCGTCTTACAGCCCTTCAGCCAAGGAATTGCAGATGCTATCATAATTCTGTTCTGAATTCCCTGCACAGATTACCTCATCAATATGTCCTGTACCCTCACCTCTCCTGCCCCCCTAGGGAAAGATAGAAACAGGCTGGGGATATGGATCAACCTGCCAATGTTCATGTCCAGCAGAGGAGCAATTACAGAAGCCAGAACTCCCACCTTCTATACCCCCAAAAGAATTTTGGTCCACACCTCTAGAGGGGGAGTAGTGTTAGGGGAAGGTGACCAGAGGTTTCTAAACTCCAATTTCATCAATACACAGAGAGAGAAGAGGGAAAAAAAAGGAAGTACATTTGGAAGTTGCAAAAGGTGGAAGTGTGACTTAGAAAGGAATGAAGGCAGGACCATAGGGGGAAAAGGGGGCAAATATGTGGGACTATGTGACAGCTTGGTAGAGCGTAAGGGAGCTCTCCCATCCTTGGGTGGAGGTCTGGAAAGACACCCCGCTTGTTAGCCTGTCTCCTTATAGAGATGAGCCAAGAGGAAAAGTCTCCCAGACTCAGTTTCTCCTTGTCAGTCTCTCAAGCTCACAGAATGCCTGCCTACTGCCTCTTATACTTAGTTCATTCTCTTGCTAGCAGACTAAGTAGCTGCTTGCTTCAAAGTTCATTCAAAGTGCACATATTCACTATAACTTCACCATTTGATCACACAGGAGAACACACTCTATCATACACCCCCTGCCAGTCCCCGGCAGTGGGACCTCATATTCTATTTCCTTGTGTCGTTTGGTATCTGTGATTTACATCAAGTTTTGTTTTTCCCCTTCTCTACCTCACTTTACTGGTTTAACCCCTATGCTTTTCTCAAATACCTTTGGATAATGAACTTGCCTGCATCATGGAAACTAATTGTCTTGACCTTTATGTATCTCATCAATTTTTGTCATACCAACCCCCTACCATGGGGGCAAGCTGACCTTAAGAAACCTGTAATTTCTGACATATGTGAAAAATGTTCTTTGTTTAACTCAGTATAAAAGCCTGTACCCATCTCCAAATAAACAGATGTTAGTACCAGAACATCTCCCGACGCCTCTTTCTATATCATGCAGTCACTAGAACTGATGAGGGAGGGTCAGAGGCTTACGCCCCCCAACTGGAGCCACCTCACATGAGCATCAGCACAAATATATATAAATATAGACAGTTATAGAATGATAGTCGATGGTTGCATTGTTATGTGGAAAACTGAGAAATGTTATGCATGTACGAACTATTGTATTTACTGTTGACTGTAAAAAATTAATTCCCCCAGTAAAGAAAAAGAAGAGGAGGAGGAGGAAGAGAAGGAGGAGGAAGAAGAACTACTGTAGTTTCCTATGTAGGAAATAGATAGAACTCTGGTGGTGGGAACAGTGCAGAATTATACTCCTGCTTATTATAAGTCTGTAAATCAATATTAAATCAATAATACAGTGGGTGGGGAGAATACAGGTCCATGAAAAATGATGAATGAAATAGTGGGGGTTGTATTGTTAAATGGGAATCTGGGGAATGTTATGCATGTTCAAACTATTGTATTTACTGTTGAATGTAAAGCATTAATTCCCCAATAAAGAAATAAATTATTTAAAAAAAATCAATAATACAATTTAAAGAGAGAAAATACATTTTTCTTAATTTTAAACTTACTTTAAAAAAAGAGAGAACAAAGTTTGCCTTATTTTTTTAGTTGGCTTGAAATATTTCTCATTGAAAACTGGTGTCACACCTGGTTAAACACACATATTACCAAGCCCAAAGACCCAGATTTTAGCCTCTGGCTCCTCACCTGCAAGGGGTCCCCTTCAAGCAGTGAAGCAGCGAAGCAGATATTTATCTTTGTCTACCTCTTTATCTCCCCTTCTCTCTCAATTTCTGTCTGTCCTATTCTAAAAGTTTTTTTTTTAAGGCCACTGAGAACGGTGAATTTTTAGTGCCAACAATAAATCCCAGCAATAATCCTGGTGGCAAAAAAAAAAAAAAAGAAAGAAAGAAAGAAATGAAGTCCAACTACTAATTTTGCAACTTATTGTATCTCTTTTGATATATTTTAAACCACAGGCTATATCTAGAAATACCTATTCTAAAAGTGTTCATTTTGATATTACAGTCCCCAATAAGGTGTTTTCCATATTTATCTCTATAGACAATGATAGAATATATAAAAATATTGAGAATCATTTTTGTTGGTATGAAATAAATTTTTCCCCTTTTATTTATTTATTTAGTTTTCTCCCCCAGAACCTCCCTGGGTCTTTGTGCCTGCTTGATTTCACTGCTCCCACCAACATGTCCAGAGAGAGAGAGAGAGGAGAGACACCACAGCACCATTTAACCACTTTAGAGTATCCTCCTCTTCACTGCATGTTGTTCCCATATGGTGGCCAATGACTGGAGCCCACATCATCACCTATGGCAAAGTGTGTAGTATAGCAACTGAGCTAGGCTCCAGTCTCAGGCAGGGATGACTTTTCTTAAACACTTGTGTCATTTGAATGCTATCCAGAAATATATTGGTTTAGATATGATGAGAAATATCTTTAAAATTTCAGTACACTCACCACATAGAGAATGAATACAATGAGTTGACAGAATTAAACTGACAATGTTAGGGTTTGTTGCAATTTATTGTATAAGACTTTTCTCTGTTCTTGTGTTAAGTATTTATTGACCTACTTGCACATTCTTGGTTGTTCTCAAGGAACCATATTGAACTATTTCATGTACTCCTGAGGATATGTGTTAATTACACAGAAAACACTTTCCTTTCATTAAAACCATCTTGCTGTGATTAAAGTAATTAGTATTTAAAATATGCAAGTTGTCCCAATTTATTTTTATGATCACTAGTGGAAAAAATAAGTTATAAATTTCCTTATAGTGGTGAAAATGGATATACTAGTTCCCATTTAACTTTTAAACCTATGCAAGATCATTCCTCTGAAGTTGCTAATGTTAGATCAGATTATAGGTGGTATTAGAACCAATTATTTTAGTCATCAAAAATATTTAAATTTGTAAATAATTGCTCAATGCTGTAAGCATAAATGGAAAAGTAAGGAAATATAAAATGTTTTAGAATTTATTTATGTGGGTATAGTTAAAACCACACAAATAAAAAGTCAGAAATCTGGTTTGTCTTTATAATTAAGTCACTGAAGTATTCTCTTGACTCATTAAAAATATTATCACCTCCTAATGACACAATTTCAAAGAATTTGTGAAATTTCATTGTGTGAAAATTTAGATGTGGGTTTTTAACTCAATAGTTTGAACCCCTAATGCTATATAGTCCTCCTGACACCTAGTTGGCAATTTTGTTGTTATATTTACCCTCTTAGAGAAGAATAGTTGTGGAATTATCTTACATGCAATAAAAAAATACAAAAGAGTCAAAGGTCAAGAGTCATTAGATCAAGCTGATCTAATAATACATTAAATTTTCATTGAAATATCACATTTTAATCTCGTAATAACACAGCAATGTTAAATGTAAGTTGAAAAATGGTTCCAGATTTTTAAAGAGTTTAACAAGAACATATGGGAAAATATTGAGCTCTCTGAATTTATTTCTAGGTAACAATTATAGAGTGATGGAGACTCAAAGCAGAAAAAGAAGCTTGTCTTTTTTTTTTTTTTTTTTTTTACTCAGAGACAAGCTAATTAACTAAATTAAACTAGTTAACTAATTAATTAAAACAACACTAAGGAACCACCTAAAAGTATTTGTGGCATAATGGGAATTTGAACTGTAACACAAAATTACAAGAACATTTTTTAACCTGAAAATATATCTCTTAAATGGGAAACAACACACACACACAGTGACACCTACATCTGTATATATGTCAAATGTAGAGAGAGTACACATATATAATACACATTTATATGCAGATATAAAGTTTCCTTAAATATTGGTTTCTATTCTATAAGTTAGAGGAAATGAGCATAAGCACTGCTTGGACATGACTACAGCTCAGTTTCTATCCTGAAGGTATATTTTCATAAGACAAATAATGGCTACAAATACTCAAAGGTAAATATAAATACATATTTGTGTTGACAAATAAAATTAGAAATGTATTACAAGCTCTTTATCAGTGAATAGATACAAAATATACCCCCTACCATTTACAAAACAGGTTACAACTTACTTATCTTCATTGCTATTAGACATCTTTATTTTGGCAAGAAATACAGATACGTCTTACCTATTATCCCTTCTCGGTAGGTTAGGAGATGAAACAGGAGAACTGGGCTTTGGAGGTATTGGAGGATAAACAGTTGATTCCCTTTAAAACAGAAAGCAGCCAGTCACTTCATTGTGGAAATATGGTCAAATGAAGCATTTATTCCTATATAGAAATATTCATCGAACACCCCTGAAAGGTCCAAGTCTAATAGTAATTTATAGGGTTTTATTGTTGTTGATGGGATGAAGGAGTTACTATAGATTTTTTTTATTATTTAAATGTAGAAAGACAATAGATAATGAGTACATAAACAGATGATTACAGACATTTTAAAAGTTCGTTTAATGCAGTTTATGGAAACCCTGTTCTTTAAGCACTTTAATGTTTTGCTAGACTATCTAGTTCAAGTTGTAGCATTTCATATCGGCAGAGCACTAGCAGAGTAAGTGGTTCTTGGGCATTAGCATATAAGCTTCTTTAGGAATTATGTCAACTACTAGGCTGCTACAGAAATAGCAGGAAAGGTTTTCAGTTCCACAGGCCTCAAGGTAAAGTTGATTTGAAGTTCTTAACTAAAGCTGATTTCAATACTGTCAGAACAGGCCAGTTTGATGTTCACAAAGCATATGCATTCTGTCATCCTAAACTCACCAATAAAATGCCAAGGTAGTTTCTGAGCTGGCATGATTTAATAGCCTAGGAACTGGGGATGAGCAATTATGTGCATGGTTTGGATGGAGCCAACACCTTACCCAGGGCACCATTCTCCTGGCCACCACTTATTTCTGATACCCTATCATTCCTTCTAGTTATTCCCTATTATCCTCAAAATTAATTTCACATCTAATCTAGGCTCCATGTACCTCTCTGACTTTGCATAATGCTTCTGGGCACTGCAGTTCAGCTACCTGAATTGCAATTGTATGACAATGGGTCATTTCCCTCTTTCATTTCTTCACTTGTAATAATACATTTGATATAATTTTGGGGAGACCATGGTGTGGTACACCTGGTAGAGTACACACACTGCAGTATACATGGACCTGAGTTCAAGCCCCTGATTTCCAACTATTGGGGAGAATCTTTACAAGTGGTGAAGTAGAGCTGCAGATGTCACTTTCTCTCCCTTCTCCCTCAATTTCTTTCCTTCTCTATCTAAAATAATAAATACAAGCATAAAATATTTCATATAATTGTGGGATGTTGTAAAAACTGAGTGAGATCATGCTTCCGTTCAACAACTCATTGGCAGTTTCCTATCCACTAGATGCTCTACAAAGTGGATCATTTCACTGTTCTCAAAAGGCTTTCAGTGTACAAACAAATATGTGACATGTGGCTAAATGTACTATAAAGGAAGAAAACAGGCTAAGAGACTATGCAGTGTTCAGATGCTACTGATAGAATATATCAAGGATGGGAAAGTTACCACAGGTTTGGCAATATGTTAGTCATTGATAACCCTCCAAAAAGCACTTTTGATGCAGCAGTGTTAAAAATGATAAGGATGGGGAAATAGAAAGCCAGGATGTAAAGACATTGATCTACACAGTCCCTTTGAGGAATTTTGCAGTGAAGATGAAAATAGATAACTAACCGATGATTGATGGGTCAGTAAGCTTTCTATAATATGTAGATATTATGTAGATACAGACAAAAGTCTATATTTGATGATGTAGGAGACTTAACTGGAAAATTGTTAGACTCTACCCTTGTTGTGGACTGAGGAATTTTGGTAACCTAGGGTCTAGAGGTAGTGAGATGGATAAATGGAAAGTGAAGATAGAAAGAAAAGCTTTGAAATTATAGTTTTATAGTGTGCATCATTACTTACAAGGGTAAACTCTATCAATGACTGAAGTAAAGGATAGAATCATTGGAGATAGAGAGAGGGGGGAGGGGAGGGGGAGGGGGAGAGGGAGAGGGAGGGGGAGAGGGGGAAGGAGGGATTTAGGTGAGGCAGAATCCTCTACATGGATTTGGAAGTCACAAAGCATTGTGAAAGAATGGGTGTTTTGAGAGACAATAAGCCAGGTGTCAAAATCTTCAGGGTGTAAGTATATGACTCAAAATTTTCCAGGTGATTGCACTGAGGAAGTAATAATGACATGGCTTCAAATAGGATAGAGGACTTTAGGGAGAAACAAGTTGAAATTGTTAGGAAGGGGCAGGAAAGATACAATAATGGTTATGTCTAAGGCTCCAAAGCCAGAGGTTCAATCCCCCTGCAACATCATAAACCAGAGCTGAGCAATGCACCGGCTTTAAAAAAAAAATGTTAAAAAGTGGTAGTGAGGAACAAATAGGACCTATGCCTTTCTTCCAAATCCCGAGGCTTGTGGAATTTAAAGAACAATAGCACACACTAAGAGGGAGACTGTGGGAAAGGTGTCCTCTGGGAAATCCAACAAAGCAGTGAGAGATTATTCAGAGATGCTGAAGAGGAGAGTTTTCAATGAGATAACACAACGAGGGAGGGAATAAGCCCAGGATGGTATTAGGCTAGATCAAGGTCAGCATTGCCCACATCTCTGTGAGGATGGTCCAGATGACAGGAAATGGTCTAACTGGGGTTCCCATGGAAATTTAAAAGTACAGGGATGGAAGACAAGTGGGAATCAGTCACAAAGCTTTCCTAGAAAGCTGTATTAGTAAGACTATGGGTGTTGGTCAGTTACAAAGTGAAGCATAAAGCAAGGTTGTTGACTTTTATGTTGATGATGACACTGAACTCAGTACAAGAGCATACAGAACCATTGGAAGATTGTCTGGCTCACTGACATTGTTCAACAAATATCTAGTGCTATAATAATCACTGATTTTACCCCACAGAAATCCCGTGCTGCAGCTATGTCAAGCCATTTGCACTTCTTTCACTCACCCTGTAATATCCTCTCCTCTCTGGGGGTACCTTCTTATCCCTTTCATTTGGATACCTTCTCTTTACCCTTCAGACTTTAAGTTGGGTATTTGGTATTGCTGTCTCTAGTGCTAATCAAAGTGGAGCTATATTCATCACTATATTACCTAGAGTACATTCTCTTCAGAGCACATATTCCACTCTCCTGGATCACATATATTTCTGTTCCCAAACAGAACTGAAAGTCCCTAAAAGGATAATTATTTCTCAAACACTAGAATTGTGTATGATTGCACTACCCAGCAGAGATGTGCTAAATGGATGAATGAAGAATTATTGACTCAATTTCTATTTGGTGAGGAGAATGGGGATTCAGAAGGAATTATTAGATCTATTCATTTTTAACTGTTCCATTTCATTACTGATTTCACTACTACATGCCTGATGATCAACTGATTTATTGTGTTACATGATATGTCTGGGAAAGCTATTAACATGAAAATTGTCTCTTCATCCTGGATTAGTGCTTGATTTTACAATTAGATATTTTATTTGTATTACATTATCTTCTCTCAAAAAAAGACATGCATTGGGTATATGTATCAAATGACAACAAAGCTTTAGTTTATATGTATGGATTAGCTTATCATATTCTTTCCTTCCAGGGGATAATGTAAAGAAGAAAGTGACAGAGGGCACTGGATATCTGAGAACAAGCACAAGAGAGGCAACAAGATGAATATTAAATGGATATTCCAGTGGGATCCCATAAATAACATGGTATAAAACTTTGATATGTCAGACATCACATATCAGCTAAATTTCTACCAATTTTGAATGGCTAAGGTCTTAAAGATGGATGAATATTGATTAGATATGTCTGAAAGTAGAGATCGGTAGGGAAGTGGATATAAGCACAGAATGCAGAGATGGCTTCGGAAGCATCCAGGAGTGTAGGAGGCAGTTAAATACATAAAAGGTGGGTGTACAGTTATAAAGGCCAAGAAAAGCAGTGGTACATATTTACTTCCATGGATGATGCATTCACACTGTAGTGAGGCTGAGGCCAGGCAATACAAAATTGATTTCAATTCACCTCAAAGCTTTCATTTGCATCTCTGCAACGATAGCCACAGATGACAGGACCCAGGCCCTGAGGGCAATGAGAGTAGTCATTCATGCTTTGCCAGGAGCTCATTTTTTTGATGCCAAGAAGAGGGATTAAAAATGCAAGAATGAGGCAGGAAGTTGTGGCCATCCATGAGTGTTTTGAAGAGAAGGAAACAATAGACACTCATGTAGAATGATTCTGTTTGAATATCAATTTGAGATGCAATGTTTACGCTTGGGTAAAGTGACCCAGGATTTCTGCCCTGTCTTTCCCTAAGTCCCAGAAGACTTTTGCCGGATTGATGCTACCCATTAGGGGTTATAACTACATAAAATAAATTTCAGGGGGAAAAAAGACATTTTTTATAACAAATGTGAAAATGTGCAGATAGTAGTGCAGGCCAGGACTAACAGAAATAACACTGCTAATCAGTTTTGTGCTTCTTCACACTCATGTACTGCTGCAAAGATTACTCTATTGTGGATTTTTAGGATAACATGCTTGACTGATTTCTGTTCAAGAGTCACCTTATGAATTACACTTTATTATTGCATCATTGGTCAAAGTAGAAATGAGCACATATATTTAATTGCAAATTTCATTATTCACTTTTCATTGTTTCTATCTTTTGCATCTTACCAATAATTTTCATCATAGTGGCAAAGAAGATGGAACTTACAATTTTTTTAGTTTCAGCAATATGCCACTATTGTCAGACTCTCAGATACATTCTTCAGTCTATATGTCTATCCTATAGATTGTGTGTCTTTTTTTTTTCACTGAGTTTCAGAGGAGCTAAGTAATTTGCCCTGGTCAAATGTGTGTGTGTGTGTGTGTGTGTGTGTGTGTGTATATTTAATAAGTGGCTCAGTCAGGGTTTTATACTACTCTTTCTTATGTCAAATTCCATGCACCCCTGCTGCCCCATCATATATTAAACCAACACTCTTCTAGGTGTTTACAGTGAAATGCCAATAATGATACATTGCCCTGAATTGATTCTTTCCCAATAAAGCAGTCTTTTTTTTAAATATATATATTTTTTATTTTTATTTTTTTTAATTTTTTATATTTATTTTATTTATTTATTCCCTTTTGTTGCCCTTGTTGTTTTTTATTGGTTGTAGTTATTGGATAGGACAGAGAGAAATGGAGAGAGGAGGGGAAGACAGAGAGGAGGAGAGAAAGATAGACACCTGCAGACCTGCTTCACCGCCTGTGAAGCGACTCCCCTGCAGGTGGGGAGCCAGGGTTCGAACCGGGATCCTTATGCCGATCCTTGTGCTTTGTGCCACCTGCGCTTAACCCGCTGCGCTACAGCCCGACTCCCTCAATAAAGCAGTCTTATGAAGCACATTCCACAACCACCTTAGTTACAAGTGGGATAAGAATAAAGTAAGTATTGGAAGACTAGAAAAGATCTGTCTGTGCTCTTAAAAAGTGCATAGGATACAAAGTACACATTCACAAGAACAATGGCTATGATGGTGCTTCACTTTCCAAGAGCCAGTGGATATTTCAATTACCTGTAACAGCAACAATGCACGATCTAGACCAGAATTCCAGAGATTCTAGACTATCATGGCTTCTACCTTTTAGTTTGAATCTTGGAAAGATCACTAATTCTATCTGAACTTCTGCTTCTTTATCTACAAAAAAGAATAGAGTACTGCAGATGTTTGGCTGGCAAACCATTATCTCTGTCAGTGTGAAGTTATAGTAATAAAGCCTCAATTCTGCAGAGCTCTAAGCACTTTATCTATTCACATGTTACACTTTATGAATATATTGTTGCTGTTGTGTTTAATAAAATGTTTTTTAATTTTATTTTTATTTAATGATTAGGTCAGAGACAAATTCAGAATGGAAGGAGAGACGGAGAAGGAGAGAAAGAAAGACACCTGCAGTATTGCTTCACTGTGTCTAAAGCTTTAACTTGCACTGGGATGGGGGGGGGTCTTAAATCTGGGTCCTTATGCTTAGTAATTTGTACACTCAACTACGTGTGCCACCACCTGGATTGTTTATGAAATGTGGGACTTGGAAAGGAAGAGAAGATAGGACCCCCAAAATGGGCAAATATATACAAATATAGACAAATAGTTGTAGAAATAATAGTTAACCCATATCTGCAATCATGAGATAACTGCTATAGCTTACAATAGAGGGATTGGGGATCCAGAACTCTGGTGGTGGGAACAGAGCAGAGTTGTACCCTGATTCTCTAGTAATTTTGTAAGTCAATATTAAATCACTAATAAAAAATTAAGTGAAAAAAAAAGAATAAAGCAACATATATATGATACTTGCTTTCACAGATCTCTTAGTTTCATTTTGTCACAATAAATTTTTATTTATAATTTTTAATTAATTAATTACCTTTTGTTGCCTTGTTGCTTTATTGTTGTAACTATTATTGTTGTCATCACTGTTGGATAGGACAGAGAGAAATGGAGAGAGGAGGAGAGAGAGAAGCAACCCCGTGAAGGTGGGGATCCGGAGCTGGAACTGAGATCCTTCCACTGGTCCTTGTGCTTAAGCCACATGTGCTTAAGCCACTGCGCTACTGCCTGACTTCCTGTTAAAATAATTTATTACAATATCCTCTCCAGTTAACTAAACCTCCCTATATCTTCACAACAGTCACAGATATCAATAGTGTTAATGAATAAAATCATATTAAAAATTAAATAAATTTTTTAAGATACTTCACAAAGAATCCATATATGGAAAAAAATTGAAAAATGATTGGCATTAATCTATATGGTAATGCAAATGAAAACTAATATGAGATACAACACACATGTATTAGAATGACTAAAGTAATTATTTCAATGGACAATACTATAAGTAATATTAAGGAATTAAATGAACTTGGGGCAGGGTGGTTGAGTACACATGTTATAATCCAGAAGGACCCAGGTTTGAGCCCTCAGTCTCCACCTGCAGGGGGAAATCTTCACGAGTGGTGAAGCAGGGCTGCAGGTGTCTCCGTTGCTCTCCCTCTCTCTATCCCTTTTCCCTCTCAATTTCTGTCTCTATCCAATAAATAAAAATAAGTATTAAGGGAGTCGGGCAGTAGCGCAGCGGGTTAAGCCCACGTGGCACAAAGGTAAGGACCGGCTTAAGGATCCTGGTTCGAGCCTCCTGCTTCTCACCTGCAGGGGAGTCGCTTCATAGGCGGTGAAGCAGGTCTGCAGGTATCTGTCTTTCTCTCCCCCTCTCTGTCTTCCCCTCCTGTCTCCATTTCTCTCTGTCATATCCAACAATGACGACATCAATAACAACAACAATAATAACTACAACAATAAAACAAGGGCAACAAAAGGGAATAAATATAAATATTTAAAATGAAAAAATAAATAATAATAAAATTATTTTTAAAAAGAATTAAATGAACTTAAAACTTTCACTTTTTTTTTTACCAGAGCACTGCTCAGCTCTGGTTTAGTGTGGTGGTAGTGGTGGGTGTGGGGAATTGAACCTGCGACTTTGGAACCTCAGGCATGAGAGTCTCTTTGCATAACCATATGTTATCTAACCCCACCTTGAACTTAAAACTTTCATACAATTGCATAATGGCATAGCCACTTAAAAACTGGCAGTTTCTTATAAAGCTAAATATATATGTTATGTACAATCTTACAACCCTATTTGTAGGTATTTAATCTAAGAAAACCAGTATAGTGGATGAAAACCTGTGTGTGAATGTTTAAAATATTTTTGTAAACAAGCCAATGTCTTTGAGTTGCTCAACAGATAAATGAACACATGTGTCTACATCTGGTGGAATCCTACTCAGTGATAAACTGTTCCCAAAAGCTACAATATGAATAAACCCCATATAAGAAATCAGAGGGATAAAGAATAGGGTAGCTATCAAAGGAGAGGATTGGATATGGAGCTCTGGGGGTGGGGCAATGTGTGTAAAGGTACCCCTCTTAACCTATGATCTTGTCAATGTTTCCATTTTATAAATTAATAAGTAAGTAAATCAGGTGCAAAAGGCTATATATGTTCTACTGTCATGGATTCTTCATATTACCTGAGAGAAGAGAGATTACAAACAATAAAGGGTTCTCTAATTGTCTGAATTGGCTCCCACCCCTACCCCCACCCCACCACACACATTCTCCATTTGTTATTCTCATTATCCCCCTATAGCAGACCCTGAAAATGGAGCCCCTATGTCACAGTATGATCCATTCACACCACACCACACCACACCACACCACACCACACCACACCACACCACACCACACCACACCCAGACTGCCCTGCCTCCAGAGTCATCTTGCTTCAAAACCACCTCCTATCCACAAAGTTCAAACCATAATCCTCTTAGCGTCCACTGATTCTGCAAAGTTCCAACAGCAAAGAACAACTTATATAAATGACAAGATTTAAATAGCAGAGAGAGTTAGCCCCTTTTAACCTAAATGAGGTGAGATTTATCATCTCTAGCTGACAGGCTTCTAGGCAATGCTGTAAAATGATGAAATAAAGCTTTTAAAAATCAAAATGCTGGGCTCTATGGATTGGATAAAAGAAGCTGTATGTTGGAGAGCGGTAACCCTGGAAAGCTTTTGCCCCTAGCTATACAGATTCTCACAGCTGCTTTTTTGCCTCCACCCCTGAAGGTGATATATCCTGTTTCATCAAGCTTCCAGGGGCTCCTCCTGCAATAGTATAGGAGACAGGGGCTTTGCTGGAGGAAAACACAATGTGAACATGGATGGTCAGGAGTGGGGGTGTTTTTCATTCTCTCTGTCCTATCCAACAACAATGACAACAATAAAAAACAACAAGGGCAATAAAAGGGAATAAATAAATAAATATTTCTTAAAAGAGTTTCATTTCCATATTCTGAATTAGTATGTTCTTTGTTCTAGTTTAAATATAATAAACTATTAAAAATTATAATGTATGATATGGGCATTATAAGTATTGACATACTATTTAAAAAATCATTGTATTTCAACATTTTGCTGAAAGTCTTAGAAACTTTTTAAAACAGATTTTAGCCACTAAAAGAAGATATTTATAGAGATAAAATGGAAAGTATTATTTTAGTTAGTGTGACAGCAAAGTTTAAAGAGTTTGGCACCAATAGAGTTAAAAATATTTTAGCATTATAAAAGCGGTTACATTTTACCATTTATAGTTACAGGCGGAAAAATATAACTGTAGTGCAAGGTTGTCATGGCAACTCACTTCTCAATCAGGATTTTTTTTTTTAATCTTCCTGCAAATCTACCAATCAGTTAAGTTGAAACAAAAACCACTGAAGGAGAGATTAAAACAAATATGGGTGAGGGATGATAAAAGTACAAAGCAAACATTTAACTTCATGGTAATTCTCCTTTGTGTATTTCAATATGACTATTTTGTCAGATATTATGTATTGTATTATCAAAAAAAATCATGACATTTTTTGCACAGAGATGTCTGTCATGACTTTTCCGACAGTCCAATATTTTTTTCTGTGTCTTTGAAATGATTACATACACACACACAAATGAGTTTATTTATTTACTGGTGGTAGTGCAAACGACTTCACTGCTGGACCTGATCTATTACTAATGAGTAATATTATACACATAAATATTTTTGCATTAAGCAATTACCTTTTGAAAGGTCTAGCAGCCATAGGGACTGAGACAACTACATGAATTTGTCAAGGTCATTGAGGTGAACTGTTTCCATGATCTAACAGTCACGAAAACCAGAAAATGATGACAAAAAGAATCAACTCTTCCAAAAAGATGGGCTTCAGAGAGGTAGGATACTAAGTGGATTTGTAAAATTTGCCTATTAATTTCTACAAGGCTTTCTTTTTAAGATAAAAGAAATTCAAACATGGAAAGAGTAGAGAGAGCCAAGCCCCCCAGCAATAACCCTGGAGGCAAAAAGAAAGAAAGAAAGAAAGAAAGAAAGGAATTATAGGTCCTGATAGTATTTGAGGATATTTCTTTGTGTGAATATTTCAGAGGAAATAATTCTATTGATGGAGTTCATTCAAAACACTCTATTGGCTGTTTCCCTTCTCAGCAACAAAAGGAAGAGGCCAGAGAACATTCAGAAGTCAGTGACTGGCTGGGGAAGATAGCATAATGATTATACAAAAATGTTGTTATACCTGAGGCATAATCCACTGTTCAATTCTGTGCATCACCACATGCCACAGATAAGCTGTGCTCTAGCAAAAGAAAAAAGAAGAAAGAGAAGGGAAAGGCAGGGAAGGATAAGGAAGGGCAGGAAGGATAAGGAAGGGCAGGAAGTGGAAAGGGAAAGAGAAGGGAAGGAAGGGGAGGGGGAATAGAGGAGTAGAGAGAGGGGTGAGAAGAAGGGGAAAAGAAGACAGGAAGAAGAAAAAGAAAAAAGCAAGCAAGCAAGCAAGAAAGAAAGAAAGAAAGAAAAGAAAGAAGTAGCTACCACTGCCACCAACCTATTATCTTAGAAATGTGAATATATATGTGTTGGTATGCTTCTAATTCTGCTTTTCAAAACCCCTTCTGTTTCATTTGGTTTAATCCCCCCTGAATTCTATTTACATAACACTGTATTCTATTTACATAACCTCTCTTAACAAGCACCACCCTCCCTCCAGGGCATTGGTGGTTCAGTGGTAGAATTCTTGCCTGCTCCGCCCCCTCTCCTAGTCATACCCTGATTTTCACCAGTCACTTTTCTCTCCACCCTCTCTGCATCGCCTCCTGTTCCCACCCTACTGGGCTAGTATATTTATAAGGACAAGATTGTTTGTAGTTTTTAGTTTAGCTTAGCTTGGTATAGATTGCACTGCGTCCTGCATGAATAAAGAGATACTGCGTACAGCCCAGCCATGAGTCCCAGGTCGTCTGTTACCCGCCTGTGAAGCCAGCCCGGTGAAAACAACATATATGGACCCTGGATCAGATTGATAGGGTAGTTAGTTGTATTTATATATTTTCTTCAAGTATAGGAACTATTTTCTGCCTTAGTCCAGCTTTCTAGCCCTATTCTCAAGTCTGATGCCATCTTCCCAGACAATATTTTTTAGGTCAGCTGCATGTTAGCTATCAAGCTCAAGCAAAAATTACTAGTCATGGACCCCTAGGAACATACCTAAAATAGGCTTTCTTGCTTCTCTCCACCCTAAGATATCTATTCTCATTAGCTCTATTCTTACTTTTTGGTTCTTGTCAATTAAATATTTTGACTTGCTTTGTACCTAACTGCCTTTAGCCACCAAGCTGCAGATGCTATCATGATTCCATCCTGACTTCCCTGGGCAGATGACCTCACCAATGTCTCCTGGGCCTTCACCTTTCCAGAGCCCTACCCCACTAGGGAAAGACAGAAACAGGCTAGGGGTATGGATAGGCCTGCTGTGTCCATGTCCAGTGGAAAGGCAATTACAGAAGTCAGAACTTCAACCTTCTGTACCCCAAAAAGAATTTTGATCCATATTCCCAAATGGTAAGAAATACTAGGGGAAGATAACCAAAGGGATCTAAACTCTAATTCCATCAAGACCCAGAGAGAGAAGAGGAAAAAAAGAAGGACATTCAAAAGTAGCAACAGAAGGAAGAGTGACTTAGAAAGGAAGAGGAGGCAAGACCATAGGGAAAAAGGGGGGGATATATAATAGTCAACTTCTATATATGACCTTGGGGGAACTACTGCAGTTGCCAGTGGAAAGCATGGGGACATAGAGCTCTAGTGGTAGAACAATATGGAATCATGCCTTGTCACTTCAGAATTTTATAAATTAACTTTAAATCAATAAAAAAAAAGAAATAAACTAGAAAAAGTTTTAAGCTCAAGGCTTCACATATTATGCTTTACTGTGGTGCATTACAGTTTCTCTATTTTTCAATCAGAAAAGGGATGGGTCTTTCAAAGATATTTGACATTAAACTCTAACATTTTGCTTAACTCCTAGTTCTTAACTCTTTCATTGCAAGACCAATATATAGGATAAATAAAACAATACTCTTTTAAGGAAATTTTGTCCTTTAATTACAAAATATTGTTATTTTATAAATTATATTAATTATACATACATTCCAAATAGTTATAAGCAAAGAAGCTGGATATAAACAGATTTATAGGGATAGACAGACTTATCTAGTCGAAGGTCTGATAGTATAGGCACTTCTATGGATAAGCAAACTTGAGACCTTTTGCTGTACAGTTTTCATTGTGCCTATAAATTATTTTTAATACAAACACAATACCAACAGAAGCTTTAAATCCAAATATCATGTGATTTCCTTCAAACTGTATAAGATAAGAAAGGAGCAACTGAGGGAAATGAGATAACTCTTGGTGTCAAAGGTTACAAAAAAGTTTAGGTTGGGAGAGAGTGGGAAGGCCAGGAAAATGATTCGTTCCTGCATGATTGGGAAGTCTTGTGACCTTTCATATGTGCTGCATAGACAGAGGACTATTAAGGAAACAAAACAAACAACAACAACAACAAAAAAAAAAAAACCCAGAAATTTCTGGGAAAATTTTATGTAATAGTAAAATTGTCACTAAATGAAAACCCCAAAAGCAAGTGAGTGTGTTGATATTAAGGGGTAATTCTTTTGTAACAGATAGGAGAGGTTGAGAAAAAGGAGATCAGTGCATAAGTGAATCTAATGGCTATTGATATAAACATAGTCCTTCATTTTTTGTATGTTTCTGACTTACTTTATTTTCCTTGTGCTCTTCTGGGGAGGAAGATTTTGTTTTGAAACCATTGCTCCCTTTCATCATGAAATAATTGCTTCTATTTTTCAGCTTTTACTAAAAAGGCTATTTATCATCCCTGGAATATATTGGCATTAAAGGTGAGAAATAGAAACTATTCTTTGAGATCTTCCAAAGAAAAGCACTTTAGAAATCAAAGACCTCAGGAGTCAGGCGGTAGCTCAGCAGGTTAAGCACACGTGGCACAAAGCTCAAGGACCCAGTTTAAGCCCCAGGCTCCCCACCTGCAGGGGAGTTGTTTCACAGGTGGTGAAGCAGGTCTGCAAGTGTCTATCTTTCTCTCCTCCTCTCTGTCTTCCCCTCCTCTCTCCATTTCTCTCTGTCCTATCCAACAACAACAACATCAATAACAACAATAATAACTACAACAATAAAACAAGGGAAACAAAAAGGAATAAATATGTATTTTTTTTAAAAATCAAAGACATCACTATACTGTTATAATTCTCTCTTTCTCTTAAAAGCTTATCATGACATTTCCTCTCACCCTGAAAGAGGTCTTAGTTTTCCCTGTTATATTAGTAATCTATAATTCTAAAGGAAAGAATGAATATCTGATCAACTTAGTTCACAATCATTTCTTTTTCTTAGTTCTAATGCTTGGAATATGATCCAAGAAACAGAAGTAGGAACACTAACTTATTTTATCTTCCTATGTAAATCACATCCAGCAGTGCATGAATTATAAGGCATATGGCCAAGCACTGTCAGTTCTTTGCAGAGCCACAAACTCAAAACAAACCATGAGATGTTAGCTCATGAATAATTCTTCAACATTTTTATACAGTTACATAACCAGTCACACATTATACTGGTATTTTACATTAATATTGAAGTACTGAATAGAAGAGAAAATAAGAATTTATTTTGGAAATAAATTATAAGTGTTTCTAAGTACCAAGTATTGTCTATCAAGACAAAATAGAATGGATCTTAAAATACCTAGGACACAATAGCAACCACCAGAACTCCAATTTGCTATCTTTCCCATATGGACAATGTTCTTTAAGAAATATCTAATAATGGGGAGAGGGCAGTGGCCCACTGGGTTAAGTACCGCATAGTAGGAAGCTCAAGGATCCACAGAAAGGATCAAGCCCCAGGCTCCCTGCCTGCAGAGGGGGTTGCTTCACAAGTGATGAAGTAGGTCTGGAGGTGTTTATCTTTCCCTCCCCTCTCAATCCTTTCTGTCCTATCCAAAAAATAAAATAAAATAAAATAGCCACAGGAGCAGTTGATTCGTAGTGCTGGCACTGAGCCCCAGAGATAACCCTGGAGGCAGAATAAATAAATAAACCAACAAATAAATAAATAAATGAAAAGAAATACTAATCAACTAAGGAAAAAAAGGTTTCAAATGAGAAATATAGTCCCCATTTGGAGATATATGTGCTTGGAAGTCACCTACAGATGAGCAGTTTTGAAAAGAAAATATTTTAACAGATAGTGAATTATTATTTTCAACACACTTTATACTAGCATGTGTATATTTATTTAATATAAAATATAAATTACTTATTAAAAACAATAATATGTATTTACTGATGCAACAATAGGTCTGAAAAAGCATTTGAGCTCTATGTGTTTATTGGTCAACTACAATTCATTGATATCCTTAAAGAACTGCCCTAAATTATAATGGGGGGAGGACAGACAGTGGTGCATCTGGTTAAGCATACATATTACCATGTGCCATGACAGTGGTTCGAGCCTCTGCTCCCCACTAATAGTGGGGAAGCTTCACAAGTGGTGAAGCACGTACTCCAGGGTTTTTTTTGTTTTTTTTGGTCCACCTACATCTCTATCTCCCCCTTCCCTTCTCAATTTCTCTCTGTCTTAGAAAGTAAAAGGAGGAAAAAAAAAAAAAAAGAGGAAAACGTGGATATTAGAAGTGATAGATATGTCTTGCAGGCACCTAATCCCAGCAATAACCCTGGTGGCATTACACACACATACACACATACACACACACACACACACAGATATTATTTCCAAATATCTTTTTAACTTGAATAAAAATACATTAAAACCTACTTACTAAAAATCAGATGAAAATTTGGGGAAGAAATATATCTAATGTTAAACAAGCCCATTATTTAACAACATTCTCTTCTTTAATTGAATACCATCCAGTCTGTCACAGCCTGGAAACAAGCTTACAACAGGAGCTTACATTAGAGCCCTGCTTTTATGCTTAAGTCTATTTTCTCTTCTGCCACTCATAAGAATCGCAGTATTCTCTCAAATTTATTTGTTGAACACCTAACTCACTGTGCCCCAGAATATAACCTTATCTGGAAATAATGTCATTCAACTAAGATCAGATCATACTAGAGTGGGATGTCGAGAATCAGACTAGAGTAGCATGTTGAGTATGATGGATGTCCCTGTAAGATGCAAATTTGAATACGCAAACCACCACATGAAAAAGAGAGAACACACACAACACACACACACACACACACACACACACATACACACACACACACACACACACACACACACACACACAAATAAAGCAGAGATCAGGATGATACTTACAGAAAGTAAGGGAAAATTCAAAGATGTATTGGAAACCATTCAACACTAGGGAAGATCATGGAACATATACTTAATATTCAAAAGGAACCAATCCTGTCAACTACTTAATCTTGGATTTTTACTTTCCAGAATTATGAGACAGTGCACTTCTATTAAGCTACCCAGCCTGGGGAACTTTTTTATGGCAATATTTAGCAAACTAATATAGCTACTTCCTTATTCTTTACATCTTGTCAGATTTTTCTACCAGAGACACTTGTACCCTGATTTCACACCCACTGGGCATTCACTGTCTTGTTCATCACTCAGAGTTCACAAAATTGCCTCCAATTTATTCTAAAGCTTCCACAATTACATGTTGTCAACACCTAATATGTTCCTCCATCAAGTTACATAGCAATTACATCTGACACCATTTCCCTTACCTTTTGTTTGATCCTGGGCTTGAGATCTCATTATAACCTGGAGGGGGTGGTGGAAACCAGGACTGCCTGTTAAGAAATATTTTCAGTTATAAATATGGTGTTTGAAAAGGCCTCATCCCTGGGCTGGGTGGTGGTGCACCTGGTTGAGTGCACATTCCAATGCTCAAGGACTTAGGTTCGAGCCCCTGGTTCCCACCTGCAGGGGGAAAGCTTTGAAAGTGGTGAAGCAGTGCCACAGGTGTCTCTCTTTCTCTTTCCCTCTCTATCTTCCCTACCCTCTCAATTTCTGGCTGTCTCTATCCAATATAGATAATTAAAAAAAAAAAAAAAGAGAAAAGAAAAAGGCCTAATCCCACCTACACAATTACCTGAACAAACTGAAAATAATTTGACAGTTAAAAAGACAATATATTACTTTCCTATAATGCACTGGGAATAAAATAAAAACTATTGTACAAGTGTAATAGTAAGCAACCATATTATATTTCAGGCTATCTAATCCCCCAAGCAAACTCTTTCCCTCATTTCCCTTAACATTTCCTACATAATGTGGGCATAGGAAGAAAGGAAGAAAGAAAGAAAGAAAGAAAGGAAGAAAGAAAGAAAGGAAGAAAGACTGCCATATACATAACCCAGGTTTAAGCCTGGCCCCTTTGATGCTATGATTTCTTTCTCTCTTTCTTTGTCTCTTTGTGTCTATATCTGAAAAAGCAATCTGAAGGAATCTGGAAAGCAAAAACATTTGTTAAATCTAGATTGTAGATTCATGGGTGATTATCATCAGTGTATCTGTCTTCTCTCTGTTTTTTTTTCTGCATCTCTGAAATATTTCTTAATAAAAATTCTTATTGTCTACTCAAAATATGGTTAAAATATATGATTTAAAACTGACAGGTATGGAAAACTGGGAAATGTTATGCATGTACAAACTATTGTATTTACTGCTGAATGTAAAACATTAATTCCCAATAAAGAAATTAAAAAATAATAAAATAAAATAAAACTGACAGGTAATAATACTAAAATAAGGGGGCCGAGTGGTGGCACAGAGGGTGAAGCACACCTGGCACAAAGCACAAGGACTGGCTCAAGGATCCTGGTTCAAGCCCTTGGCTCTCCACTTATGGGGGGGGGGGTCGGTTCACAGGCAGTGAAGCAGGTCTGCAGGTGCCTATCTTTCTCTCCCCTCCTTTATCTTCCCCTCCTCTCTCCATTTCCTTCTGTCCTATCCAACAACAGCAATAGCAACAATAACAATAATAACAACAAAGGCAACAAAAATGGGGGGCAATGGCCTCCAGGAGCAGTGGATTCATGGTGTAGGCACCAAGCCTCAGTAATAACCATGGAGGCAAAATAAGTAAATAAATAATACTGTAAATAATAAGTAAATAAATAAGGACAATACCAATGCAAATGTCAATCATAAAATATATGTATATATGATTAAAGATATAGTTCTAGTTGGTGATATATATATTTACACACACATATGTATATATATATATATATATATATATATATATATATATAATTATATCTTGACTTTACTAGAGCATAATTTTACCCAGTAAAGATAACTGACTCTTTCCAAAAGACTAACATATGGACTAAATATAAGCATGTTCAGAGAAGCTTAATACACCTAGAAAAGACTTGGATATGGAAGACAAAGGGATGACATAAAAAAATTTAAGCAGAGTGGTCTAGGAGGAGGCACAGTGGATAAAGCATTGGAATCTCAAGCATGAGGTCCCAAGTTCAATCCCTGGCAGCACATGTGCCAGAGTGGTATCTGATTCTTTCTCTTTCTCCTATTTTATCTCATTAATAAATAAAGAAAATCTTTTTTAAAAATTTAAGGAGATTTCTTTGTTGAGGAACCAAAGGACTAAAATGAATAGAAGTAAAGTCGGGCGGTAGCGCAGTGGGTTAAGCGCACGCGGCATGAAGCGCAAGGACCAGCGTAAGGATATAGGAGTAAATTAAAATGGGTTTCATCTTAATGTAAGTGGTAGATACTACTATTTAAGCAGTCAAAAATGTACCACAAATATAAGAGTCTTATTGATGGTTTAAATGGTTCTAACTTATACTTAACCTGTTGAGGAAAGGGTCTTACACAACTGGAGACTGAACTAACTGAACTTAAAATTTCCTTCCCTATCTAGGAATCTGCTTTTAAGAAATAGGGAAAAAGAATGTTGTTGGTACTAGAGAAAGATGATCACATTTTCTAAAATTCTATAGTTCTTACCAGTATTTCAACTACAGTGAAAACAGACAATAAAGTCAACTGATGTAACAATGAACATTGAGCCTTATGCTGGACAGTCATCCTAGATACTGACAAAAGAAATTAAAAACACATACACAGAGAGGAAGACTAACACATAATTTCTTCCAATTGCAAATGATTCACTGTTTTCTCTTTACCATGCAAAGATCACTTCCACGATCACATTCTGTTTTACAAAGCATATTCTGTAACCACAGGTCTAGTTACCACTGACAGAATGTGGAAGACCACTTACAGAAAAGCACAGGAGTGGGCAACAATTCTACAAACACAGGTGGATGCTTCATAATAGGTATATGACTTTACATGAGTTCATCCTATAGAGGCAGTAGCCATAAGCAGGAAAACATAGGGCCACACTTCAGTCAGTAATTATTTCAATTTATGGCTTCCCTGTGGTATTTCTCAAAAGGTACTACTGGAAGTAGACTACCCTTTAGTATTGGATCTCTACCATCAATAACATTACCAATATAGTGAAGATCCTAAGACAACACAGGGGAAAGAAAAATCGCATCTTTGAAAAGGAGACTAGTGAGAAAAATAAGACTGAAGTTTGAGAATAATAGACTTCAGTTGGTACTGGGTCCCTAAGAATGAGGACAGAGAACCACGAAGAAAGAGAGAAATCTATGAACACTGCCCAGGGTTCTTGGTAGATGTTTTGGCTCAGAGATTAGAACAGTTCCCTATAGAATATAAACGAGAGGGAGTCGGGCAGTAGCACAGCGGGTCAAGCGCATGTGGCACAAAGCGCAAGGACCAGGGCTTAAAGATCCCAGTAGGAGCCTCTGGCTCCCCACCTGCAGGGGAGTTGCTTCCCAAGCAGTAAAGCAGATCTGCAGGTGTCTGTCTTTCTCTCCCCCGCTCTGTCTTCCCCTCGTCTCTCCATTTCTTTCTGTTCTATCCAACAACAATACTAACTACAACAATAAAATAAGAAGGGCAACAAAAGGGAATAAATAAATAAATTTAAAAAATAATATAAACAAAAAATAATCCTCTTAGCATATCATACCTCTTTTTCTTTACAGGAGTTGTAGCAGAGGTAGAAGTTGGTGTGTTGGTGGTGTTTGAACTGAACAAACTTCCAGGTTTCCTGTTTAATCACAACAGAAAATCATTACATTGCTGAAACTTTTCATTCTACCCTACCTTTGAAGCAGAATTTCCTCATTTTCACCCCTGCATTCTATTCAAATTAAAATTTCATTTAAAAGAAGGTAGAAAATCTTTCTTTCCTTACTCTATACATTCACAAACTTTCATCTAAGTAACCAAAAGTGAAGGAAATGAATGAAGAAATGTATTTGGAAACAAGCTCAATCAATAATCAGTTTCAACGTACTACGGATGTGTGTATGTGTGTGTCTATCATGACTGACAAAATTATGATTTTGTTGCATTAAAAGTATTATCTTAAGGAAACATTAACATACAAGTTTTAATTTCCATTTTAAATTTATTTATTCAATATGAGAAAGCCAAAGCATATCTCCAAAACCTATCATGTTCTATTGGTTTTTTATTTATTTATTTATTTTTTTATTGTTACCAGGTACTGGGGATTGAGCCCAGTGTCTTACACATGTGAGGTCTGTGCTGTACTACTGAGAAAGCTCCCTGGCCTTATTTAGCATCTATTTATATAAACAGACCCTGGAGATAATAGAAGTGACCCTGGTCTGTTTCAAGTATGAAGAAGTACAGTCCAGTATGGAAAATATTTATAAACACAAATTAATAACTAAATTTTTTAAGCTATCTAGTTTTGGGGGTCACATTGAGTTAAGCGCACATGTCATGAAGTGCAGAAATGACTGAAAGATCCCGATTCGAGCCCCTGGTTCCCCACCTGCGGGTGGTGGGGGTCACTTCACAAGCAGTGAAGCAGGTCTGCAGGTGTCTATCTTTCTCCCCCCCCCCCCGTCTTCCTGTCCTCTCTCAAATTCTCTCTGTCCCATCCAACAACAATGATATTAATGACAACATTAATAATAACCACAACAATGGTTAAAAAAAAAACAAGGGCAACAAGAAAAGGAAAGACGTGGCCTCTAGGAGCAGTGGATTTGTGGTGCAGGCCCCGAGCCTCAGCAATAACCCTGGAGGCAAAAATAAATGAATAAATAAAGCTATCTAGTTTTGACTATATTACCAATAGTACATTTCAGGGAAAACATATTTCATCTTGGCACAGGAGGTACAGTGAGTTTTACAGGTACACACACACACAGACACACACGTGTGAAACAATACTTTTAAAATCTTATAATATTAAAAAATCTTATCGTAAATCAATATTACATCAATTTACTTTTTAAAAGAAACATATGTCACTTTAGTAAATTGTTTGCTACTCCATGATTTCACAATTCAGTTAAGTCGTAGATGTTGTGAATGTTTTTGGGAAGTGAAATGTAGGAAAGATTTAGTTACTACGGGGGAGCGGGAGGATTTTAAAGTGCTATGAGGAAAAATTCAGGGATATATATTTTGGGGGCAAAAAGAATGCCAAACTTTAGTGTTTGGTTAGAGCACACATTGGGAAATTTTGTTTTATTTTGAAGTCTAAATAAAAGGATATTTGAAATTTTGCAGACTGCTTTGGTGTTATTACTACCTAAATCCAAGTGATAGTCATTAGTATTAATACGATTCAACTTTTCTCTGAGGGCACTGTTGTCATTTTTTTTTTCTTTCTTAAACATAAATACAAAGAAATGCATTATTGAAATGTTACTACAGTTAGAAAAGTACATACATCTTTGTTGCTTCTGATGGTCTAAACGTGGACAAGCTTCTAGTAAGGAAAAAAAAAGCAAACATTTAAGAAACTAAAAATTAATATTTCCTTCTTGCAATTGTTCAAGAATTTAGAGTTGTTATTATTAGTAGATGTTAGACACTATTTGAGGTCAAGAAAAAGAAAGCATCAATATTTGAATAAACTGATAAGACTATTTTATTATATTTTTATCTCTGATACTAGAATCTAAGAGAAAAATTTTACACTTGAAAATTTTTGTAATTTTTAAGTTCAATGTTTTGTTTGTTGCTATCATTTTAGCAACCAGAGAGTGAAACTGGCATTTACATGTATTTCACTTAGCACCATGAAAACTTACATAGGAATAAATGTGGTAAAGATGATGGTCTAGAACAATGAGATCTCTTGATTTTCAAGCTAGGCAACAACATTTTATTATTTTTTCTTTAACAATAAAGGAATAAAGGCTTTTTCCCAGAGTTTTTTTTTTTAACTTTTTTAAAGGCATTTCATCTTTTTATATTTTTTTTACTTCTTAATATTTATTTATCTATTAGATAGAGACAGAAAAACTAACATGGGAAGGGGGAGAGATAGAGAAGGATAGAGACAGAGAGATATGCAGCCCTGCTTCACCACTTGTGAAGCTCTCCCCCTGCAAGTGGGGATCAGGGGCTTGAACCCAGGTCCTTGTGCACTGTAATGTGAGCACTTAACAGGGTACACCACTTCCTGGCCTCTGCCCTAGAGTTTTGAAGTTAAGAAAACAGAAGATCAAATTTACAGAAAGATATTAAGTAGGAGTGAAGAATTGTAAGTAAATAAGTAATGACTAGAAAAAATATTATACTTGAGTCTTTCCCAAAGTTAGTAGATACTGGTACCTATTAGTTAGTTGGTTATCCAAGGTATTGGCCTTAAATGTTTTGACAGCATCGTTTTTGTCTGAGATCCTTTATGGAGAGACAAGACAAAAGTATGGATGAACATTTAGATCATTAAACTCACTTTGGACTTCTTTCATGTCATAATAATTTTACAACATAAACATTCCCCAATAAAGAGAACTGTGTTACATTTCAGAAAATGTTAGAAGAACTACTTGTGATTTTAGGAAATTGTTATTCTGGTATACTGAAAACAAAAATATTTCTAAAGTAAACAAAACCTTAATATAAAAATTATTAAGTTTTAAATAAAGAGTAATTCTGACACTAAAATCAAATGAAGTTCATCAAAATTTTACAGAGTAAATCTATATGGATAAAAATTGCATCAGGGAGTCGGGCTGTAGTGCAGCGGGCTAAGCGCAGGTGGTGCAAAGCACAAAGACCGGCATAAGGATCCCGGTTTGAACCCTGGCTCCCCACCTGCAGGGGAGTCGCTTCACAGGCAGTGAAGCAGGTCTGCAGGTGTCTATCTTTCTCTCCTCCTCTCTGTCTTCCCCTCCCTCTCTCCATTTCTCTCTGTCCTATCCAACAACAACAACAATAATAACTACAACAATAAAACAACAAGGGCAACAAAAGGGAATAAACAAATAAAATAAATATAAAATTTTTTTTAAAAAATTGCATCAATAAAAAGAACAACTACTCTTGGTGTCTCATTTTCCATATGTTCTTCTGTTCTTCTGGGCACAAATTTTAAAGAGGAAGAAATGGGGTTTCAGAGAAAGTACAAGACTTACTCTTGATCATAAAACTAGGGTGTGGTTTATTTCAAGTCTTTCCAGTAGGGTCCAGCCTCAGACACATGGGTCTGTAGTATGATTGTGCCCAAGCTTATATTAGGACAGTTTACATTAGATTCACCATCAAAAGTCCAGTTCTGAGGTCAGAAGTGTTCGTGATGGACTGGCCATAGACAGTAGCAGAAAAAAAAAGAAAAAATGAAATCTAATTCTATTCTATATATTCTTCAAATAAAATTGTTCCCTTTATTCTTCACCTTCACTATCTCCCCTAGGTTACCAGAGTGATCAGCACATGAATGGACAGAACTACAAGGCACCACTCTAACATATAGGTCAATTTCTCATTCCCTAGAGAGGTGATGCCAACATGTGATATGAAATAGGTTATTTTAATAGGACTATGTCTTTGAGACAGGAATTACACAAACATTACAATTTGCAAGAACAAAAGGAAAAGATACAGTCTGTCTTTCACAACTGAACACTAGAGGTCTCCCTAACCTAGGTGTCCCAAATAAGTCATGAACTCTCCTTCCGGATTTTGGTTGTAAATTGCTTGATACACTATTTTCTTCTTATTATTTTTTTTAGATAACTTCATATTTTTACATATATAGATCATATAATATTTACATAAACTAATATATATTATATGCATGTATATATATATATATATTTAAAATTCCTCTGCAAATGTAAACTCAATACTTTTCTCTTACTCCTTTTGAATAAACTATTATTTAAATCACACACATGCCAGAATATAGTTGAATTTGGCGTAGCCTAGATTATAGAGCTCTGACTCTTACTGTAAAGAGAACTTGTCTTTCTTTGCTGATTCCTGCTTCTCTTCCTCCCATCTATTTCCATACTTAGAGAAATGTTGGGAGGCAGGACTGCCTGGGGAATAAGCTAGCCTGGATACTTCCTCCAAACAGGCTTCTAAACCTTTATACAAGTAAGGAATATAATCTTGGGCTTAATTTAATTGCCTTACTGAGAAAATATTAATTTACATGGCTGTTATCAGAGGCACAGTTCTACATCCCTCCAAGATGAATTTCAGTATACCTCACCCTTTACTGTCATTTTTTTTCTCTACCATAGGCCACTGGATCTCTAATTTTCTTTTCTTTTTTCTCCTTCTTCTTTTTTGCATTTTTAAAAAATATAGTTATAACATAAAAGATATTGACAAAACCATAGGATAAGAAGGGTAAAATTCCACACATTTCCCACCACCAGGGTTCCATATCCCATCCCCACCCACTGGAAGTTTTCCTATTCTTTATCTCTCTTGTAATATGAACCCAGAATCATTATGGGGTGCAGAAGGTGGAAGGTCTAGCTTCTGTAATTGCTTCTCCGCTGAACATAGGTGTTGGCAAGCCATGGATCTCCAGTTTTCTAATGCATAAAATAAAGGGCTTGGGCTAGATAGTCTTTAAAAAAAAATTCTTTTGACTGAATGTTAGAATCATTTCTTTTAAAAATATTTTTTATTTCTTTTATTTTAATGAGAAAGAGTAGATACAGAGGGAAAGATACCAAGAGAAAAAGACCAGAACACTGCTCAGTTCTGGTTTATGATGGTGCTGGGTATTAAAACTGGGACCTCAGAGCCTCAGGCTTGGAAGGCTTTTGCAGGAGCCAGGCGATAGTACAGCAGGTTAAGCGCACGTGGCGCCAAGTGCAAGAACCAGAGTGAGGTTCCAGGTTTGAGCCCCGGCTCCCCACCTGCAGGAGAGTCACTTCACAAGCGGTGAAGCAGGTCTACAGGTGTCTATCTTTCTCTCCCCATCTCTGTCTTCCCTTCCTCTCTCTATTTCTCTCTGCTCTATCCAACAATGACAAGATCAATAATAACTACAACAATAAAACAACAAGGGCAACAAAAGGGAATAAATAAATAAATGTTTAAAAAAAGGCTTTTGCATAACCATTATGCTGTCTTCCCAGCCCTAGAATCACTTCTTAAGCTCTAAAAATGTTTAAGTACCAACTTGATCAATTAAGTACCAATTTAATCAAATTAAGTTAAAATAGTGAAGCAAAGGCATCCATCAGTAAAGTTTCAAGGTTTTCTCAGTGATTCTAATTTGCAGTAACAGCTGTGAATGACTCGACTTGCCTGCCTGTGAGGTTTCGTCTGATTTACTACTAAGATTCCAGGGCTTTATCTTGACTGACCTGGTATAAACTTTCAGATAAAATGTTTTTAAAAATTTAGGTCTTCCACATATTTACCTTTTTTTAAGGTTCAATTATCTCACTTCTAAATCATTCCTAGAAGTCAAATTTTCTCCTTTCATGGTACAGTAGGACAGTTAAGGTCAGAGAAATGAACAGAAGAATTTAGATTCCTCTCTCCATACTTTGGCATGTAGACAAGATTCTGTAGGTAAACTCACATGTTTGCCAAGCCAATTTAATTACAGGAGCGAGCCCAACTACTAAGGCATACCGTGTCAGTCATTCTCTACTAGGGAAACTGACTTGAAAACCTGTGAGTAGTGCAGAAAGACATATATTTGCTATGCTCATCAACATTGGCATAATCTCAATATCAAATCTACTAGCTATATGTTCCAACATATTTGTAGTTAAAATACAGCAGGTGGCGTCCCTGCATACATTATTACACAATAAGGAGTGATCTCAACTATTAAAAGCTTCAGGTGCCCACTATGTTTAGACTTGTTCTTTATTCTTACTAAGTTTATCTACCCATCTCACAAATAATAAAAAAGTATTATTTGTAGTATTTACACTGTAATCAGAATAGATCTTCTCCCCCCAAAATTATTAATTTACTAATACAGAAGAGAGAACTAGAGTATCACTCTAGCACATGAATGTTAGGGGTCAAACTTGAGCCTTCATGCTTGAGAGTTCAATACCTTATCCACTGCATCACCTACTAGATTCAGCTGATTAGATACTTTTCAATTTTCTCTAAAACTGAGCCCTTAACTTTACGAAAGAGGAAACTAGTAAAAGATATAGCATAATGAACTCATTCTCTAAACTATATGGTAACAGCAGGGCCGAAAAAGTAATTTTCTTTCTAAAGTAAAGAGCTGATATCTTTGTTCCAGAGTGGATCAAAGTTATTGTTTTATTAAAATTTATAGTCTTTCTACTAGTTACTTGTAAAGAAACTATTGTTTTTTTTCATCACCACTAAAGAAAAACCAAATGCTGTAAAAAGGACTGACTATTCATATTAACAAAACAACTATACTTTAAATTATAAACTGTACAGATTTCACACAGTGTCCATAATACCTGTATTCAAAACATATTCTTAAGCTTTTATTCCTATCAATTTTCTAATAGCAGAATTTTAGGAAAATAGTGTGTCAATTCAAGTTTTTGTGAGTCTTGAAGGATATTTTTCAATTCTTATAGGCTTGGGATCAAAGTAATGATTCAAATACTATTGTAAACATACAAATATCTCATTTTAAAAGACAGGAAATTTAAAATATGCCACATATTTTGCTTACAAAGTTCAATAGCATTTTACCTGTCCAAAGTGTCATCGGACCTATGTCGACTTATTCTGGCTTTTGGTTCATCACTCTCATTTACTTTCCTATAACAAACAAACAAAAAAACCAACTATAGTATAGCATAAATTACCAAAACAATGGTTTGTAAAACCTCTCATGCATTTAGCTAAATATTGGATTACATAGAAGACACACATGTCACAAAGAAAAGGTAGATTTGAAGTCTCCAAATCTGTTAAGACTTTTATTTGGATGGAATAAATTATGGAAACTATAATTTTCCATGTTAAAATTAGGATTTTTGTCGTCAGTTATATCTAACAATGATATAATATATTGAAACTGGGGATAGTAATATGTAAAGCAAACAACACAGCATGCAAAGTGGCTAATAACTAACGGTTTATCGGTATTGTTCATTTTTACATAACTGAAACACAATTCCTCATAATAAGCTATGTTTGCTGAGTCTTAGTGTCATAATCCAACACAAGGCGGTAAATACAAGTTGACACACTTAAAGTTCAGTACTGTATACAGGGTTGAAAGAAGATAACTTACAAAAGGCAAGGGAAAAAATGGGAAAGAGCAACAGGAAAACTAGAAAGAAGTGAAAAGTGAAGGAAAAGAGAAATGTTATATAGGAGAATAAACAAGAGAGAAGAAGAAGTAGGGAGAGCAGAGGCAGGGAAAACAAGGACCACAGATAAATGGGGAAAAGTGGGAGAGGGAAGACAAGAAATGGAAGAGACGTGGGGGGGGGGAGTCAGTTCTAGCAATCATGTGAGAATATTCTGATAAGATGGATCAATTTTGAAAGTATTTATTAATTTGTATAAAACTGTGATACAGGGGAAATATTTGGGGAATTATGTCATTCTTTAGTGTTTGAATTTCACAATAGCATTTTGCAGCTGATCAAAATATTGATTCAGAAAAAATACTAGCCCAGCATATGGACTATGCATTTTCTAACTTGATGCAGTATATTTTTACTAATATTTGAAGGCAAATAATATGCAAAGTGCTGTGATGATCACTTAAGAAATAAAGAATATAGTAATGATAAACATGACTCACATGTAGCTACAGGACAAATATGACATATACACCCAAAGATGAAAAGTGGTCACTGCTAAAAGGTCAGGTAGAATAACAGAAGCATCCAAAGTTGAGAAAGCTTATTTCCAGGTTCAGAATCAGAAAAGGATTTCTAGATGAAGTGTAGTTCAAACTAGAGAATAAATAGAGGTGGACATTTTCAAACAAAAGTAAAGGGAATGGTGCCACTTAAGGGTGAAAAAAAAAGTAAAGAAAAATACCTAATGCATTCCACAAGCCTTTAAGGGGACAGTGAAATGGTATGACTCCATAGAGTGTATAATGTGTGGGTACAAACAGGTGCCACAGGAGCAACAGAGCCCCTATTATAAAATAGTGCCTTCAAAGATAACATCACTTTATGACTTTCCTTCATTAGCTGGTTTTATTCTTCCTGGCACTGGTCACAACAGGAAATATCATCTTTTGTTTCTTTCAGTCTCTTCCTCTTCCACCTTGAACTAAGATGAAAGTCCTATGAGGGCAAGGACTTTGCTTTGTTTTTCAGTCCTTAGGTCTGTGTCAGACATGTAATAGGCACCTCTGCAGGCATCAGTCATATGTGACATGTTAAAATTATCTGACAGAGGAAGTACCAAGTACATGTCCTTGTGCATAATATGGAGCTACTTTCTACGAATAGGAATAGACCTGTTTTTATTTTTTCTTTATTTTCAATCTCTTCTCACATGGGTCTCTTTGCATACATTGTTTTAAACATTGTTATTAGTAATTTAATAATGGGTTATATGATTATTGGATTATAGTTCCATACCACCACCAAAGTTCTGTGCCCAACCCCAACCTACCCCAGTAGTCCTTTCCCCCCCATAACAACTAAAGTTCTCACAAGTATTTTAAGAGACAGCTTGGTCACTTTTTTTTTGTTGCTACTGCAAGTTCATGTGCTTCAATTCCCTATAGTCTACATCTGAATGAAACCACCCTGTAGTTGCCTCTCACTTCCTTACAACTTCACTAGCATAGTCACCTCTTGTTCCATCCATTTTGTCCCCAAGAACACAATACCGTTTAAAAAAAAAATCGTTGTAGACCTTATGGACTCTGCTGGTAGCACTTATTTCCTTGCACTCATGATGATATGCTATCCTTCCCTATTTGGAAACCTTTGCTCATCCTTCAAGTAGTAATGCCAACAGCAAAAATCACTTCCTTGGTGCAGTCTCTGATTTTGTCAGGTAGTCATCTCTTCTTTCTACTCTCATAGCACTATCACACACTTTAGGAATAGCACTTTCCATAGCAAATGCTAGTAAGTTTGTTATGAATTTGCCATTTTCCATGAATACGAGCTCTGTAAGGTCAAGGGTAGTGTCATGCATTTTGTATTCTCAGAACTGGGCTCAGTATTAGCATACAATAGGTGTTCCATAGTGGCAGCCAGTGATCATCAAAGGGGATTCAGACTCTGTGAAAAGGCAGAGAAGTGCCCAAAGGACAATAATATAGCCTACCCTGATAGAAGTGTGTATTTTGAGATACTAGCTATAGGTCAAAGTAAAAATGTCTTCAACTTACAGATCTGTGTTAATGAAGATTAAAGTATCTTCAAAGTAGTACTTGAACTAAGTTTGGTGTATTGCACCAAAGCAAAAGACTCTGGGGAGGGAGGGTTTTCAGGTCCTGATGCATGATGGTGGTAGATGGGCATGAGAGTGTTTTGCAGAAAATTGAGAAATTTTATATGTATCAACAACTATATTTACTGTAAACCATCAATCCCTTCCCCCTCCAAAAAAATTGTTACTTTAACCAAAATGCTGTTGAATGCGAAGGGTTCAGGAAAACAACATAATTTACAAATATAAAATAAGCACAGAAGGTTCTCCTATTATCTTCAACAATAATCAGATTATGAAGCTGATTTTCCTGTCACACTTTAAAACATATATGTTTGCTCTTTAATAGTTCCAGAAAAAGACAAATCAAATGGTGGCTGGACTCAAATGATTCATTTGATTAGACAGATGAGGGTAAACTAACAGTAAGACTCAAATCTTCAAATTGAAAAACAAGGAAAGGACAAGACTAAGGGACAGCCTAGCAAGTAAAACTCATGCGTGGAGCATTGAGCTCCATCCCTACAACCACATGGGAACACTATGACTAGCACCAAGGAGAGGTCCATGAGTGCTGGAGAAGTACACTGGTATCTCCCTCTCCTACCTCTAAAAGTACAGAGAGCTCTAAAATAAACACTTCTTATATACCATGCCATGGCTAGCTATCAAACTCAAGTAAAACTACCATAGTTGTGTGGCCCCAGGAACATGCCTAGAATGGGCTTCCTAGCTTTCTACCCAAAGACCCCTAATCTCATCTGCTCTATTCCTACTTTTTAGTTCCTGTTCATTAACCATTTTGTCTCAACTTTTGTCCTGCCCGACCTCACCACTGTGTCTTGGAACCTCACATCTCCAGAGCTCTGGCCCATTAGGGAAAGATAGAAACAGGCTGGGGGTATGGATCAACCTGCCAAACCCCATGTCCAACAGAGAAGCAAGTATAGAAGCTGAAACTCCTACCTTCTGTACCCCAAACCAACTTTGATCCATACTCTCAGCAGGGGAGAAGTGATAGGAGGATGAAGAGGACTCTGAACTCCAGCTCAATCAGTATCCAGAGAGAGAGGGAAAAGAAGAGGGACATATGGAGGTAGTAATGTTATCATGAGTGACTTGGAGGGTAAGAGAGGATTGGATCAGGAGAAAGGGGGGCAATTATGTATAAATGTAGACAGATAGTTGGAGATGATGGCTGGCCCATGTCTACAACCTTGGAAAACTGGTGGCTTGCAGTGGGAACACTGAAGATTCAGAAGTCTGGTGGTGGGAATGGTGTGGATTTAATCCCTTGTTGACATATAATTTTGTAAAAGAAAAATTAAAAATAAGTAAATAAATATTTTTAAATAAAAAAACTAACTAAATAAGTAAATATCATGCCATGGGACCAGATGATAATTCATCCCACCAGGCATGCACCTTGCCATGGGCAGGTAGATCCCAGGTTTGAGCCCAGGTACCACATGGGAGCACTATAGAATCAAGAGGAATTCTGGTGCCATGAGTTTCTCCCTCACTTTGTGTCATACTGTATATGTAATCAAGCTGTAAAAAAATGGAAATGTCTTCCCAAGAGAGGTATAACTCAAACATTCAAGGTCTTGGTGCCTCACAAATATACAACATGAAAAATAATCACATTTCTGTACTAAATACTTCTTGGTGGCAGACACAGGCTACTGGACCAGATACAACTTGTATCTGATACACAAGTAGGTTCTTCTGATGGGTGTGGTTGCTTGTATGTGTGTGAGAATAAAGGCATTCCAATAAGAATATTATCTATTTATTTGATCACACAGCTTATTTATGTCATTATGATTACTAATACTGTCTGAATTTTCCTGCTAATTGGATACTTTAGCTTTCAGTCTGTCAGCCACTGAATATTTATAAAGGGTTTTCACAAGTATAGAAGGTTCTAGAAAGAAGTGTAATGTCCCACAAAGCAAGCACACTCTGAACTGTTATTTTTATATTTTAAGATTCCTTTTCCTAAAGATCAGAATTAGTTTTATCTTGCCACATCTCTATGGGCTATCTTTTCTTTCCCCTTAGGAGAACCTCTTCAGTGAGATGGGCAGAAAAGTGGTTATTCTACACCTCCAAATTTAGCTCTGGAAGCACGCAAGCTGGAGAAGCACAAAGTGTACCTTGTGGAAACCTTGATGTTATCACAAATACTCCCTCATGTGCCCAGAATGTGAAGGAAAAGCCTGAGGCTAGCCACAATATTCAGCCTGTCTTGTACACTCCTTCTCTCAAAACTATTGTCTTTGTATTTCTGCTAGTGATGTAACTAGTTTGAAACACCCACCTGTCCAAGGCATCATGGGAGTTATGTCGGTTGAGAACCACCCTTCCATAATTTTCATCTCTGTAAAGAAAGAACAAAATTAAGTCATGGGAAAAGTTATCATGTGGGTAAGCACCAAATACGGGACACAGAAGAAAAAGTTAACAATTTTTAGCATGGCTAATTCATTTTGCTCCAAGCATAAAACCTCAACAATGTCTTTGTTTTACTCTGCTAACTAACCACTTGAAAGATCATGGTGAAAAATAAATGTGTTAGCTTAAACACTAATTACCCTGATTTGTTCCATAAAATCTATATGAAATTCAACAATGGAATCAGTGTTTGTCTTTCTGTTTATTTGATTTTTTAAATCAGAACATGGGAATCATCAGCCAACTACTTTGCATATATTGAGAGTCCTTTCTTCAGAAGGCAAAAGTTTCCTACAAAAATGTTTTAAATTTAATTAAGCTCATTATATTGGGGATATTTTCATTTCATGAACTTGATGGTTTTCCTTAACAAAAAAGTAGCAAAACCAGTACTAATATATATGCTTAAGGATTTGATCATTAACTTATAGGGGATTTAAATTTGCTTCTTTTTTTATCACAATAAAACATAACGATTTTCTTTGGTCCTTAAAATAATGTTATGAATTAGATAGGAAAGAACTTTACAGATATCTACCTCATAGATGAGGAAATTGAGAAGAATGTTGTACCTTTCCAAACATTAAAAGGTTAGCAAGTGGCAGAGGTAGGTACAGAACCTAGATTTTTTTTATTCCAAATCTTTGTTTTTCCTACTGATCAACTCTGCAACTGATCTTCACACATAAAATTACAAAGATATTTCTGTATTATTTTGTACCAAAACATAAAACGTATAGGTCATTTTAAGCAGTGTCAAAACATGTAGTAGAGCCCTTGGCCTTAACCCAAGGCAGTAAGTAAGTACCTGAATCTTTTTCATGTTAATCTAACCAAACCTGAAATACTACATTTCTCCTGGTCCTGCTGCACTAACAGTACTTACCACCCTGGAACCATTTGTAATAAAGCTACAAGAGAACTATACTGAGCAGCTGAAAGAAAGGTGAATAATAAAACCGAAACAATTTCAGCCATTATACAACTCCCAGATCCCAAGAGAAATTCCCACCTATTTTTGGTACCACTTCCTTAAACTTGACACCAGACACTTTATTTATTTATTTATTTATTTATGTATTTATTAATTATTTTTTTATCAAATTACATGTCAACAGGGGTACAAGTCTACACTGTTCCTATCACCAGAGTTCTGAATCCCTGATCCCTCCATTGCAGTCCTGCAGTTCTTCCAAGGTTGCAGACATGGGGTTAACTGTCATCTCTACAACTATCTGTCTACATTTGCACATAACTGGCCCCATTTTCTTCCTTTCCAGTGCTCTATTCCCCTCCAAGAAACATATAACCCTATTGCTATATGCAAATATCTCTCCCTTTTGCGTCATCTCTCTCTGGGACCCAATGAAGCTTGAATTCAGAGCCCTCTTATCCTCTTTCTCCCATCACTTCTCCCCCACTGAGAGTATGGATCAGAGTTGTTTTGGAGGTGCAGAAGGTAGGAGTGCTGGCTTCTGTAGTTGCTTCTCTGCTGGACTTGGTTGTTAACAGGTCAATCCATACCCCCTGCCTGCACCAGAACATTCTTAAAAGAAGAGTCATGACAAATAATCACAAATTGGGCCAATGGGATAGAGCCAATATCCCCTTTAAACAGCACCTCCCATGCCATCCAAGCTGACTTCCCCGGATCTTTTTAAGGAGGCACACCTGGCACCAAACTATCCTTTCGATCAACTTTAATTTGTCTTAATGTCTCTATCTCCATTAATCTGTGCAAATATTTGCTATCAAAACTTATGATTACATTTGACATCTCTCTACCTGTATGAAAAGCATAAATGCTACATTAGTCTCTAACAGAAATAGTAAATGTTGCCTTATGGGAGAAAAAAAATTACTGAATTTCAGAAGATAGCATTAGTCTCCAAATATCCCTTACTAACTCTTACAAGAATGAAGTATAATTCCAAAACTGATATTTACTTTATCTAACAGTTAAAAAGGATGCTTGTCGAATAACCAGGAATCAAAGTTTAGAGTAAATGTTCTGCAAATATTTCTTTTCCTTTTTCTTTTCTTTCTTTTTTTAAATATTTTGCTTATTTATTAGTTAGAAGGATACAAGGAGAAATAACCAGATAACACTCTGGTATATATGCTGCCGGGAATCAAACTCAGGACCCTATACTTGAGAATCCAACACTTTTTATCCACTGCACCACTTCCCAGACCACTGTAATGCAAGATTTCTCAACTTGAGCTCTATTGACACTGTGGATTTGACTTTTTTTTTTTTTTTGTGGCTGTGGGGATGTTCTGTTCAATATTAGATATTTCACAACATCTCTGTCCTCTCCCCATTAAATACCAGGAGTTTCCTCCAATTCTGACAACTAAATATATCCCTTAGCCACTTGAGGGCAAAATTACCCCAGTGGAGAATCACTGGTGTAATGAAAAGACAATGGATCATATTAAACCTCCACCCCACCACTAAATAGCTGTGTGCCATTGGACAAGTTAAGTAATCCAATCCCCAGGTCTCTCTTTTGTGAAATGAAACTGTGATATCTACTTTATATGAGAGTTATAAAGTTTAGTGACATTTACACGTAACTAATATCCAGTCTGACATATAGAGGAAATGAAAGGGTGTTCAACATGTAGAGCATATGATAGGGCATACATGTTACAGTGTACAAGAACCCAGATTCAAGTGCTTCATCCTCACTGGTTGAGAGGAAGCTAAAGGAGTGGTGGAGGGAGTGATGGAGCAGTCAGTGTTACAGATGTTTCTTCTCTCCAATCTCTAACTCTCTCTGTCTGTCACCCTCTATTAAAAAAAGTGATTTCCTGGAATAGTGGAGTTGTATAGGCAACCAAACTCCAGTGATAACCCTGGTACAAAGATAGAAAAATTTAAAAAGGTACATATATAGTGTCTGATATATTTATGCCGTATGTGTAGATATACACACACATATATAAGAAGCAAACAAATGTCTGACAATAGCAGTGAGGTTATATATTTATGCTCATAGTTTTCTGATCTTTAAATACATAGATAGTAGAAGCAATGTCCAAAGCAGGTTGGTAAAACTTTCTTGATAGTGTTTTCTTGTGCAAAATAATACATTTACCACCACAAGGTATACGATCACTTGGACGAAAAAGTGAATTCAGTATTTATTACTTTTTCTATTACATATAGAAAGTTTAGATGAATTATTATTAACTGTCAATGTGTAACCATACTTGCATGTTTTAGCTTTAAATGACACAGTCAACATGCATCAGGAATTTTTTGTTTCATGCTTTGTTCTCAGTTAATCAAGTAAGCATAAGCCTCTATTCTAGTTTACTATAGCAATAAAACTTTGTTTTCTCCCACTAATGACTCATATTCTCCTAGATATTAAAAATAGTAGAGCTATTCTTGAAAATCTGATGTAACCAAAGAAAATTAGACCAATTGACAACATTTTAAAGGGAAAGTGTCTATTTTTCCGATGACCATTACCTTCCCAAATAGGGTGACTCTCTTATCTACCACTCAGGCTTCCCACTTCCCACACCCTCATACCTTTCCTGTTCAGGACGCTTCTTTATCCAGCTGTTGTCCTGTAAGAAAGCTCTTCTTTTATTCAATTCATGAAAACCCTGTAGCTTCAGTGTGGTCCCCTGAGTGGTGTTCTTCATATCTATCAACAGGACAAATGAAAAATTGTGTCAAGGTAAGTGTGGGTTTGTTAACCTGGAAATCCTGAGAGGTGCACTTGATTGGCCAGCATCAGTCTTCTAACCTGGCAAGTTTGTACTGTTTCAATGTAAGATGTGCTGGCAAGAAAGAACAAATCCTACACCTCATCATTAAAGATAACATAAAATAGCTCAGGTGCCAAGTGAAACTGCTCATGATACCCTATCTGGCCCTACCAGCCCTGTGATATACCAAGACAAGGTTTATTGGGATGGCCATTTTACTAAGTAAAAAACAAAAACTTATGCCTAGGAAGTGTACACAGGGCTGTTTTAAAAGTACCCGGGAGGTAGTGATTAGTAAGTCCTGGTACTTTTGAGTATAAATCATTTATATAGATGATTTCATGGCAGCCAGAAACATAGACATTCACAATTGAAAAAGGTGGTATCTTTACTGATTAAGAAACTTGAGTTGCAACCACATGAGTAAACGCCACAGTATTTTTGTTTATTTTCTTAAGTTTAATTTTAACACTGATTAAATTAGAGTATTGCTCCTAAGCATTCAATATCTATATAAGACTTAGATCTGGGGAGTCGGGTGGTAGCGCAGCAGGTTAAGCGCACGTAGCACAAAGCTCAAGGACTGGCATTAAGGATCCCGGTTTGAGTCCTGGCTCCCCACCTGCAGGGGAGTCGCATCACAGGTGGTGAAGCAGGTCTGCAGATGTCTCTCTTTCTCTCCCCCTCTCTGTCTTCCCTTCCTCTCTCCATTTCTCTCTGTCCTATCCAAAAACAATGACATCAATAATAACTACAACAACAATAAAAAACAAGAGCAACAAAAAGGGAAAAATAAATATAAATAAATATAAAATTTTTTTTAATTAAAAAAAAAAGACAGATCTGTGAGTTACTTTTTTCCAGGGTTTTAAGTTTTCTGAGTACCGGAAACATTATTACATTACCATGTCCTGTGGGAGGTGGTTTTTTCAAGGCAAAATTGGACATGCTGTCTCCCACCAAGGAGCTAAAAGAAAAAAGATAGTAAAAACATAGTGATTTGACTATTCTACAAGTAAGTTGAGCGTTAATAGTACATATTTTTTAAACTCACTGAAAAAGTCAATGAACTGAATGAACAGTTTAATCTGGTCTGAATACATTGCATAAAGTAACCTCCTAAGAGGATGAGCATTTGTTATTCTAATGCATTCATTTTACACATGAAAAAATGCTCAGTATGTTTGATGCCCCTAATGTTTTATGATAAGCAATTATCAAAACTGGGCCATCAGTTCACTGATTTATTGAATCAATAATAACTCATTGAATGTCTATATGTATCCAGCACTGGGGACTACAAAGTTGAGAAAGACAAGTATCTGGCTGGGTCATTGAGCAGACAGACATGAACCTGTAAAGAGTAAGAACCTGTACTAAGTAAGATTTACCAGTTTCTTTATTAGGAAAGTATAGTGAATCCAGGCAACCAAAAACAGACACTCAGAGAAATGGAAATGATAGATCTTGGGGAACACTGGGGATTTTAAAGGAAGTACTGCATGGCTGCAGTCTTAGCCATAACTATATAGCCAACCATAGTGATTAAGCTGGTAAGAGGTTAAAATAACCCATTAAGTTCCATCCTACCTGAGGTTTCTAGGAATACTTTGTGACATTGTTAGTCCTAAAATCTCTTTGTTTTTAAAGAACCTGTCCCTTCACACACACAAATACACACACTTGAAAATTGCATTTTCTGTGTCTGGGAAATAGTCTAACTGGTGGAGGAATGCAGGACTTGAATGCCTCATGTTCCAAATCTATCTCCTGCACCATATGTATTATGGAGTGGTGCTCTGGTTTCTTTCTCTCTCCTCTTTTTATATGCCATATGAAATAAATAAATTCATTAAATCTTTAAAAATTTGTATTTGGGGACCAGGTTGTGGCATACCGTACCAGGTTAAATGAACATATTACAGTGTATTCAAGCCCTTGGTCCCCACCTGCAGGGGGAAAGCTTTATGAGTGGTAAAGCAGGACTACAGGTGTCTATTTATCTTCCCCTCCCCCCTCAATTTCTCTCTGTTTTTATTCAATAATAAATAAAAATATTTTTTTAAATAAAATATTTTCTAAAACTATATCCTGTCAATATGTTTATATAAATATAAATATAGTTCAGTGTCTGTATTATTATATATTTATTATTATGACAGTCATTTTTCCTTTTGTATTAAAAATTTTAAATTATAACACTTGTCTACTGGACCCTATATACTCAGTTTTCTTTTTCATTTTTTCTTTTCTTTTTTTTTTTAACTAGAGCACTACTCAGCTCTGGCTTTTGGTGGTGGGGGGTGGTAAGGGGGAGGGGATTGAACCTGGGACTTCGGAGCCTCAGGCATGAGAGTCTCTTTGCATAACCATTATGCTTTCTACCCCCCTCATTGTTTTTATTTTAAATGATAAATCAAACTTAAGTTTCCCTGAATGTGGAACTTTAAGTATTTTTCTTCTTATTTATGTTCTGTTCTTTTTATTTTACCAGAGCACTGCTCAACTTTGGTTTAGGGTGGTACAGAGGATTGAAGTCGGGATCTCAGAGCCTCAGGCTTGAGAGTCTATTTACTTTTTTTGCATAACACTTATGCTACCTTCCTAGGCCTGGAACTTTTGAGTTTTAACACCAGAAAATGTTTGGATAAACTGATTGTGACTTTTAGTGTTCTTTACAAGGATATTGGACACAAATTTGTGCCAAGCCTGCCTTTGCAGCTGCAAGGGTTCAGTCTTCACCTTTAAGATGTTCCCCTTGACTAAAAACAAGTAATCTTTGAGTTCAAACCACCCAGCAAACAATGACAAGGCAGAGGCACCAGAAAAGGACACCTGATTTCTATGACAAATATAGTTATGCTGTACGAGCTGCTTTTTGTGTTGTTGTATGGACATACACATATCTTTTATATTCTGGATATCTTCTGTGGAGAATTGTATGTTCAGTAATTTTTCCTATTTCTAATGGGGTTGATAGTACTGCTTTTTTTTTTAATTCTTTTTTTTGAATTTTTTTTCTTTTTTCTTTAAGAAAGGATTAATTAACAAAACCATAGGGTAGGAGGGGTTTTTAATTCTTTATATGTCTTGGTTGTTAGTTCATTACCCGACATGAGACATGTAAATATCTTTTCTCATATTGTAGGGTGTCTATCTATTTTGGTCATAATTTCTTTAATGAAGAAATTGTGCTTTTTTTATGCAGAAGTGATACTGGTATATCAACAGCTTATCTTTTGTTTTCCTCATTGTTGGGGTCAAGACTGCAGATATTTTTGAAGCAGATGTCATGTAGCACTCTGCCAATATTTTCTTCTATGTATTTTTATGATTTCTGGTCTAATGTCTAAGTATTTGACTTATTTTGAGTTTACCTTAATACTCAAGCACTCAACTCCATGGCTTCACTGTTTAGGAAAACAGAGAACAAAGATATAGGGGAGATGTGGTTGAGTGTGGGAAGGGGATGAGAAAAACCTTGAATTTAGGCCATTGGGAATGCAAGACATGTGAAGCTGCCCTAAATGGCTGTTTCTGAACTTCCTAAAAGTTTGGCAGAAAACGGAGGCAAAAAGGTATGGACTAACACCAGTTTAGTCTTGCCATGTCTAATGATAAGCATTCTGAGTAAAAGTTGGGCTTTGGTTTAGAAGACAGATTTTGTCTATTATGACCTTGCCATGTAACATCCTCTTCCTGAACTATAATTATCTTAGCTGGGAAAAGGAAACAAAAATAGCTACCTAGCTAGATTAAAGTTGAGACAATGCTTTTGAGGTACCCTGTTCAGTGCAGGTACCCAGCTATCATATTTGTGTGATTAGAAAAGTTTCCTTGTATAGTATGACCATTAAAATCAAGTCAGACACACCTTCACAGAGTAGCCTTAACTGAGTACTCCTTGATAGTCTTTTTATTATGAAAATATGTTCATACATAAATTTGTACATGAATAAATAAGCCTGCCTTATTCATAATAGCCAAAAAGAGGAAATGACTCAAATGTTCATGAACAAATGATGGATATACAACATATCTACACAGTGGAATATTACTTAGCAACAATAAGGAGTTAAGGAATGACTATACTACAGTATAGTAAAGCTCAAAGCATGCTAAGTAAAAGAAATCACACATAAAAGCAACAGGTATATGATTCCACATGAATTCTGGGTTTCTTTTTATGTTTTTCTTAATATCCTACCTATATCCCATTTCAACTTTCACTTCAACAAAGCTTCTGATGACCTTTTGGGTTCTTCCAGATAAGGAGTATAATTAAGACAGTGATAATATTTCAGACAATGCTACAGTAATTTGCAATGTATCTCATTTGGTTTCCACATCAATGTTTTAAGCTGCCCTAAATGGCTGTTTCTGAACTTGCTAAAAGTTTAACAGAAAATGGAGGTAAAAAGGTATGGACTAACACCAGTTTAATCTTGCGAATTTAGAGGGTGGGGAGGTGGTGCACCTAATTAAGTGCACATATCTCCATGCACAAGGACTTGGGTTCAAGCTCCCAATCCCCACCTGCAGGAGGGAAGCTTCACAAGCAGTGAAGCAGGTATATGGGTGTTTAGTTTTCTCTCTCCATCTGTATCTTTCCCTCTCAGTTTCTCTCTGTCTCTATTCAGTAATTAATAAACAAGTAAAATATTTTTTAAAGAGTGATATAATTCTAACTTGAAGAGACAGATGTCAAGCCTTGACTGGAATAGTTAATGAGTGAAAATGCTGAAATTTAACCCGGGGCTTTCTACTTAAGGTTGATAAGTTTTTCCTTTGCACCAGAGATTCTCAGGCCATTGATGAATTAGCAGAGAGTTGTACAGACAAAAATAGGTATCTCCTCTTTACCTTATATTTAGGGATGATTCTAATTAGGCTCAACACCTTGCTAAAAGGTCTGATATTTTCATGACTTTGATGACTAGCATTCTCCAGAAGGTTTTGTTCTTCTTCTAGCGTTTGCCAAGGTTTTGTTAATTGAAGATAAATGAGACTAGACATCCAAACAAGCTCATGGCCTTTAATCTCATTCTCCCTGCTAACAGCTAGATTTGAACCTGGATCAAGTCTGGGCCAGACTTGAACCTGGATCATACACATGATATAACAAGCACACTATCCAAGTGAGCTATCTTGCCAGACCAAAAACTAGCTTTTTCGTATGAAATCTACATGTTGCCAAGACAGTGGTAGCATCCGTTAGATGATCCGAGGGAGACCAGTTATATTCTTTAGACAACTTCTTTTCTTTTTGATGTTTCCATTACAACTAAGCCAATCTCCCTATGTCCCACCTGCTGCTCCTTTTTTTACCCTCAGTACCCACTGGAATTATCACACAGATCACCTTCTGGTATCAGTACATTTTGGTGACCCCAGAATTCTTTCTAGAAGCAGTAATAAAAAGCCTTAGAGGTATAAACATCTACCTCATGAGTCCCTTCTGCAGAAACTTGCTGAAGGAAACCTATTTCTCTTGTCCAGAACATAAAGTGGTGGTTTTATATATAGCTATTTCTTTATTATTAAACATGAATCCACAAAACACACACCTGTGAACAATGCATAGAAAAACAGTTAAATATGCTTTTTGCAGAGTAGATTAGAGGTTATAAATATGCCAAACTGGTATATTCAACAATATATACAGAAAAATTTAACTTTTATGTTTTCCATTAAAGGAATTACTTGTAGATTACTGAGATTGTCCTGAGTTTCAGCACTCAAGTAATAATAATTTACCCAGTTGTACTTATTTATAAGTAATATTTTTTAGTTTCATCCCAATTAAGTTTTTAATTTCTCCTGGAAAGATAAAACCTTAATTTTAGTTGCTCAAAATGCTGTTACCAGGACATTTGCCTAACAATAGCAGACACTAGATACTATATTTAAATGTGGACTACTATGAGAAAAGATGTGTGAAAGATGTCTATCTCTATAAGACAGGAAACTACAAAAATATTTCTGTCTAAAACTTTGCATATATAATTTGAAAATTCTGATGTTAAATCATGACATTCTTTTTTTTTTTCCCCTACAATTGGTCTATCTTTCATTATTTCTTGATGGCTAAACACCTGAAAAGGCTTGTTTTTACCCACCACTTACTGTCTCTGTCTAAAGACAGTTGTCTTTAAGTTTTGGATAAAAATCTTTTAAATTCTGCATAACAAATCCGTCAACCTTCTGAATTTGAAATTATCAGATGCACAGTATTGCTTAAATGTGCTTTTTCTATTTATTTTTTTATTTCCTTGTAGTCTTCTCAATTTCCTTCAGTATTTTCCTTTTAAAGGAGAGTAAAAGAGGATGTAAGGAAATTTGGACTGGGTGTGGTGTACTGCACCAAAGCAAAAGACTATGAGGAAGGAGGGAATGGGAGAAGATAAAGAGACATTAGGGTCCTGCTGTGTCTCCTACATACCAATCAAGGGGAGAGGAGAGGCTGTGCCTATGTGTTAAAGACTATACTATAAACCATCAATCCACCCCAATAAAAATTTGAAAATGCCATTTCCCGAATAGCAGATCTATGAGGTAATACATTATTCCATTAGCCCAGTCTCAGCCTTATCTCCTCCAGAACCAACTTCAGGAATTCCAAGTCAACTCCCAACTAAGCAATAATCTTCACCTTTTGGTTCCTGCTGATATAAAGACTTTTTTTTTCTTTAATTTTATTCTTCTCTTCCCACCCAAAGACAAAACATTGCATGAGTTACTTAATAATACCCTTAATACTACCTGCTAATTTTCTCTTAAGAAATATTATGTGAGCAAAGAAACTTGAAACAGGCTGGTATACAGAGGAATGAGAAAAGTGGCGGGGGCTGGGGGGAAGACAGAAAACAAATATGAAGCAGAAAACAGGCTAGCAAAGTTATAAAGTATAAGAGAAAAAAGTTTCAACATTAGAACAGATATTCTGGATCATATGATAGCTGTATTAAACTTAGATTTTGTACATTTCACATGATGATTTAAGGTTGACGCTATTATTTTTCTCATTCTAACCCTAAGTGAGAATTTCTGACAAATATCTATCAAGTCAATCTCCTTTGTACAAGAGTAAAACAGGAAATGTTAAAAATAAGTAAAACAGGGTTTTTTTTTTTTCTTCTATCTATCTTATTTGATAGGACAGAGAAATTGAGAGGGAGAGAGAGATAGGAAGAGAGAAAGATAGGCATCCACAGACCTACTTCACCTGTTTCACTATGCTCAGCTGGGTGCTCCCTGCCCTGGAGAGATGTTTTAAGATGAGCAGCTTGTCTGAGTAACATAGCTTGGGCACTGTTGGGATTCCAACCCAAATCAGCCTGATGCCAGAGTTCCTGTCCTGAAAGCCCAGGAAACAGTGGAGAGTAGGTGGAAAGTTACCAGACTAAGAGAAAGAATAAAAGGAATTTTACTTACAGAAAAGAACCATGATAGACCACAACAAAAAGGTAGATTGTCAACAAACTTCCATTGACCATTTAATGATTATGAGATAAGTGGATATTTAACTCCCCTGAAGCCCTTAATTAATTTATTAAATTTCTAATATACTTATATAACTTGATATGTTTATGGAAAAGACCAGATGTGAATAATCACCTAGGTAAACATCTCTATAGTGATAGAAAATAGATTAAAAAATAAAATAAAATAAAATAAAATAAAAGCAAAACAGCCATATTGTGCAGGAAATAGCATATGTATGTATGTGCTTTTGTGTCTTTGCCTTTGTGAATGAAAAATCTAGTTGTTTTATAATTGAATAATGCTGGCATCCTCACTTAATACTTGTTTCTCAGAAATCACTGGTAGAAGGGAACATCTCTAGGAAATGGAAAAGAACAGGTGCCATTAAGACTGTTTCCAAAAAGGAATAAAAGGGGTCTGATTACAAACTGATAAACAAAAGCATTATCTTCAACAGGGTAGAGAAAACAAACCATTAAACAACTTATCATCTAAGAGAAACATGACATTTGTGCAAAGAGAAAATAAGCAAAGCTTCTCGAAGTGTGTTAACAAGTCCACTAAAATTAATGAACCGTGTTTAACCTGAATATGCAGTGTAGAAGTGCTGTGCAGATGTCCCCTCAGGCTAGTGCCAGTTCCCATGAGAGTTGGGACATTCTTGGAGCGCCTGTTCCACCATGTTGTCCCCTCAGGCTAGTGCCAGTTCCAGCAAGAGTTAATCCGATATTCTCGAAGTGCCCTTCCCAACCAATCCTGTCCCGACTTGTCACTCCCAGTTTTTGCCCTACAAAGCCCTTCTTCTTCCGCCCCCTCTTTCTTGCCCGCTTTTCACTTCCGTGATTAGACGCAGGGAAGGTTGCTGCGTGAGGTGGCCATTTTGGTTAGCTCCACGTGGCTCGAACTGCTGTGCTCTCACCCAACTCTGAGGTGTCCACACAAATAAAGAATTGAGTTCCCTCTCTGCTCCAGATCTCCTCTCTCTCTCTCTCCTCTGTGTTGCACCTAACATAGAAGGAAATCCAATAATTGTCAGGTGGATAAAGACTCATTTAACCTGCTGCAGTGGCCAGAAACTGACTTCTTCTGTAGTTGCCCAGTCTTACAGTCTCACAGTAAGTTTCATGGAAATTTCTTAACTAGTGGTGAAACAATACAAAAATGTAGTAAAATTATGTATTTTTTAATCTGGTCACATGCTGCAATCTTATGGGTATTGCAATTGACTATAAAATTTTCCTTTTAACATGAGCTACTGGCTCATCATTCTTAAAACTACCTATCTTTTCTGCAATCTGAAAACATTAGACCTTAGCATTAAGTATACTACTCTGTGGTATGATGATCTAGTTAATTTTTAGAAAATAAGTTCATTTAGAGTGGCTGAGTAAGCTGTGGTTTATATACACAATGGGATACTACTCATTTATTAAAAATGGTGAATTTATCTTCTTTACCTCATCGTGGATGGAGCTTGAAGAAATCATGTTAAGTGAGATAAGTCAGAAACAAAAGGGTGAGTATGGGATGACCTCACTCATAGACAGAAGCTGAAAAACAAGATCAGAAGAAAAAACACTAAGCAGAACTTGGACTGGAGTTGGTGTATTGCACCAAAGTAAAAGACTCTGGGGTTGAGGTGGGGAGAGGGGGATGAGGTCCTGGATCATGATGGCATAGGAGAACCTAGTGGGGGTTGAATTGTTATGTGGAAAACTGGGAAATGTTATACATATACAAACTATTGTATTTCACTGTCAATTATAAACTATCTCCAAGTAAGGAAATTAATAAAGAAAACCTCATATAATATTTATTAATAAAAAGTTATTCAGGGAGTCTGGCAATAGCTCAGAGGGTTAAGCGCACGTGGTGCCAAGCACAAGGACCGGTGTAAGGATCCTTGTTCGAGCCCCCAGCTCCCCACCTGCAGGGGGGTTCACTTCACAGGCGGTGAAACAGGTCTTTCTCTCCCCCTCTCTGTCTTCCCCATCTCTTTCCATTTCTCTCTGTCCTATCCAACAACAATGACATCAACAACAACAACAATAATAACTACAACAATAAAAAAAGTTATTCAATAAAAATAAACTTTCACCTGAATCTTTCACTATCTCCAGCACTAGTTTAAAATACTTGCTTAGTGAGTGGAAATTCAAACTTTCACCAAGTACTATAATTGGAAAAGCCCTGTTAGTTACCTTGAGTACTTTATTGATTTTATATTCACAGAAGTTCTGTCATATGGTCTTTCTTTATCCCAATTTTGGGTAGTATGATCTTTATCATTGCATTAATAGTATATGTTCATTATAGACAACATGGTAATAACAAAAGAAAAAAAATCAGTCACCTCTCCTCAGTCATTGCTACTTCTATAGTTCTTTGTCTATTAGACCCTAATAAATACAGTCCATTTGAGAATAGCTAAATTTTCTTTTGTTACTCAAAATATTTCATCCTTTCTATTTACTAAGCAATTTGTTCTGCTTTATATCTTAATGCTTTTCAGTTACCAAGTTAACAGGAGCTACCATGAGGCCAACTCGACTTTCCTGGGCAGATGACCTTGCCAATGTGTCCTAGAACACCACCTCTCCAGAAAAAATAGAAACAGGCTCAGGGTATGGATCTACCTGCTAACGTCCATATCCAGTGGAGAAACCAGACCTCCCCTCTTCTGCAGAGGGATAAAGAATAAGGAAGCTTCTAATGGAGGAGATGGAGTATGGGACTCTGGTGGTGAGAACTGTATGGAATTGTACCCCTCTTATACCACAATCTTGTCAGTCATTATTACATCACTAATAATAATTTTAAAAAAGCTCTCTAGTGGTCCGGGAGGTGGTGCAATGGATGAAGCAAGCTTGAGGTCTTGAGTTCGATCCCCGGCAACATATGTACCACAGTGATATCTGGTTCTTTCTCTCTCTCCTCCTTTCTCATAAATAAATAAAATCTTTAAAAAAAAAAACTCTCTATATTATTCTGAACTATCTTTCTGACCTCGATTGCTAAGTCCTACAACTATGCTCCTACCTCTCTTTATTGTTTTTTCTATTTCCAAGCTACAAATAGCTTCCTAGATTTACTTCCAATCTCTGTGTTTACCCTTTTCTAGTTCATTCTCACTACCACCAAGACGTCACAACTTTGCATAAAACTCTTTAATGCTGTTCTATTATTTATTTATTTATTCCCTTTTATTGCCCTTGTTGTTTTATTGTTGTAATTATTATTATTGTTTTTGTTGTTGGGTAGGACAGAGAGAAATGGAGAGAGGAGGGGAAGACAGAGAGGAGGAAAGAAGATAAACACCTGCAGACCTGCTTCACTGCCTGTGAAGCGACTCCCCTGCAGATGGGGAGCCAAGGACTCAAACCGGGATTTTTACTCCTGTCCTTGCGCTTTGTGCCACATGCGCTTAACCTGCTGCACTACCCCCTGACTCCCAGTGCTGCTCTATTTCTGGGATAAAATCCAAATTGTTCACAAAGTTTACTACTTTATACTCTTCGGTTTATTTCCCTCACTGCCCCCTTCCTCACTCAAATCTAGTTTCAATTATAGTGGGTTCAGTTTCAGGGCTTTTATCCTTTTAATCATCTTTACGCTATTCCTCACTCCATGTTCTGAGCACCAGTCTTTTTGAGCTCTTCTCACCTTAATCTTTCCTTGAGAAAAACTTCTACTCATCCTTCAGGTTATGCGTTATGTAGCCTTTCAAAAGGGAGGCTGAGAAGGAATGAGCAAGAAAGATATTTGCAGCTCTGTTGCACTGCTCATGAATTTTCCCCTACAGGTGGAGTCTGGGGGCTTGAACCTGCATCCTTGTACATGGTAGCATGTGTGCTCTACCAGGTGCACAACTAAGTAGCACCATATTAAATTATTAAATATACTTCATGGATTCTTACATATTCTTCTGTTCTAGCACAAACATCAGTATTTAGTCTTGTGCAATAGGAACAAACTTTTACTTCTCATCTTTTAATACAATTTAACATATAATACAAGTACTCCTTATTTATTTTCTTTCTAAAAAGTCTATAACAGTGTCATTCATTAATTTCTTTCAGACAAATTTTTAGATTAATTTTGTGATGTTTTAAAATGTTTGTTATTGAACTTACAATTGAAATTGCATGGGTCCTACGTAAGGCTCGGGAAGAGCTGATATAAGATATTCAACTCACATATTTAGGTGTAAGATGCAAAGCTGCTTTTACTCAAGAAAGTCTTTATGTCATATAAAAATTTTGTTAACTTTTGAGATTTTATTCACCTGAGGACCATATTTTTTGTGTGTAGACTTCTTTTGATGTTTTGCATTGGGCTATTTACTGTAAAAGAAGTAGTTATATTACATGGTATAGACATATGTACGCATTGTTTAGCAAGATTCTTAAATTGTGTTTTTATCTGTTTATGTTGTGAGATGAGCATGTGTATAATAACCATACTTAGCCAGGATCTTGAAAAATTGCATAGTTGAAGAACACTGGACTTGAGTGCCTGAGGCCTCAGAAATCCAAGGTCTTTTTTTTAATTCTTATTAACTTTATTTATTTGATAGAGACAGCCAGAAATTGAGAAGAAGGGGGAGATAGAGAGAAGGAGAGACAGAAAAACACCTGCAGTACTGCTTTACCACCTATGAAGCTTTCCTCCTACAGATGGGGACCAGGGGCTTGAACCAGGATCCTTAAGCATTGTAATACATGCACTCAACAGGTGTGCCACCACTTGGCCCTAAAAATCCAAGGATTAATCCCCAGAACCACCATATCCAAGGGCTGAGCAGTGTCCTGGTTTATAGAAACTCTTTAAAAATCCTTAACTAATGATAAAAGAGAGAATACTGTGAAAAGGTAGGGAGAGAGCAGAATTGTAGGCAGGCAGTTTTCTCCACAACTTGTAAGTGAACCAAATTTTCTGTTCCAGTGTTCCATGTTTATCCTGTGGCTGATTTGCATTTCCGGGAAAACTACCAGTCTCCTGATATGTGTGTATCCTCATTTGAAGTGGTCTATATAGTTCACTACTTTGCCCTAAAAGCTTCCACACAAAGGAGACTTAACCACATTTTATGCCAGAAAACCTGGATCTAGAAATAGAATAAATTATTTAGCTGCTTAGAATTTTCAAGTACACAATTACACTGAGTATTAAGTACTGTTAGTTCTAATGAATAGAAACAGGTCATTATCACTTAATGAATATAAAATTTACTCTTCCAGTGAAAGATCATAATAAAAATGATTCATATCCTTAAAAATTAGCAGCTAACATAAAATGTAAATATAGTAAATGTAGGTGTCATTTGACAAAGCATCCCCTTGAGAATGGGCGTTTCCAAATTCTAAAATTTCATGGATTTTAGTCGTGTTTAACCAGAAACACAAATACAGTTAGAAGAAAAAAAAAAGATTAAAAAGTAAAGTTTAGCAAGGCCTTACTTCAAAATTCTCAACAAAAAAAGGGCCAAGACATAACCTAGAATTAGAATAATGTCAGCAGACAAGTTGTGTGATATCAACAAATATTTCCCTTGGACTGCTGGACAAGGATTTTTATCACTTCCTTCGTAAGTGATGCTACATGTTAATGCCTGAATCATACAGGATATTATCAGATAAATCATGTTTGCTCTTTGCTTAGTTTACCAAGAACTCAGGGAAATGAATCTTCAAGGTATTTTTGTCAAATATCCAGTGGTTAGAGAAAACATTGAGGTAAGCAGTACCTAATAAATGGTAGCTGAAGTGAGTGGTGTCCCAAATGGATGTACCACAACCCCTCCCTCCCAAAAAATATCATCTTTCTAGAGAAGCAGACCTGTTTTAAGATAAAAATCCTAGGAATATGATAAAAAGCAAGGCTCTGTACACACCACTAATAAAAAGTTTATCCTATTTTGTCCTTGCACACCAAAAATATATTGTAGTAACATTTTCAAATATTGCTAGCTGAGGAAATTCCCATTTCCTTATCATGCACAACCCTTTAACAAGGTAGAGGCAAATTAATTTATTTTTTTAATTTATTATTATTTTTATTATTTTTATTTATTTATTCCCTTTTGTTGCCCTTGTTTTATTGTTGTAGTTATTATTGCTGTTGTCATTGTTGGATAGGACAGAGAGAAATGGAGAGAAGAGGGGAAGACAGAGAGGAGGAGAGAAAGATAGACACCTGCAGACCTGCTTCACCGCCTGTGAAGCGACTCCCCTGCAGGTGGGGAGCCAGGGTTCGAACCGGGATCCTTATGCCGGTCCTTGTGCTTTGCGCCACCTGCGCTTAACCTGCTGCGCTACAGCCCGACTCCCGCAAATTAATTTATTGCTGACACATTTTTTAATGAGAAAATCCAGTGCACATAAAAATTGGAAGATCTGGCTTCTCATTCTGGTTCCGTTACTATGATCCTAGAACGAGAGCTCACCTTATGTTCTGCCACGTTTATCCTGAAAATTCATGAGTTTGAAAAGGTGAGCCAAACTTTCAATTGAAAATTTATGTCAGTGCGATATAATATTTACATAAAACTAATTTTTCAAGAAAATTTATGGCCTGTTCTCTCGATAGTCTCTGTCTATCTTGACACTCAGAATCAACCCTAAAATTTCTGCTGATACCATATCTCAGTTTTCTCAAACTGACTTTCCCAGAACTTTAAATAAGGTACAGAAATGATCAGATACACCAAATCTTCATCATAAACTCTGGAAACTAAGGAAAATTAAAAATTTATCCTCAATTCATTAAAAGTAAAATTATGTTTCACAAATGTTAAACTTTAACTTTCTGATTCCTATAAGTACTTGAAAGCCAAGCTATAAAATTCTTCACTAAGTAAACCTTTGGGAACTGAACTCTATCCTTAGCTGGAAAATGACATAACCTGGTCAGCTTTGGTGAGCACTGAAAACTCTAGACATAAAGCAAAGCCTGGCATACAGTGGGGAACATGCCTTTGAATGACAGAGCTGCTAGCTGCAGACTGTACGTGATTCTTGCATTTAACATCCTCTGTTCTATATCCTAAATCGAAATGGCAGAAATGAAACACAAGCCAAACATGTCTGCTTAGCAAGTAATTATGAAGGAAAACCTGGTTTAAATAACTTTTCTATTCTTATCAAAATTATTCCAAAACAGGTTTTTCAGGACTAGGATATAAACAGTGGCTGAAAACTGCCCCTGTGTATTCAGGCTATAACATAGAGAAATTAGCCAAATACACACAAATTCCTTGGGAACCATCCCCACCTACCCAGTTCATGGTATGTTTATGCAAAACTGTGATGGAGAGTTTAGAAGCCTCTCCCTATCTCCCCCCCCACCCCCCCTTCTTACAATGTTCTTAGCAAGAGAAAAAAACAAACATGAAACAATAGAGTTCACTATTCCATGAAAAGCATCTGTGAAAAGAGAGAGGACATTAAAAAAAAAAAAAAAAAACTAGTGTGTGTTGGACCTTTGACTTGAAGAGTTACTACCTCTGTGTGACAAGATTCACCAGCTGACAGCTCCCACATGGAAGTTCAAATAGGCTCTCATCTCTACAATGCCTATAAATGTATGAAATTACTCAGCAGGCAAAAGCTAGACAATCAAAATGCACAAGGCACAGCAGAACTGTCATCAAGCAGAACAGCTTTTGGAAGCTGTTATATTTTAACTTGAAAGTAGACAAAAGTTAATAAGATAAATTCTAATTTGAGTTATATGCAAAGAAAACAGGTAAAGTGAATCAAGTAAAGTAGCTGTATTTATGTTTGCAAACATAATTCAACTTACCTCTCTGAAGTGAAAAACCAGATGTTCTGTGTAAACAGGCTTCAGTGACTCCCCAGGTGGGTCTGGCTGAAACTAATGTGTAGTTGGAATTTGTTGAGTGGAGTTTCCACCCCTACCTGACTGTGTTAATGAACAGTTCAGAGGTTTCTTCCTCTGTGGCTGAGTCATCCAGGGAGGAGGTGGGTAGTGTGAAAGAGGGTGTCACCTTGTGTAAATACCAATTCAATTAAAGCAGGCTCATTCATGGTCCTGTCTTTGTTTGGTGATTCCTTATATAATTTATGGCTTCGTTATGCCAAAAATAATATGCTCCTGTTATCGCCCTTTTAATTGATATCAACAACACACACAGCTGACAAGCTGATTTGGGTTCTCTTTTAAAAAAACAAAATAAGGTACAGGAATCTCTATTTGGAAGGCTGGTGCATAGGCATATACACAGTGGATACATGACTTGTAGGAACTAAAATCCCTTAAGAGAGGAAAGCTTTTTGGAAATTTGATAGATATATGTTACATATGGAATATTTTATAAAACTAAGAGAGGAAAACTATATTTTGTTGTATTATATTTCTGATTTCTACATTATTTCAACATATACAAAAATGTGTAAAGGATAGCTGAAATTTCTTTTTCATTATAATGCCATAATAATTTATCCAAAAGACATGAAAACACTAATTTGAAGGGATATATGCATTCCATGCTCATCACTGCCTTACAACAACCAAAATGTGGAAAAATATGGAAATACCTATCAACAGATAACTGGATTATAAATCATGGGGCTACTCAGCAATAAAAAAAGATGATCCAGGTGGTCCGGGAGGTGGCATAGTGGATAAAGCACTGGATTCTCAACCATGAGGCCCCTAGTTCGATCCCTGACAGCACATGTACCAGAGTGATGTCTGGTTCTTTCTCTCCTCCTATCTCTCTCATTAATTAATTAGTTAATTTTAAAAAGATGATCCAGTGGCCTATGGGGCAATATGGATGGAACTGGAGGTGACTAGCTTAGTAAAGTAAATAAGTAAGTGAAAAACAACTGCTAGATAGTTTCAGTCAGAGGTGGAATACAGAGAACTAAAATACATAATCTTGCAAAAAAAAAAAAAAATAGCCAACACCTCTCCTAAGATCTTGGGATAACTATGGTGAATATCCTTGGGAGGTTGGGACATAGAACTTTGGTGGTTGGAGTAGTGTGGAACTAAACCCCTATTATGCTATAATCTTGTAAATCACTAATTAAAAAATAGTAAGTGAAGAAGTAAAGGCAGCAATAGTCAACAGTATCCATACTCACTTTTGGTGAATAGCAAGAGAATTTTTTACCAGACATGTCAGTTTCCTTGAAGGACGAAGGGATGAAGATTGCTGATACTGTACAATAGACATATCGCTAATGGGAAGATTAAATGTAGAAAGATGTTAGAGCCTACTACATGTTGTAGATAATATCAAAGCCTTATACTTTAATGTTTAAGTAAATATAACATTATTTTACATAATGATGTATATGGTAAATACATATATAATTATTTTTCTACCTAATATACCATCACAGAAATTTGCATTTGAGACAACTGCATGTTTCTTCTTCTTAAAGCAATGCTGGGATTGCATGCATATGTGTAGCCTCCACAGGTCAACTGCTTCATTTTTTATTTTAGAGAGAAGAACAAGAGAAAAATAGAGAGTGAAAAGATAGAGACCACATACCATCCCCCTATTCATGGAGATCTCCCCATACTGTTCATGGTGCTTTTATGTGCTGCTGGACCTCAAACTCAGGTTTGTTTTTTTTCTTTTTTTTTTTTTCCCGCCAGGGTTATTGCTGAGTCTCAATGTTGGCACTATGAATTCACTGCTCCCAGAAGCCATTTTTTCCTTTTTTTTCTTTCTATTTTATTTGATAGGACCGAGAAAATTTTAGAGGAGAAAGAAAAATAAGGAGATAGAAAGGGGGTTGGGTGCTGGCGTAGCCAATTAAGCACAAGTGTCTATTTTTCTTTCTCCCTTTCTGTCTCCACCCCCCCATCAATTTCTCTCTGTCCTATCCAGTAAAAATGGAAAAAAATGGATCTGTAGTGTCAACACTCAGCCCTAGTGATAACCCAGAAGGCAAAGGAGAGAGAGGAAAAAAATAGGATCTTGCCCTCAAGGCAGATCCACAATGGTAGACACTGTTCCATTCTCTGAAGGGAGGTTGGACAACATACTCTACCACTCAAAGAAGATGGGTCATGAAATTACTGCAGCCTGGAATGTTCCTCACTATGACCACAGAATGTGAGCTCAGACCTACAGGGATGCAGAGGTTATATAGGCTCCCGTGCTGAATATGAACCCAGATCAAATCAGTGGGGTTTACAGTTAGCAATATTCCTATACTTTCCCCATATTTGGGAGCTACTCTTTCTTATTTATTTATTTATTTATTTATTTATTTATTTATTGCTATTCTCTTTCCTGATCCAGCTTTCTAGTCCTTCTTCCAACTATAACACCATCTCCCCAGACAATAACTTATGTCCACCTGCATATCAGATGGCAGGCTCAGGCAAAAACTAGTAAAGTCATGGGCCCCTTGGAATATACCTAAAATAGACCTACTAACCTTTTCCAAAACAGAGACCTCCAAATCTTCATCTGCAATACTCTTGCCTTTAGGTTCATGATCAGTCAACAATCAGTTCTGCTTTATATCTTAACTCTTTTTCAGTTACCAGGTTCCTGATGCCAAGCAGACCTCCCTGGGCAGATGACCCCACCAATGTTTCCTGGAGCCCTGCTTCCCCAGAGCTCTGCCCCACTAGGGAAAGAGAGAGGCAGGCTGGGAGTATGGATCAACCTGCCAATGTCCATGTTCACTGGAGAAGCAATTACAGAAGCCAGACCTTCCACCTTCTGCAACCCACAATGACCCTGGGCCCATATTCCCAAAAGGATAAAGAATAGGAAATCTTTCAAGGGAGGGGATGAGATATAGAGTTCTGGTGGTGGGAATTGTGTGGAAATGTACCCCTCTTATCCTATGGTCTTGTCAATATTTCCATTTTATAAATAAAAATTTTTAAAAAAGAAAGGGAAGTAGAAAGATAGACACTTGCCAACCTGCTTCACTGCTCATGAAGTTTCTTCAATGTAGGTGGGAAATGGGGCTTAAACCCGGGTTACTGTGAACTCGACCCAGGTCTTTTCATATAGTAAGACACCTTTATCAGGTGAACTCCCACCCTGTTCTGTGTGTGGTCTTCAGTCCTAATGACAGGATACTTGATATCCCTTAACTAGGAATCAGATGCATTACACTACCAACACTACTGATCACATTATGGTATAAAATACTTCTGGGATAACCTGAATATTATCATTGCTTTAAAAATATATTATAATTGCTTTAAAAATATATTATAATTGCTTTAGAAATGTACACTGTGGCCTGAGAGCTGGTAGAGTGGATAAAGCACTAGCTTCTCAAGCATCACACTCAAGTTTGAACCCTTGTAGTACAATTACCAGAGTGATGTTCTTGTTCTTTTTTTTTTAATTTTTTTTAATATTTATTTTATTTATTTTTTTCCCTTTTGTTGCCCTTGTTGTTTTATTGTTGTAGTTATTATTGTTGTTGTTGTTGTTGGATAGGGCAGAGAGAAATGGAGAGAGGGAGGGGAAGACAGAGAGGAGGAGAGAAAGATAGACACCTGCAGACCTGCTTCACTGCCTGTGAAGTGACTCCCCTGCAGGTGGGGAGCTGGGGTTCGAACCAGGATCCTTATGCCGGTCTTTATGCTTTGCGCCACCTGCGTTTAGCTCGCTGTACTACAGCCCGACTCCTGATGTTCTTGTTCTCTCTCACTCTTTCTCTCTCTCTCTTCCCCTCTCTCTCCTCCTCTCACTCACCAAAACTATTAGTTATATTTTACAAAGAGAAAAGTAATTTGTAAGCAAATAATTAAAGCCAACATTTAGGAGCACATACTATTCCAGGCACTGTTTTAAGTATTTTATATGTACTGAAATATTTATTTCCTATAACAAACCTATGAGCTAGTTTCTATTGTTTTTCATGACTTTGATGAAGAAATTGAAACACAAAGAAAAGTGGCAAACAAATTACCTGGCTGCGTTTATCAACCAGGATAAGGCAGGTTGTATTGTGATAACCACCAAGCTCCAAATCTCAGTGGTACATCTTACTAAGATTCTTTTCTTATTTAAACTACATTGACTTTAGATGTAAGAGCAGCTTGACTTATTGTAGGAAGACTCATAATACAGGCTCCTCACAGCTACTCCACAATCCAGGCTACTGGAACGCTCCATCTCAATCTGGGCTTCTATAGCTGCCAAGGCAGACAGAAAAAATGAACCAACATGGAAAACTGCATGTCTCTTAACGCTATTGCCCAAAGGCAAATAATGTGCATGTTGTATAAAGTACATACTACATCTGATTGCAGTAAATGTGTGTAACTTGTTAATAAATAGGGAAAAAAAGCAGCTTGGAGCAATGAAATTATATATTTATTAGGTACTAATCATATATATGGCTGGCAGAGATAGATCACAGCAGGTTTCTTGCTTTGTCATGTATATAACCCAGGTCTGAGCCTAGCCCCCACCTCACTGGGTAGGGGAGGATTTAGCATTGTGATGCCCTTTCCTCTCTTTCTCTATATTTTTCTATGTGAAAAAGGTTAACCCAGAGCAGCGAAGTCCTAACAACAATAACAACAAAAATACTACTAAGAAAATAAATGTTCAGAACTGCTCACATCACAGTGACCAAAGCAAGTTATGTGGCCTACATACAATGAGTGAGAAGTGAAGTCCTTCTTTTGTCCCAGATGCCAGAAGCACTGGAGAGCACACTAATGACCACCACAGTCATACAGACAAGAACCTCATAGTCTGTACTATTAACATTGCTCATAGTTTTTTTTTTTTAATTGTGCTTGTTTTCCTTCATCTCATCAAATTTTTTAAATTGTGTGCACAATGGAAAATGCACATACTAAATTCTCATTGCAGTACACATATGTAATTTATTAGTAAATAAATGTGTTTATAGTCACATACTGCTTAATGATACATCCTAAGGAATGTGTTGCTAGGTTATTTTCCTGTTGTGTAAAAATCATAGAAAGAATTACACAGACCAATATAATATTGCCTACTCTACACCTAAGCTATATGGTATAGCCTGCAGTGACCACTGTCATATAATGCAATCTGTTGTCAAAATGTCATTAAGCAAATCATAATTGTATATGAGAGGTGCATGCTTATTAGAAATACATCTAGGAGGTAAGTACAAATTTTAAAATTCATAAAATTGCTCCTTCAGGAAATGGAGAGTTCTCAAGGCTTGAGAAGGAGAAAATTATGATAAAATCTGTTCTTAAAAATTGTAAATATGGGCTGTTTGGGTGCATAGATGAAGGAAGGGTTCATGTCTTCTGAATCTCCCTCCATTCTCAAGCCTCATATAATAGCACCACCTATAATACTGAAGTTGTAAAACTTGAACTGGACTAGTAGCTCAACCAGGCTTTGATCTTCGTCAACAGTTCTTAAAGATAGTAGACCTGGGCCAGGCAGTGGTGCACCTGGTATCACACACATGTCATCATGCACATGGACCCAGGTTCAAGCAGCTTCAACATAGTGAAGTAGTGGTGTAGGTATCTCTCTTTCTCCTTCTCTCTCTCTGTTTTTGTTTTGTTTTGTTCTTTCTATAAATATATTTTTTATTTATTACTGGATAGAAACAGAGAGAAATTGAGAGGGAAGGAGAAGACAGAGAAGGAGAGAGATAGAAAGAGACACCTGCAGCCCTGCTTTGCCACTAGTGAGGCTTTCCCCCTGCAGCTAGGGGCCAGAGGCTTAAACCTGGGCCTTTGTGCACTATAATGTGAGCACTTAACCAGGTATGCCACCTCCTGGCCCTTTTCTCTCCCTCTCTATCACCCCTTCTCCCACCAATCTCTCTCTGTATATATCCAAATATAATAACAAAATAAAATTATTAACAAAAAAGATAGCAGTCAGGTCCAAGTGTGACCTGTCTCAACTTTCTGGTAATTGTGACCTCAAGGACAGAACCCCTATTGGACCTGTTGGCCTCAGTCATCTCCTAAGCAGCACCAGGATGTGGTGATTACTGTAAAAAAATATAACTTAGTTAAAATGGAGACACCTGCATAGATATTAAAAATAAAACTGTTATCATATTGCCAGCAACAACTGCTGCAACAAAAGCAGCTGTAAAAACACCACCTACAACTCCATCACCAAATCGTGCTATGAAACCAACAGGTTAAATGGTTTTGGAAGGAACAACCAATAAAGTATCTTTAAATACATCTCTACTGCCCATAATTCCTTTACTAACCATAGCAGTCACAGGGACAGTTGAGTATTACATTACAAAAGAGGTCATGAGCACTGTAAAGTCAAACGATGGAAGTCACTCAAAGAATCATTAAGTACTGTCATGGGTTCAGTGATACAACCTTGCTGAACAGCAGAAAATGGAATTACAGTTGAGATTGGACACCAAAGAAATGAAGACTAATAATCTTCTTAATATTTATTTATTTATTCCCCTTTACTGCCCTTGTTGTTTTCTTGTTGTAGTTATTATTATTATTGTTATTCATGTCATTATTGGATAGAAAAGAGATGAATGGAGAAAGGAGGGGAAGATAGAGAGGGGGAGAGAAATAGATACCTGCAGACCTGCTTCACCACCTGTGAAGCGACTCCCCTGCAGGTGAGAAGCTGGAGGCTTGAACCGGGATCCTTACACCGGTCCTTGAGCTTTGCGCCACCTGTGCTTAACCCGCTGTGCTACCGCCTGACTCCCATAGACTAATAATCTTAAAAGCATTTATTTTCTTACCAGTCATTTCTGTAAGGAACAACAAAATAGACTCCTTTGTGGGCCCCCACATAGGACTTTGCCCTCAACTTGGATCAACAATGGTAGAGAATGTTCCAGCCTCCGAAGGGAGGCTGGACAATATACTCTACGCTACACCTGAGGAAGATGGGTTCTGATATTGGGGCAGCCTGGAACATTTCTACTTATGACCACAGAATTTGAGCTCAGATCTACAGGGATGCAGAGGTCACATAGGCTCCTAGGCTGAATATGGGTCCCAGATCACATCAAATCAATGTGATCCGGGGTTTACAATCAACAATATTTATACACCTTTCCCATATTTGGGAGCTACTCTCTTCCCTTATCCAGCTTTCTGATCCTTCTGCCAGCCAGGACACCATCTCCTCAGACAGTAACTAGGATCCACCTGCATACCAGATTTCAGGCTCAGGCAAAAAAGAAACAAACAAACAAACAAACAAACAAAAAAACTAGCATAGCCACAGGCCCTTTGGAATTTAACTAAAATATACCTACTAGCTATCTACAAAATGGAGATTCCCCCCCCCCCAACTCTTCATCTTCACTATTCCAGCCTTTAGGTCTATGATTGGTCAACAATTTGTTTGGCTTTGTATGTTAACTCTCTTATCAACCTCCAGGTTCTAGATGCTAGCATGATGCCAACCAGATTTCCCTGGACAGACAACCCCACCAATGTGAACTGGAGCTCTGCTTCCCCAGAGCCCTTCTCCACTAGGGAAAGAGAGAGACAGACTGGGAGTATGGATCAACCTGTCAATACCCATGTTCAGTGGGGAAGCAATTATAGAAGCCAGACCTTCCACCTTCTGCACCCCATAATGACCCTGGGTCCATACTCCCAGAGGGATAAAGAATAGGAAAGCCATCAGGAGAGGGAATGGGATACAGAGTTCTGGTGGTGGGAATTGTGTGAAGTTGTACCCTTCTTATCCTATGGTTTAGTCAATGTTTCCTTCTTATAAATAAAAAAAAATTTTTTAAAGCTTTCATTTTCTTTTATTTCATTCTATATCTTTCCTGCTTTATGATCAAAGGAGCTATTGCCCATACTTCTGATATAAATATGTTTTAAAACTTAATGATAAAGTTATATTGAATAAAACAGGGTACAGTTGAGAAAGACAACCAAGGAAGGAAGCAAGGAGAAAGGAAAGAGGAGGAATTTGTGCCTATAAATTCAGATGCTTCATGGAATTATGTAAAATATACTAGAAATATGTTTTAAGATTTTTTGTTACCTATTAATGTTGGTTTAACTGATATTAGTACTACAATGAGAAAGTTGAAAAACCAAGATGTAACTTGACTCAACTCAAAGAATCAATTAGAAGTTCTACTGCAGCATTAAAAAAAAACAAAAAACTTCTATTTGACAAAATAAATTACAAGCTACCTGCAGTATCATTCACCATTCATTCAGCTCAATCATCTTGTAGGAACAAGTGGCAGCATACATTATAAAATGCTTAAATGTGTGCTTTTGTCCTTCATAAAATATAGAACCCGAAAAATGTCCTTTTATCTTGTAATGAAGTAAAATACGCTATCCAATGTTTATTTAAGGCTTTGGAATATCTCAGCAATTCTTTCTTGTGCAGTTAAAGGTTTCTCTTATCTTAAGTACCAACAACACACATCACTAAGACACACCAGTACCGTTTCATTTATACCAAAATGTTTTTCTCTCAAATCACTTTAATGTAGGAAATGATGATTTATAAGGCAGTTTGTAGTCACATAAGTATGCTTTCTTCTCTACCAGTGTTAGATGTCTGTGCACCACCCCATCTCCAAATGCACTCTTCCTCCATCATCATGCACTAGGTCCTCTTTGTCCTTTCAAGCCCCTCCTGTTCTTCCACGCCTGCCATTTAGGGTCTTTAGATCTGCTGCACAGTTAATCTAAAAGTTACCCCACATGTTCCCTTCCTATTCTTCTTAACTTCTACCTGTGAGTAAGGTCATTTGGAATTCTTCTTTATTTTTCTGACTTATCATGATTCCTTTAAATTCCATCAAAAGGGGTATCATTATTCCTAACAGCTGTGTGGTATTTATATATAACACTATTTTCCTCAGCACTCATCTGTTATCCAACATTGGGGTTGTTTCCACGTTTGGACTATTACAAATAGTGCTTCTATGAACATAGTTATACACAGATCTCTCTGGATGAGTGATTTGTACTGTTTGGATAAATCCTTAGGGGAAGAATAGTAGGTCCATTTCTAATGTTTTGAGGATGCTCCAGACTTCCATAAGTGCTGATTTCAATTACATTCCCACCAGCCAGCAGTATAGAAAGCATCCTCACCAACACTTGTAAACTAAATCTTTGATTCATAAAAAGGCTAATTCTGGAGCTATTTGGTGGTTCATCTGATTAAATGCTCACATTACAGTGTGCAAGGACCCAGGTTCCAAGCCCTGATCCCCATCTGCACAGAGAAAGCTTCATGAGTAGTTAAGTGGGGGTGCAGGTATCTCTTTGTCTCTCTCCCTCTCTATTTCCCCCATCTCAATTTCTCTCCAATAATAAATTTTAAAATGGCTAATTCTAAGCATATGGGCAAAACTCAGATGACTTAATCATTGAACAAATATTTAACTAAAAGATGGGCAAAACTTAAGAAACTCAAAGTTTAAAGAGGTCAGATCAAGAATGTGCCTGGTTGTGGAGGAAGCCAAATGGGCTTATCCTTGGTCCACTCAAGACTTGAACTAGGAAGTCTTGAGCATGCTTAGAATAACTTTGCTTCACCACATCTTCTCAAAGTGTCAGATTTCTTGATGTCTCTTCAGAACAAACTCCTAGAGTGGAGTGACAAATGGTACTAGATGCTGAGAGGAATATGATAAAGTTTGTAAGGTAACTTTGGACTTACAGGTGAGAGCATCATAGTCAGCAATGTCTGCCACAGCACTGAATTAAAGAGTATTTATTTACCCTATCTCCTAACATAATACAGTGTTTTTCTATGTGTTATAGTCAATTAAATAATCAGCAAAATTGTCACTTATAACTACAAAAAGGTAAGGGCCGGGTGATGGCACACCTGGTTGAACACACGTGTTACAATGCACAAAGACCCTGATTTGAGCCCGGGGAAAAGCTTTGTGAGTCGTGAAGCAGTGCTGTGGCTCTCTCTCTCTCCTTCTCTCTCTCTCTCTCTGTCTCTCTGTCTCTCTCTCAAGTTTTATTTACTATTTATTGTTGGATAGAGACAGAGCAGGAGAGAGATTTTAAGCCCTACTTCACCACTTATGAAGCTTTCCTCTTACAGGTAGGGGCCAGGGGCTAGAACCTGGGACCTTGTGCACTGTAATGTGTGTGTTTAACCAGGTGTGCCACTGCCTGGCCCCAAATGTTCAGGCTATTTTTTTTTTTTTACTATAGCACTGTTCCTCAGGCATGAGAATCTCTTTGTATAACCATTATGCTATCTACCCCTGCCCATGTCTCTCTGTCTCTTTTCCTCTCTATCTCCCTCTTCCGTCTCAATTTCTGGCTGTCTCTATCTGATAAATAAATAAAAATAATTATTTTAAAAAGTTACCCCAAAAATCAAATATTTATATAACTCCTTTAATGTGTCAGGCATGGTTCTAAATGTTTTTCATACATAAATTGATAGCTACTAAAAGATATTGCTATGGTTGGAATGCTAGTCATTGCCTGTACAGCTGTCCCCTTTCTTTTCTTTTTTTTTTTCTAGCTGTCCCCTTTCTTATGTTGAAATTCTAACCTTCAAAGATGATAGTATCTGGGGACTATTTGTTGGCCAGTGCTTAGGTACTGGAGGTGGAACCCTCTAGAATGGGGTTAGTATTCCAATGAAAGCAGTAACTCAAGGCTTTTGGCACTTCTACTATGTGGGAACATAGTGGGAAGACGTATGCTGGCACTGTAAATTCATACTTCCAGCCTTCAGAACTATGACAGTCAAATTGTTAATAAGTTACTCAATGTATGTATGTTAGTACAACAACTGCACAGACTAAGGTACAGACTGAAACTGACTCTGAAAAATACAAATTAAGGGAGACTGAAAAAATCAGAATCTCAGTGTGCCTTAATCTATTATTCCAGGGTTGCCCTTCTAGATAGAGAAAAATAAATGTTTTATGCATAGTAAAACAAAAAAGACATCATTAGTATGATAATTACACAGTCAAGTTCTCTTTAGGAATAAGATGCCAGAATTAATTAATTAACTCCAGTGCTACAGGAGCTTTGCATTACTTAATACACATAGCACCAGTATGATTCAGATCAGTCTGAATATAGAGTCCCCAGGAACCTGGGTTCCTTTCTATACCGTTTCATTACTTATTATAAGTTAACAGTTTAACCTCTATGCCCATGTCTTTTAAAATGTTTTAGTGGTGATTTATAAGATTCAAAGTTAATAGGGGTATAGCAGCATATCACTCTTACAACCAAAATTCTGTACCCCACCCTACACCCTCCAAGGATAACTACCATAGTTTTCCCAAGGTCTTATGAGATGAGTTGGCTACTTTTTATGACAGGTTCATGTGTTTCAGTTCTATATTCCACATAGGAGTGAAACCATTTGATAGTTGCCTTTCACTCCCTTACATATTTTACTAGAGTTAATAGCCTTCAGTTCCATCCATGTTTATCCTAAATGGCATAATGTCTCTTTTAATTGCCAAGTAATACTCCACTGAGTATATGTTTAATAACTTCCTTATCCAGTCATCTGTTGATGGGCATATTGGTTGTTTCCATATTTTGGCTATTGTGAATAATGCAGCTATCAACATGGGATATGTCCCTTCAAATTATTGTTTTCATGTCTCTTGGATAAATGCCTATGGGTGAAATTGCTTCATCAGAAAGTATTTCCATTTATTTCTTCAACAATTCTCCATACTGTTTTCCATAATTGCTACACCAGTTTACATTCCCACCAGCAGTGTTGATAGAGTTTCTTTGACCCCAAATCATTGCCAACACTTAAAATTTTTGTTTTGTTGATACAGACCATTCACACATGTGGAGTATATCGCTATATAAATATATCTGTATATATTAAATGTTTATTTATTTATTGGATAGAGATAAATTGAGAAGAGACAGTGAGACATATGTAACACTGCTTTATCACGCACACAGGTTGGATCCAGGGACTTGAACCCAGGTCCTTCCACATTGTTATATGTGTGCTTAACCAAGTGACCCACAGGCTAGCCCCATCTTAATGATATATATTTTTAAGTTAATCATGATTTAAACTTTTTTCTTTTGATCAAGGAAGGATAATTTATAAACCCATGTGAGGTTTATAATTTAGTAATTTTATTTATAATTTAGTAAATTTATTGGCTTAAAATTTTATTTATAATTTAGTAAATTTATTGGCTTAAAACAACCCAATTTATTATTTTATAGTTTGGGAAACCACAAGTCTAAGTCAGTGTTATTGGACTAGTCATTGAGTTTGAAGGTTTTATTCTTTTTTGACATTCAGAAAAAATAATCTTTTCTTTTTTTAAGATTCTATAGGTCATTTCTTGTTAATGACTCTCTCCTTACATCATTCCAACTTCCTGCTCTGCCACTACATGTCCTACATGACCCTAATTCTTCTGTCTCCCTCCTAAAACAACATTGTGAGTATGCTGGGCCACCCAGGTCATCTAGGACAATCTATCTATCTCAAGATCCTTATTTTTCCAAGAAAGATAACATATTCACAAGCTACAGAGATGAGAATATGAACATTCTTTAGAAGATTATCATTCAATTTACTACACCTATCATTTTTACAAATTCTCACTGTATTCTATAATGTTGCCTATTTTTACAATAAAAAATTCATTAACTAAAGATAAAAATGAATGACATTATCTGATTTAATAAATTCAAAATGCTCTACTCTTAAAAGTAAATACATCTTTTAATATTAAAATTAAAATATTCTTGAGATACATGTCCAATCTGATTAAGTCATGCTCTGTGTTCCATTTATAAGTGATATAAACAATATTGTTAGGATACAAATTTTCAAATGAGGGTGGGGGAACATAGCCAACAGTTATACAAAAAAACCTCTCATACCTGAGGTTCCAAACTCCTAAATTCAGTCCACTGCACCACCATAAGCCAGAACTGAACGGTGCTCTGGTTAAAAAGAAGAAGAAAAAGAAATCAGATTTTCAAATTATCATGGATAATTTGATATGGATAGAATGGTCATCTGAAACTTCTTCCCAGCTTATTCTTAGGGAAATACTAATAATTTATATCTCTAATAATGCAAAACATGTATATACCTCTGTTCTTACATATCGTACCTTACATTCATCTTGACATAAATTGCTTTATATCTATACATATGTATCTGATTTTTATATATGTTAGGTTTATATATCTACATACATAATACAGTAACTTTACATATAAGAATATAAGCACCTTAAAGACAAGAGACAAAGTTTATTTATCTTCAAATCTTTACTATCTACACTGGGCAAAGTCAAGCCAATATTCAGTGATTGTTTCACAGTTGAACAAACTTATTTATGACACATTGGAAAATGAGATAGAATCCTGACAGAAAAATGAGATTATCAGACATCTTTTCTCCTTCATCTTCTTTCTCAGTACCTCAGCTTTCAAAATGCTAAAATACAAAGAAACCTTAAGGTCTTTGAGAAGGTTATGAAGTAACTTGATTTTTTTATTCTATGCATTTTATAGTTTTTCAGTTTTGTTTTTAATTTTTGCTCTTAGTTTGCTTTCACTTTGTATTTTCTCTACTTAACACTGAATTATTTTGAGAAGGTAAAATTATGTGTGTTTATATATTTAGATGTCTACCATGAAAACATATCTTTTCTTTTTTTGTTGTCACCAAGGTTTCAGTGCTCTGAAGTGACATTTTTCAGATAGAGAGATACAGAGAGATAGAGCGAAAGATACCAGAGCAGAGGCCTCCTACAGTGCAGTGAGGACTGGACTCAAACCTGGTTCAGGCACATGAGAAAGCAGGCATACTATATCCACGTGAGCTCTCTACTCCCTGCCCCTAACTCTTTCACTAGCTTTACTGTTAATATCTAATGAAGATTATACAGCTTAAGGAAGGTTTAAACTAACAAACCAATAAAATTATCAAGGCAATATAAAATGTCAACTGAAGTCTTATGTAAATTCATTGTTTTACATAAAAGACACAATTCTGGCCTATAACTACAAAGCTATTGTGTTTAAGTCATTTACAAAAACATAATAATAAAGAACAACTTGTAGGACATTTCTTCACTGGCAGGAGAACATTTTTAAGAAACCATCTATATTCCCATTAATTAATCCTCTAGTAACAAATATGACAATCCCTAACTCTGAACACAGAGATAAAGGTAGATACGAAAGTCTCAATATTTTAAATATGTGACAGTTTATATAGTTAACATAATTAATACAACTCAGAATCATTTCTTCATTTTTTTTCTTTTCCTAGATCGGCATCATTTTATGAAAATCACAGATAGTAATATTTCATTTTAGGATTTGTGGAACATGTCCCAAAACTCAGCTGTGTGTTGTAGCAGAAAACAAAACAAAGCAAAACAAAACAGTGTAGACAGTCTAGCAAAGGAATGGATGTGAGAAGAATGTTCAACAACTATAGTTGGTGGTCCTGGGCCAACCTCTGGTCTGTTAGACAACCCTAATGGAAAAACATGACTCTTCCTTTTCCTCCCCTCTTGTGAAACGAGAAATATCAAATAAGAAAAGACCAGGAACATTTATCCAAAACTTCATTTTCCAAACAAGAATCCTGATATTCTGAATGACTGAGTTACTTGCCAATAATTTCACTTGTGTACATGTGAGGCCAGACCCATTCAAGATTATAGAACATTTCTTGACCTATCTGAGGTATGTTTTAAAATACTCTTTAGTGTGATTTTTATCCAGACAATAATTTTCTAAAGTACTGTTATCATCTTCATTGATGATAAGGAACTTGAGATTCAGAGATATTAAGCAATTTACTTGGGGTTTCACAGCAGGCAAATGGTACAAGGAAGAGTCAATTCTTTTTTTTTAAATTTTTTATTTAAGAAAGGATTAATGAACAAAAACAGAGTCAATTCTTTTAACTCTCCTATTTTGTGGTGCAACTTCTGTGGTTGCAACATGCATACCATTCCACTTTCCATTGTATACTATTCCATGAGCCTCTTGAGAAGAAGGCTTTGCATTTTTCATACATAGTGCAGTATTGTCTAGGCTTAGAAGTCAACAATAGATTTCCCACCATTTCATCTGACCATGGTTAGGATTTCTCCCCCTCAGAAACATTCATATACCTTGACAGGTCTATCCAGTCTAACTGTTATTCTGCAACACAGGAACAGGGAGTGGACCTTGACTCTACACACCCATGACCAATCCCATGTAGAAAGGCAGAGAAATGTGTTTGATCTTTGCTTGTGCAACATCAATCCAAGAGGACCCACATTTAAAAAATTAGTTCACTTCATCTACCTCCCACTCTGTTAGATGCCAAAGCAGCTCTGAGGCTTATTCCAGTGGAGTTCAGAAAAAATCTCCAAAGAATACAGGTTGAAATTCCCTTTCATTTTATAGGTAAAATGTGTGGTTGTTGTGATTATTGTGCCAACATATTAAATTATTAAATCACTATGCTGTACATTTACAACTAATATAATGTTACATGTCAATTAATTCTCATTTTTAAAAAAATGAAGAGAAAAAATATAGTTGGGCTTTACTGGCACTCCCAACCTACACACTTTACCACTTTATTTTCCAATAAACCATTTTGGGAAAGTGAGTGTAGAAAATATAGAAATGAATAAAAAGACATTCCTGGAACACTTTTTTCTTAATAAATGCATTCCTTACAGAGGTTTGGCAAATGTCAGACTTAAAATTTTCTATCATTAGAGTAAAAAGGTCACCACAGGATAAGTATCAATGGGTAAGGTGAAAAAAATATCTTTACAGTTGATAGATTCATGTTCCAGAATCTAATGTCATCCTTCCTGTGTTTGGATGCAAGCCACCATTACTTGCCTGTTCACTTAAGGAGAGGGTATGTGGTCCATGTTCTTTTATTTCCACCTTAGACTCTTATGAAAGGGCATATATAGGTAAAAATTTAAAAAGAGGCTAAAGAGTAGCACCAGCTGTGTTTTACTTTCCTTGCTCAGCTCAACTAGGAATAGCAGAAAGGATCATCTGAGAATGCAACAGGATAAAACAAGTAAGACTAGGCTTGCTTCAGGAACCCACCAAGCCACAAGGAGAGATTTCCTGGGGCTAAAAGTCTGTATCTACTCAGGAGTGGCTGGTACCAGTCTGGCAGTCTGCCAGTTGAAAAACCACTTCCAGTCTGAGTTTTAGTAACAAAAAAACTGAAGGGGCATGTATAAAGTACACTATCCTAGAACTACCAAAGCCTATAGACATGTATTCCATCTGCCTTTTCTCTCCCAACTAAACACTATTATTTGTCTCTGCTAAAATTGGTAAGTTCAAATGAAAAAAATTAGAGGGTTGGAAAAGTTCTCTTATAGCATGAGTAATTCCTAGAAGGTTTCTAATGAAGCTACTTAATAGGGGAAAACTGTCCTTTATTATTTCATCTAAGTCTTTATTTTCCAAATAGAAACAACAATTCTGGAGTCAAGTAGGGTGAGAGGACCCCCTAGCAGTCTTGAGTAAAATAAGACAACACTGAGGTAATAAGTCTGTGTTTCATAGTATTAAAACAACAATATTAAATACCTTCATGTCCTTCTGACATCTGTCAGAGAGATAGTTCACCAGGTAGGGCATATGCCTTAACATACATGAAGTTCAGGTTCAAACCTTAGAACCCAATGGAAGGTGCTATGGCCCCAGAGGAAGCTCCAGTGCTGTGATTTATCTCCAGTGTGTTTTCTCTTTTTTCCTCTTCCTCCTCCTCCTCCTCCTCAGCCTCCTCCTCCTCCTCCTCTTCTTCCTCCTCCTCCTCTTCTTCTTCTTCTTTTCCTTCTTCTTCTTCTTCTCCTTCTCCTCCTCCTCCTCCTCCCCCTCCTCCTCCTTCTTCTTCTCTTACTCCTTCTTCTCTCTCTCTCTCTCTCCCTCCCTTCCTCTCTCCCTCCCTCCTTTTTATCTCTCCTCCTGAATAAAAAGTGACCTAGAGTGGTTAAATCATATATCTATGAGTCTTGGGTTTAAAAAATTATTTCCCTCTGAGCCACTCAGCAGTGTCCATGGAAATGCTTTGTGATAGGGTGGATCTCTTCAGGGGCTTCCCAAGTTTTAAGAAAGTCAGCATTATTTCATAGCAATATGCACTTTGCCAAATTAGCAGACACAAAACAGGAAATAGTGAAAACTGTTACTGAAGTCATTTATTGAAGGTAAACACACTTATTTAAAAATAACCAAAGAGAAATATAACTAAAATAGGCCAACTTACTATCTACAAAATGGAGACCCCCAAATCTTCATCTGCGCTATTCCAGCCTTTAAGCTCATGATTAGTCAGCAATTTGTTTGACTTTATATGTTAACTCTTCTTTCAGCCAACAGGCTCCAAATGCTAGCATGATGCCAACTGGACTTCCCTGGGCAGAGGACCCCACCACCAATGTGTTCTGGAGCCGCACTTCCCCAGAGCCCCGCCCCACTAGGGAAAGAGAGAGACAGACTGGGAGTATGAATCAACCTGTCAACACTCATGTTCAGCGGGGAAGAAATTACAGAAGCCAGCTTCCACCTTCTTCACCCCATAGTGACCCTGGGTCTATACTCCCAGAAGGATAAAGAATAGGAAAGCTATCAGGAGGGGATGAGATACGTAGTTCTGGTGGTGGGAACTATGTGGAGTTGTACCCCTCTTATCCTATAATTTTTGTCAGGGTTTCCTTTTTATAAATAAAATTTTTTTAAAAATTTAAAAAATAACCAAAGAGAAAGTACCAACCAGATCTCACTGAAGCAATTCCAATACCTCTAGGTAAAATTTTAACTTGAAAAAAGAAAATTAATGTTCAACCTTAAGCTTACACTACCCCGTGAGTGACTGGCCAGTGATTTGGGTTCCTGAAAAAGGCACATAACCTGTTCTGTGGACTCCCCCACACCTCACAGCAAAATCTGACAAGACCTGAGCATATACACTCTCCATGGTAAGACATTCTTTAGCGATTGTGCAGAGGAATTTGGCAGCAATGTCTTCCTTATGAGGTGTGGCTTAAAGAACAAGTTCCTCAGCCAGGAGCAAGAGATTACCTACAGACTTTTTGGGGGCAGAAATCACCACTAAATTGTTTTTTATCCTGAAGTCCACATTTTAATTTAAATTCCTGTAACCTTTCTCTGCCACTGATATCTTTAATTCATTAAAACAACAGTCAAAACAAAATGAATTATACCCTGGCAAGTAGTACCCATCGAACCAAGTTAAGAATGAAACTAGTAAAGGATACCTGGCGTGCATATTATTTCTACTTCTTGTTTGTCTTCTCTTCTTCCTCCTATGAACACCAAGATCCTGGTCTTGATTTTCAATTAGGGGAGTCAAGTAAGAATCACTTTAGTACTTCTTATATCTCAGGAGAAATGACCTACAACAGACCTCTAGGGCCTTTGTTTCAATCGCCAAGGGCACTGTGTTGCAAATAAATGAATAGCTTTTTAACTACAGACTTATTTCCACAGGCTACATCAATCATAGGGAAGGTCAAAGGCTTGAGAGGAGTTTGATTCTAGCCCCTACATTCCATCACAGTGATTCTTATTAGACCTAACTTGAGATTCCTCCTGTTTTTGATGTGTGGCTCAGTTTATTTGGAAAAGATAAAATATTGGATGATGTTTCTTTGCTGACCTGTAAATGGGTAAAGCTACTTCTTTTTTGGAGGGGAGGATACCCATGTTAAGTGAGGAAATCGGAGTGACTACAGAGGTGAAATGTACTGTCACCCCGCGTTAAATGCGGAGTCACTTGTTGATTCTCCATGGAAGCTCATTGTCATGGCCTAGTGAATCACTTATGAACTAGGTTTGATCCTCTTGGATGTCAGAACTGAGTGGGTGGACCACTGGAGGGATTTTTATTATTGTTATTTTGCTTTTCTACATATGGGAGATATTCTGACTTGTCCATGGTCTGGAGTTGGTGAACAATAGACCAGTTTCTGGAGGCCAGCAAGTCAAACTGAAAGACAGGGACAACGCTAAAAGAGAAAAACCCTGAAAAATGTCTGTGGTATGTAGTCAACCCTTTGGGGACTAGATTGAGGTTACCTCTCCAGGAGAGAAAGCTGACTATGATCATTCCTGTCTGAGTGCTCTGGAGTTAAACAATATTAAATAATAGTATTTTCAGGTTTCCTCTTCCTCTCTTCCAACCCATGTTAGAGCATTGCCCACCAACTAGACCCACCATTGTTTGTATTCTCCAGGTTTATTTCTCAGGAGGAAATCACTCATAGCCAAAAAACACTAACAGGTCAAAAAGCAAGTCAGCGAGAAGAATAGTAAACTAGAGAGATGGTAATCAAGGAATAGACTCTCTAAAGTTGCAGAGTATGAGAGAAGTAATAGCAAAGAATTGTTACTACATATCTCTACCAGGGTAAAACGCATTTTGAACACATACCACTCACCATATAATATTAACTCTTTTGGGAGTTGGGCAGTAGCACAGCAAGTTAAGCACACATGGCACAAAGTGCAAGGACCAGCATAAGGATCCCAGTTTGAGCCCCGGCTCCCTACCTGCAGGGGAGTTGCTTCACAGGCAGTGAAGCACATCTGCAGGTGTCTATCTTTCTCTTCCCCTCTCTGTCTTCCCCTCCTCTCTCCATTTCTCTCTATCCTATCCAACAATGACAACATCAATAACTACAACAATAAAACAAGGGCAACAAAAGGAAATAAATAAATATTTTACAAAAAATAAATATTAATTCTTTTTCTGTAACTTTGTGCTGAGTAGATTCTCCTCGGGGAACCTACCACACTACACCTTCTTCTTCTTCTTCTTCTTTTTTTGCCTCTAGGGTTATTGTTGGTGCTGGTGCTCGGTGCCTGCACTACAAATCCACTGCTCCTGGAGGCTACTTTTTCCTATTTTGTTGCCCTTGTTGTTTTATCATTGTTGTGGTTATTATTATTATTATTATTGAATTTGTTGGAGAGAAAGATAGACACCTGCAGACCTGCTTCACTGCCTGTGAAGCGATTCCCCTACAGGTGGGGAGCTGGGGGCTCCAACAGGGATCCCTACACTGGTCTTTGCGCTTCGCACCATGTGCACTTAAGCTGCTGCTCTATCTACTGTCTGATCCCTCACAGTACACCTTCTTATCAATCTAGTCCTTAAGAACTGAAGACTAGGGATTATACTTCCCAGAATCCTTTTCAGGAGGGTTTTGTATCATATTCTACTTGTAAGATACTCACAAGGTAGCAGAAAATCAGAGCTGGGGAGATATCTCAGCAGTATAGCACAGAACTTGTGGACCTGAGGTTCCAGGTTTGACCCCCTGGCATCATATATGCTGGAGTTGAGTGATGCCCTGGACTCTCTTACATTATTCTCTCCCATCTTTCTCTCCACTTCCTTTTCTCATAAAAGTAAAGACAAATTAAGAAATTAGTCCATAAATAAAAAGGAAGAGAAGCATAACTATAATATTTTTCATGTACAGTTGGCAGGCATATCATGTACTTGGCAGATAATCAATGTAAGATGCTTCTAGAAATTACTGGGCATCTTTCTGTGAATTATTTTATTTCAGTAGTGACTAGGTAGCTGAATTTTCATCAGTCACTTCCTGCACTTCCTGCAAATCCTGATTTCCTGCAAGCCACTGACAGCATTGTTTAACCTTTACTCTACTGGCTTTTCTGCTTCCTTAGTAGAAATCTGATTGGCACTTACACATTACAGAACAAAATAAATCATGCAAAGATACTAGAATAATATAAATTAAATTTTGATTATCTTACTTTATGAATAGCATAATTATCAATAAAATACTAGTTTTACTTAATTTTCAATTAGTATATAACTTGAATGTCTAGAGTTATTTCAAAACAATATTTAGTTTCAATTTCTTGTAGTAACAAGAGCTGAAAAAATCATTTATGAAAATATATAGACCAAAAAAAGATGTGATCTGAGGAAATCATGGAAGACTTTGGTTTGATGCATGTTGGAAGCAGGGCACAGAGAGCCAGAGACTGAGAGTTAATGAAAGGTGAGTGCCCAATCCTGCACTGTCAATGCCTGACACAACATATCCCTCTAGCACATACAGATCAAGGACACCAATGTCAACTCATATGGTAAACACTAGTAAAATTAGATTTTGCCATAACGTCTCAAGATTTAAAAGACATACAAAAGTTTTAATATTTTCTATTGTAATGTTATTTGCAGTAGTTGAATATTTCATAATAAGTAATTATATGTAACAAAGCACAATGCTATTTTCTAATAATATATCCTTTAAATTTCTTCCTGCATCCTGGTGAATTATCTTTTTTTTTAAACTTAAAAAAAATTTTATTATTATTTATTTTTCCTTTTGTTGCTCTTGTTGTTGTAGTTATTGTTATTGTTGATGTTGTCATTGTTGGATAGGACAGAGACAAATGGAGAAAGGAGGGGAAGACAGAGAGAGGGAGAGAAAGGTAGACACCTGCAGAGCTACTTTACCACCAGTGAAGTGACTCCCATGCAGGTGGGGAGCCAGGGCTCAAACCAGGATCCTTATGCCGGTCCTTACGCTTAGCACCATGTGTGCTTAGCCTGCTGCGCTACTGCCCGACTCCCCCTGGTGACTTATCTTATGTGACTCATCACTTTAAAATACAACCTATATACGCATTACTAATATCCTGTTTGAAAATGCCTACCAGTTACAGAGATGCTGTAGAGAGCCATAATAACCTGTTTGCCATGTGTTATTAAATGAATATATTTATGATTAGCAGGGAAGAAACAGTCCTTTCTCCAGGACCTAGGGGATCTATATTCCAATAGACAAATTGGTCCCAGAGCTACCAATGCTCTATGTCGGTAGTTTGCTTGTTTTTGTAGTAGGATTACTGCTAGTAGTCTTTTTTTTTTCTTTTTTTAGAGAGAGGATGAGAAAGAGAGAGAGAGAAAGGGACAAGGAGGAGAGACACTTCAGTATTGCTCCACTACTTGTGAAGCTTTTCCCTCACAGGTAGGGACCAGGAATTAAACCCTGGTCCTCTCACATGGTAATGTGTGCACTCTACCACATGAACCACCACCTGGCCCCAGTATTTCAGTCTGGCATTGCTCCCTATTTCCAGGGTCTGCTTCATGAGTAAAATTGTGCTGTTGCTGTGACTATGTTTGTACACTGGGACCACAGTGGACCACAGTTTTTTCCATCTCCATGAAGTCTTTTCCTTCAATATTGCATTCAACATATTCAATAAACCTTACAATATATTGTTAACACCAAATATCAATTATATTTTCATATCTTGTTGGTCATCATTTCTCCTTTGGCTAATTCTGCTTCTGTTTCTATCCGTGTCATCATGCCTGGTTCCCCTGCATTGCTTAACGCTATGGTCTATTTACATAATCATTGTTTTGTTTGAGACTTGCCCTGCCTTCAGGGCATTGGTTTAATCCTCATTGGTTTAATCTCCACTGATTTAATCCCCACTGGTTCTCGCTCTTTTTCCACTCTGCCCCCTTATCCTATGTACTTCCTTTTCCACCCTACCACTTCCTTCCTGGAAAGTATAAATGCATATTCTTTTCTCAATAAACATTGAATTGCATTCCTGCTCAGCCATGAGTTCCCGGTCATCTCTCTCCCGCCCGCAAAGTTAGCCCGGCAAATCTTGGCATTTCTAATAATTTATAAATCCTGACAGCAGGAACTCAAAAGTATAATATTGGCAACTCTATCAATGTCTACTACTTCTCTGGATACACAAGACAGATTTAATAAGGAAAAGTAAAAGACTAGATCAAAAAGAAAAGTTATACTTAAGCAGATTTAAAAGTAATTGCCTCTTATATTCCATTTGAAATATCCAGAGGAGTAATTACACCAAGAAAGGACAGCACCAGTTTTCCTCTCTGTGCAGCAGTAGTCGAGACAGCAAGGGTGTTGGCTGCAAAGAAGGGGAATCTAATGAGCTTTTAATCAACTACAAAAAGAAAAGAAACTGCCCCAAAGTCTGGAGACTAGACAACATGATTCTGAGCAATACATGGGTCATTGAAGAGATCAAAAAAGAAATTAAGCATCATCTCAATATCAACAAAAATGTAGAAGTAAGCTATTAGATTCTATGAGATGCAGCAAAAGCAATTCTAAGAGCGAAGTCCATAGCAATACAGGCCCAAATTAATTAAGATGAGAAATCACTAGTAAACCATCTAACAACCAAACTGAACCAATTAATAGAGCAAGACACAGACCAAATAGTCAGCAGGAGACAGGAAACAGTTAAAATTAGAGCAGAAATCAGTGAAATAGAAAGCAAACAGACCTTTAGGAGGATTAATGAAACCAAGAGCTGATTCTTTTAAAGGATAAATAAAATAGATAAGCCACTATCTACACTCACTGAGAAAAAAAGAGAAAGCTATAGTAAAATCACTCAGAAATGAAAGAGGATATATTATAACAGACAAGGCAGAGTTACAAAGGACCATGAAAGGATATTATGGACATCTATAAAGAAAATAAATTAGACAACTTAGAACCTTGACACAAAACAGAGTAGATAAATTTAACAAACCAATAAATAGTAAGGAAATTGAAACAGTAATCAAAAGCCTGCCCAGGAACAAAAGCCCAGGTCTAGATGTCTAAACTAATAATTTTTTTAAATTTATTTATAAAATGAAAATATTGACAAGACATAGGATAAGAGGAGTACAATTCCATACAGTTTGTACCACCAGAACTCCATATCCCATCCCCTCCCTTGAAAGCTTTCTTATTCTTTATCTTTCTTGGAGTATAGATCCAGATCATTATGGGGTGCAGAGGGTAGAAGATCTGGCTATTGTAATTGTTTCCCTGCTGAACATGGGCGTTGTCAGGTCGATCCATACTCCCAGCCTGTCTCTCTCTTTCCCTAGTTGGACAGGGCTCTAGGAAATCAGGTTTCCAAGACACATTGGTAAAGTTGTCTGACAAGGGAAGTCAGGTTGACGTCATGGTAGCATCTGCAACTTGGTGGCTAAAAAAGCATTAAGATATACAGAAGAACAAATTGTTAAATAATCAGGAACCTAAAGGCAAGAATATTGCAGATGAAGATTTCGGGTTTCTGTGGGTCTATTTTAGGTATATTTCAAGGGGCCCATGACTTTACTAGTTTTTGCCCGAGTCTGACAGCTAACCTGCAGGTGGACCTAAGTTATTGTCTGGGGAGATGGTGTCATAGTTGGAAAAAGAACTAGAAAGATGGATCAGGGAAGTGAGTAGCTCCCAAATATGGGAAAAGTATATAAATACTGTTAACTGTAAACCCTATTGATTGTATCTGGGGCCATATTCAGCACGAGAGCCTATATAACCTCTACATCCCTGTAGGCCTGAGCTCACATTCTGTGGTCATAGCAAGGAACATTCCAGTCTGCACTAATTTCAGGACCCACCTTCTTTGAGTGGTAGAGTATGTTGCCCAACCTCCCCTCAGAGAATGGAACAGTCCCTACCATTGTTGATCCACACTGAGGTAAAGGTCCTATAGGGGCCCACAAAGGGGTCCATTATGTTGTTCCTGATGGATATGACCAGTGACAATGGAGAGAGGGATCTGTTAGAGGTCTAGGCTCATCATATCTGTGTGGGTATCTCAGGACTCCCTGACTAGGGCCTTGGGTCACTGGTTGGCCTGGTAGTGACCAAAGAGTCATCATTAAAGTATGCTGGTCTCTTGCCCTTATCCAGCTTTTGTAGTCCTTACTTTCTCTGACAAGGTTAGCCTTGGAGTGATTGAGGGAAGTGAAATAGGTAGTTGGTGAGAAGGGTATCTAGGTTTAAGTAGAAACTTTTTTTTTTCTTTTTACAACCAGGGTTATTGCTTGGGCTCAATGCCTGCACTACAAATCTACTGCTCCTGGAGGCCATCCCCCCATGTTTTTGCCCTTGTTGTTATTATTATGGTGTCTTTTTTAGGTCTTTCTATTTGTTTGCTGCATTTATTGGCTCACTGCAAACTATTGTGCACTTTTACTTTAAGGTATATATTTCCCCCTATCTTATAGGTACATTTGTACATAGGCCCTGGTCTATATCTATTTTTTGAGGCTTTGCTAGGAAGTACACCACCCAAAATGGAATTAAGAATCCTATAAGCTAGAAAAGGTCTCACCAGATCAATGAAGCTGGAAGGTGGACATTCCATGCTTGATATCTCTGGACATAGCCTGAAGTGAAACATGTCACAGTGGTATTGGTTGCTTTGATTAGGTTGGGATCAGCACATGCAGTATGAACTAGTATGAATTGAAAGAAGCATACAGGAAAGTGAGCCCCACCCTGAGGTTCCAGGACTGAGAGAAATAAGCGTTTTATAGAGAACGGGGAAAGCTTCCTCTATCTTAGGATTTAAGAAGGCAATAGATAGTTACTGTTATAACCAAATTATTTGGCAATTGGGCTATCTTTGAAAATCCCATTGTTAGGATTCACTCAAAGAGCTAACACCCATTTTCCTCAAACTCTTTCAGAAAATAGAAGAAGAGAAAACACTCCAAAACATATTTTATGAGGCTAATATCACTCTGATTCCCAAAGCAGGAAAGGGTTCCATCAAAAAGAAAACTATCAACATATATCCCTGATGAACACTAATGCAAAGATCCTAAACAAAATCCTAACTAACCAACAACATATTAAGAGAATAATCCACTGAGACCAAGTGGGATTTATCCTTGGGAAACAGGGATGGTTTGACATCTATAAGTAAATCAATGTAATTTGCCATATCAACAAAAGGAAAGATAAAAATCACATGATATTATCAATTGATGCAGAAAAAGCATTTAATACAGCCCAACACCTATTTATGATAAATGCCCTCAAGAAATTAGGAGTGGAAGAAAAATTTCTTGACATAATAGAATCTATATATGATAAACCCACAGCTAACATCACACTCACTAGCAGAAAAATTGAAAGCTCTTCCCCTAAAATCAGGAACTAGGCAAGGATGCTCATTCTCATCATTTCCATTCAACATAGTCCTAGAGGTTCCTAGCCAATGCAATCAGTCAAGAAAGACATATCAAAGGAATTCAAATTAGAAAGGATGATGTTAAATTATCATTATTTGCAGATAATATGTTGTTATACCTAGAGGAACTCAGAAACATAACCAAGACAGTACTAGAAATCATTAATAAGTTCAGTAAAGTAGCAGGTTACAAAATCAATACCCACAAGTCTGTCGCATTTGTCTACAAAAGATGGGCCAGAGGAAAGGGAACTGAAGGAAGCAATCTCATTTACAATCAAACCCAAAAAGATAAAATACCTAGGAATAAATTTAACAAATGAGGTGAAGAACCTTTTCAAAAAAAACTATAAGACACTGTTAAAAGAAATAGAGGATGACATAAAGAAATGAAAGAACATTCCCTGTTCATGAATCGGATGAATAAATATCATTAAAATGGCAATTCTGCCAAAAGCAATGTATAGCTTCAGTGCAATTTTTATTAAAATCCCAATGATAAAGTTCAAGGAAATTAACTAACTTATCTTTAAAAATCCTCAAAAATATAAGAAACCACAAGGGCCAGGTAGTGGCACACCTGGTTGAGTGCACATGTTACAATGTGCAAGGGCACAAACAAGAATCCTCAAACAAATACAAATAGAAATGCCTAATGATTCAGCAATTCCACTCCTAGGTATTTACCCAAAAGATAAGATAACACTAATTCAAAGGAATATATGTACTCCTCCCCAGTAATAGCTGCAATACTCACAATAACCAAAATACAGAAGTAACTAAAATGCCCTTCAACAGATGACTAGATAAAAAGTCATGGGACAGTAGTCTGGCAGTAGCGCAGTGGGTTAAACGCACGTGGTGCAAATCGCAAGGACCGGAGTAAGGATCCAGTTTCATGCCCCCGGTTCCCCACCTGCAGGGGAGTCGTTTCACAGGCAGTGAAGCAGGTCTATAGGTGTCTGTCTTTCTCTTCCCCTTCTGTCTTCCCCTCCTCTCTCCATTTCTCTCTGTCCTATCTAACAATGATGACATCAATAACAATAATAACTACAACAACAATGAAAAACAACAAGGGCAACAAAAGGGAAAATAAATAAATAAATAAATATAAAAAATAATTAAAAAGTTATGGGACATATACCCAGTGGAGTACTACTCAGCAATAGAAAAGATGATATTGTGTCTTTTGGGTTAAATGTATGGAATTGCAGAAGATTATGCTTAGTGACGTAAGTAAGGAGATAAAAGATGGTTTCACTGGTATGTGAAATATAGAGAACTGAACATAGGAGCATAAAAACAAACAAACAAACAAAAGGTCAAGTCATATCCAACACTGTGGGAAAACTATAGTAGTTATCTAGGGGAGTGATGTATGTGTGAGACACAGACATTTAGTGGTAAGAACAGTGTGAAATTATACTCCTATTAATTTATAATGTCATAAATCACTATTAAATCAACATGTGTGGGAGGAAATAGATTCAGTTCTTTAAGTTCTCTAACTGCCTAGGTAATATCTCTGAATATACATATTTAATTCAGCCTAAGTACTTAATGTTTTAGATTTTTAAGATAATCAAATTCTGACACTAGGCTTAGGATGTTTAAGCAGATTTAAAATATATTTGTATATATATTTAAATATCTTAGCTTTTAAATATCCACAGCTTTAGGCCAGATTAATCAAAACCACTTGGCCCCGTAAGTATCTAAGAGGCTGCAATTAGTAGATACCTCTAAAAGGCACAAAGCATAGTAAAGTCAAGTATATTTCAGTGTTGTATGCTTCACACTGGTTTTGGTCTCATCCCCCCACCTCTGGGAGATTGTGGTTTAGCCCCTGCTAGTTTCCCACTTCTCCTTCTCCCCACCCCCTAACCTACGTACTTCCTGAGTTTCTGCCGTAGCCACTGGAGAAGAAAGATGGAGGAGCACATGTTTGCCTGCTCGTGAATAAAGATTAAACTGTGTTCTCAGCTCAGCCGTGTGTGTCTCTGGTTGTCTCTGTTACCCGCCTGTGAAACCAGCCCGGAGAAAGAGGAGAAAGATGCAGGACAGACCTGTGTGGTGATTAGTTTAGGTTAGTTTTTGAATCGTTGCTCCTGAATAAAGAAATACAGCTTCTCTTCACAGCCGTGTGTCCCTGAGTCTCTGTCTACTGCCGCGAAGCTAGCCCGGACTACTAGTGCCCCGAACTCTAACGACATATGGCGCCCATGTGGGACCTAACCTGTGCATCCCCCAGATAAGTGAATCCATTATGGGCTGCTTTTCTGACTGTGAAGAGGTTTCCAAAGGCCTCTGCCCTTTCTTCACGAGACTGTTTCTGTGTTTCTGGAACATTTCTCTCTGGTTTCTGCCTGCCGCCCACCCACATAAATCAGCTCGCTGTCGCGTGGCGCGGGACATTGGGCGTGGGCTCCCCCCACGCTGCTCGGCCGCAGGGAGCAGGGCAGCAGGCATGGCGGGCAGGGCTGCAGCCTATCCTGGTCGCCACTTCGGGGCACCTCGGCCCTTGCCTTCTGCACTGTTGGCCTGCCCGCCCTCCTGCTATGAAGTCTGGGCAGATCCCAGACCACCTGGAGACCACAGGCTCCCTGCTGGGACTGGACCCCCTGGCCGAGATCCCCAACTTGGCTCTGAAGTCAGAAAAGCTAGAATACAATTCAACTTCCGGAGGCGGAGCTACGAGCAGCAGATCGCTTTCTCTCCTCTCCTCTCCTCTCCCGGATCAATTAGGAATACCAAAGGAGACCACCCGGACCGAAACAAGACAGGACTAGAATGACCACAGAAACCCAGTAAATCACCCGTGAGTACAAACACGTGTGGCTGGTGACAGAGAGGAGAGAGGGGCCTAAGGAGAGATTAAGTGACTGCTAACAGTTCGACAGTTTGTCAGTGGAGACACCACCTCCAGTCTGCTCCACCAACAAGGGGACAGCTGAAGGGAGGAAAGGAATCCCCAGAGACTCACCAAGTGCAACTCTGAGTCTCCATTGCTACTACCCTCAGAATCTGGAGCAGCAACAGGGAGGGACACCAGGGGACAGAGATCTAACCGGGAAACTCAGGAGAAGACCTATACCTCGGTGGCATAGCTGAAGGGCTGTGAAAGTCTCTTTGCATAACCACTGGATTATCTCTGCCACACCCTGCTTTATCTCTTGGTCAGGAGTCAGTGATTAAGCCAAGAAGCCTATTGATAGTTTAAAAGCCCTCAGGCTCCCATAGCCTACAGGGGGGAAAAAAAGGCTTTTACACCACTGAACTCCAACTCAGGGATTGAAAAAACTGTTAACTTATATAAAATGGTTAAAACAACAAGAAAAAATATTGGAGACTCGAACCAGGACAAGAGTCCAGCTAAAAGTCCTCCAGAGGGTGAAGCACAAAACAACAAGTTCAACATCCAAACATTAGCTAAGGAAATAATAACAGGAGTGAGTAAAGAATTTGAAAAAATTGTAATCAGAAATGCAGGAACAACAAATGAGAATATGGAAGAAAATTCTAATTATCTCATGGTTATTAGAGAGCTGAAAGCTGAAATCACTGAGCTAAGAAGGCAACTAGCTGAACAAGCTAAAACAGTATCAGAGCAGGGCAACAAAATAGATGAACTCCAGAAAGCAGTAGAGGGCAGAGAGAATAGAATCAATGAGGCTGAAGACAGAATTAGCAAGATTGAGGATGAATTAGAGACAACTAAAAAAGAAGTAAGAGATCTCAAAAAGAGATTAAGAGATGCTGAAAACAACAACAGAGTCCTATGGAATGACTTCAAAAGAAACAATATACGCATTATTGGCTTACCAGAGGAAGAAAGAGAAGGAGAGGAAGAAAGCATTCTCCAGGCCATAATAGCTGAAAATTTCTCTAGTCTCGACAACACCAAAGACATAAAGATTCAAGAAGCCCAGAGGGTCCCAAACAGAATTAACCCAGACCTAAAGACACCAAGACATGTCATACGTAGAATGGAAATGAATAAGGATAAAGAAAGGATCCTCAAGGCTGCAAGAGAAAAACAAAGAGTCACCTACAAAGGAAAACCCATAAGATTAGCAGCAGACTTCTCCATACAAACACTACAGGCCAGAAGAGAATGGCAAGATATCTATTGAGTGCTCAATGAGAAAGGCTTTCAGCCAAGAATACTATATCCTGCTAGATTGTCATTCAGACTAGATGGAAACATCAAAACCTTCTCAGACAAGCAACAGTTGAAGGAAGCAACCATCACCAAGCCTGCCCTGAAAGAAGAAAAGCTAGAATACACAGAGATTCGTCCAGAGATCGCAACCTACAATTCCTGGAGGTGAAGCTTCACAAGAGGCCACTGCTAGACAAAGCACTCCCCGAACGTCTAAGACAGTACAGATCTAATTTTTTTTTTTTTTTACAGATCTAAATTTGTGTTTAAAATGACATGTCTTCGTAACAAAGGTTTCTCTCCTTGTGTATTAAAGACCATGTTTAGGTGTGTGTTTAAAGTTTGGTAAACATTAACTTTAAGGTTAAAAATATAACTTTAAGGCTATATTCTTACCAGACAGAGTTAAATGAAAAAGGTTTCCAACGTAATTCTCATAAAGGTACAATTAACTTACATTTAAAGTCTGAGGTAAAAATTAGTTAAAAATCAATATATTTTAACTAAGTTGGTCAAAAAAAAAAACATGTGCACACCTAGGGTGTGTCTCCATCTTAAATGCGTGTAACAAATGGTTAAATAGACTTGTTGATATGTAAAACTCTCAAATCCTTCTCAATTAGAAATGGTAGATAGCACAATGGTTATGCTAATGATTCTCATGCCTGAGGCTTTCTTTTTTTTTCCATGGTTCTTCTGTTTACCTTTCCACATTTTATTGTTTAAACTTTAAACAACCTTAAAATTATACTAAAAAAGACTTCCAATTGTAATAGAGTTATCAATTGTGGTAAACTAACCTGCTACAAGTTTTGTTTCATAGTAAGTTAATTGCAGCAGTCAAGTTCTCTACAAAAAAGTGGAATTACAATGGCTAACCTTCCTCATGCAACAATTCACTCCCCCCCCAAGAAATTCTTCAGTGGACATCTGCTTTGGACTGGCACTTCTATCGGACTCACTGGTACACCTCTTGGACACTTTGCACAAAACTAGCAGCTTCCCTTTATGCTGCTGGGTTTCTCAAGGACTGACTGCAGCAGCTGCCTTGGGACTCTAGGCCATACCCCCAACCCCCATGCTAGGTAATGCCCACAAAAAAAAAAAAAATGCCCGTCGAGGCAAAAGCCCACAGAGGCAGCAAGGTTCTTTAGCTGATAAAGCTTTGCCCACAGAGGCAAAAAATGCCCCCCTCAGGCCTTCCCTTGGCAGCACACTGGTTCTTGTTGCTCACTTACATGTTCCTCCATGTTTGTGCCAGTTTCTTTTTTGAAAATGCCTGTACAATATAGGTTTCTATTCACCCCACACTCCTGATACTATTGTCATTTAGTTAAAAAGAAAAGGGGGAATTGTTGTATGCTTCACATTGGTTTTGGTCTCATCCCCCCGCCTCTGGGAGATTGTGGTTTAGCCCCTGCTAGTTTCGCGCTTCCCCTTCTCCCCGCCCCCTACCCTACGTACTTCCTGAGTTTCTGCCGTAGCCGCCGGAGAAGAAAGATGGAGGAGCACATGTTTGCCTGCTCATGAATAAAGATTAAACTGTGTTCTCAGCTCAGCCGTGTGTCTCTGGTTGTGTCTGTTACCCGCCTGTGAAACCAGCCCGGCGAAAACAACATTTTAGTAAACCATATCCATTGGACTTTCAGAAGAAAACAAGTCCCTAAAAAACTTAGTTATAATAATAACTAACTATTTATTTTAAACTCCAAGACTACAAAGAACCCTTCCCATTCTCTTTAAGCTCCTGATTCCTCCTAGTCCTAGAACCTCTAGGACTTTGCCCATATTTCTTGATATTTCTTCTCTCTGATCCCTTACCGTCATACTACTTTTATTGACCTCAACTAAATCATTTTCAGTGCCATGTTATGCCACTACTGACTTGTTACTTTGGATTGTCACTACAGACACCAAGCCTGAGATGTCAACCTCCCAACTCCTCTAATGTGGTGAGATCTTTTCTAACACATAGGAATGCCCAATTCCATTTAAGATGGCACATTAGCAAAGTTACAGATACTAAATACAGACTAGGGCACTGGATACAGGTGTACATGTACCCAGAATACAAGTGCCTCAAAATAAAAATGCTTAATAACCCTTAGTGACTAGACTTAGACCTAATATGCTTCGGATTCTATTAGAATGGCCTAAGAAGGCATCATAAATCTCTAGCAGATTAGACCTAGACCAAATAAGCTTGACAATCTAGAAGAAAGGCCCAAGGAAGGCAGACCCCATAAATCCAATACTGATTTCGATACAACAAATGACACTGAACACTAACAATTGGGAGAAAATCCAAGCATATCAGAAAAAGAAAGGACAACAAAAGCTAGATAAAGACAAGAGACTGTTTCACTCAGTGATGGCCTTTTTGGTCAATACAAGACCAGCCCATCATCTGGAGCCCCAGTCAGGGAATCCTTGGATTCCCATGTAGAAATGATGGGAGAAGACAAGGTAGATGAAGTATATGGCATATGCAATTTCTTTTTTAAAATTATCTTTACTTATTTATTGCATAAAAACAACCAGAAATGGAGAGGGGAGAGAGAGATAGATAGGGAGAGATAGATAGAGAGAGACAGAGAGACACCTGCAGCCTGTTTCACCACTCACAAAGTTTTCCCCCTGCAGGTGGGAACCGGGGGCTGAACCTGGATCATTTCAAGTTGTAACATGTAACATGTGTACTAAACCAGGTGTGCCACAACCTAGCCCCTGCTATTTCTTTACTATAATTTACGTACATATAACATGGACACATAATCACAACCTTGTCATATATGGTGAGAATATATCTTAAAAATGTTAATGCAATTAAGTAACAACTTTATATGTGGAATACCTATATATTCTATAGCTTTTGTTATGATTAGATTTGATATTTCTGATTTATTGATTACATTTATTTATTTATTTATTTATTTTTGTTGCCCTTGTTTTATTGTTGTAGTTATTATTGTTGTTGTCATTGTTGGATAGGACAGAGAGAAATGGAGAGAGGAGGGGAAGACAGAGACGGGGAGAGAACGATAGACACCTGCAGACCTGCTTCACTGCCTGTGAAGTGACTCCCCTGCAGGTGGGGAGCCAGGGTCTGGAACTGGGATCCTTCCACTGGTCCTTGAGCTTTGCGCCACCTGCGTTTAACCCGCTGCGCTACCACCCGATTCTCGATTTATTCATTACTTTATTACACATACTGAAGGACAAACTCTCTTGCAATAATCACCCATGGATATACCAGTGGGAGAATCCTCCCAGATAAAGCTGATATCCTGAGATGCCAATTTTAAAATAAGTCACACAAATTCATGTTCTCCAAAAACTACAAGACATTTTTCTAGTTGATAAATAGGAAGGAAATAATCTCTGAGAGACCTACATTGAATTCATATAGTACAATATTTTAAAATAGTTCCAGACTTAATGGTTGACAAAGGAATGAAGCAGAAGCAAATATACATCCTTTCTGGTATAAAATACATTATTACTAGCATTCAATAAGTTCTTGCATGATTTGGAGACCATAAGAACCCATAGCGGTAAACCCAACCCTTAAGGCTGTCTTTGTTAGTGTTAAGATCCACCAATCCAGAAGAGTTGACAGTGAAACTGAGGCCTTATTTTAGCCTGAGAAAGGCTAAGGTGACTGGCATATCCTCCACACAATACAATGCGGTGCTAAAGGATTTTGGTTGCACTGTGAGGGATAGCCAAAAATAAATAGCATCTGGGATGTTTAGAATATCTCAGAAACCAAGCTTGAGTTAAGGTGTCCCATGATTGGGAGTCGGGTGGTAGCGCAGCGGGTTAAGCACACGTGGTGCAAAATGCAAGGACTGGCCTAAGGATCCAGGTTTGAGCCTCCTCTCCCTCCTCCCCACCTGCAGGGGAGTTGCTTCACAGGTGGTGAAGCATGTCTGCAGGTGTCTGTCTTTCTCTCCCCCTCTCTGTCTTCCCCTCCTCTCTCTATTTCTCTCTGTCCTATCTAACAAGGACGACATCAGTAACAAAAGCAATAACTACAACAACAAGGGCAACAAAAGGGAAAATAAATAAATATAAACAATTAAAAAAAAAGATGTCCCATGATTGAAAATATTGCACATACATAACAGAAGAAAATCTTTCTAAAAGCCTTAGGTTTCAATTATTCCTACAGTTAAAATTTCAGTTAAAATATCCAACACTGTTAAAAATTATCAGATACATGAGAAAATATATCATCATGCACAAGAAACATTTAAGGGGGGGGCTAAGGTTTGAAAAGGTAATTAACAATACAGATTCCAAGACAAGTATGCATAGTATATTCAAGGAAGTAAAGGTGAAGTTGAAAATTCTCAATGGGAACTGAACATTACAAAAAAATTAACATAGGGCCAAGGAGGTGAGTTAACTATAGAACATTCATAATGTTCTAGGTTTGAACCCCAGCACTGCATAAACTGGAAGAGCATTGCTCTAGTCTTCTCTTTCTTTATGACAAAAAAACAGGGGCCAGGTGGTGGCACATCAGGTTGAGCACATAGGACTCAGCTTCAAGTCCCTGGTCCCTACCTGCAGAGGGGAAACTTCAAGAGAAGTGAAGTAGTGCAGCAGGTTTCTCTTTGTTTCTCTTCCTTTTGTACTCCTCCGCCCCTCTTGATTTCTCTCTACCCTATCAGTAGTAAATAAACAGACAAATAAAATATTTTTAAAAAACCCCAAAAAGCTAAAGGTAGACACTGAATGTCAGAAAAAGTGGCATTTTAAGAGAGAATTCCAAAGTGTATTGCTTCAGATACAGTGAAGTATATACACTTTAGATACAGATAAGGTATATTTGTCAACTTAAGAGGCTAGAACAGATTTTACTTAATATTTCATTAACTCTATGACTTTAACATCTTCATATATACAATGTATATACCACCATATGTAGTTCAGTAGTATTCCTGTAAGAGAAAAAATGGAAAATTCATACTATTAGATTTGAAGACTTAAACAAAAAAATCTAGAAAAATAGATTTTATCTATTTATTTATCAAAGCAGACCAACAAAAAACAATATCAGAACAGTTCAATTATTATTATTAAAAGCAAAAGTGAAATTGGTTATTAAAAATCTTTTCAGAGGGAAAATATAGGCCTAGATAACTTCTCTGGCAAGTTGAATTTATCTGAGAAGTACAAGACTGAAATAATATTACAATGTCAATTAATATGATTCATCATGTTAACATTAAATAAGGAAAACTGTGATAATTTTAATAAGTATAAGAAAAGTATTGGCCAAACTTTAACATCTATTCATAATAAAAATTCTGAACAAGGTATGAATAGGAAAACTGTTCTTTAATTTGAGTAAGAGTGTCTATGGAATTCTATATCAATCATACTATTAAAGTCCTTACTGATCATTTTGAGTAAGACTATGATGTCAACTATGGCCTCTTTCAGTCACCATTTTGCTAGTTTTAGCCAGTACTGTGAAATAAGGAAAAGAGAAAGCAAAAGGATTAGAAAAGAAGAAATAACTATCTTTACTATGAGATGACATGATTGAATATGTAGGAAATACAAAATCTGCAAAGAGAATCTCTTGCCTGGCTCCAGAGTTCCAGATTCAATCCCCCACACTGCTATAAATCAGAACTGAGAAAAATAAATAAATAAAGGAAGGTCATTTAATGTTAATGACCTGACAGGAAATACAAGATTTAAATTCCAGAATTAAATATTCAGAAATTAGAAGAGTCAAACAAGACTTTTGGCAATCTAAAATCTTATATCTAACAAAGGACATTAAAGAAAAACAAATTATAATTTATAGAAATAAGTTTTTGAAGTTCTAAATAAATGAAAGAATATAAACTATTTTATGGATTTGGAAAAAAACAATATTGTAATAATATTGTAACTTTCTTTTTTAAATTAATTAATTAATTTATTGTTGGATAGAGACAGAGAGGAATTATTGATAGAGGATGGGAAGATAGAAAGGGAGACAGAGAGACACCTGCAGAACTGCTTCATCGCTTGTGAAGTGTCCCCCCTGCAGGTGGGGACCAGGGGCTTGAACTGTAAATGTGTGCACTTAACCAGGTGTGTCACCACCTAGTCCCAATATTGTAACTTTCTAGCATAGAAATTGAATTTAGGCTGGGTACATGGCTATCCAGTTAGAACTACATTCCCCAGACCCTTTTAGTTAGATGTAAGCATGTAATTAAATTCCTTCTACAGAATATAAATCAAGACAATACAGGACTTCAACTCACCAAGCCAGGATATTGCAACAGTTAGACATGAACATTTTCTGGGCTGGCAGAGGCTTCTTTTATCTTTGACTAGATGGTGATGACAGGTGTCGTTAAAGTTCGGGGCTCTAGTAGGCCAGGCTAGCTTCACGGCGGTAGACAGAGACTCGATGACACACGGCTGGGCAGAGAAGCTGTATTTCTTTATTCACGAACAACAATTCAAAAACTAACCCAAACCAATCACCACACAGATCTGTCCTGCAGCGGCTGCGGCAAGGACTCTGGAAGTCCATAGGGGCAGGGGGTGGGGAGAAGGGGGCCCAGGAAACTAGCAGGGGCTAAACCAAATCTCCCAGAGGCGGGGGGGGGGGGGGGAGAGGGGGACCAAACCAATGTGAAGCATAGCAACAGACAGGTGCATATGCACATAATGTCTGAGTGAACTGTACAATTCAATTTTGTGCACTTTACTATGTTATACCTCAACTAAGCTAAGTTTTATTAAATATTAATCTGGCTGCCATGAGGTAAGCCTGAGCATGGCAAGAGAATTTAGGAGAATGGGGCAGTAGTTTAGGTGAGATGTACAGAGAAAACTAGTGTAATGAGTATGGAGGTGATTAATGTGTAATAATTTGAAAAGCATTAAAAAGCAGCAAAATACATGGGCCCTGGTGGGTGGTAATAATTTGTATGTTCAAGGTAGGGAGATGAGAAGAGTTCCAATGTTCTAGGTCCACCTAGACTAGCTTAACAAGGCAGCATGCCAAGGATGGATGAGTTTCCTTGATGAAGGATTCTTTGTTTTTTACAATTTTGGGGGGAAATGAAATTTGCTGGGAAATTGTGCCGATGCAGTCACATCTGCAATGTTGTCCCCTCAGGCTACTGCTAGTTCCCGCGAGAGCTGGGACATTCTCGGAGTGCCTGCTCAGCCATGTTGTGCCCTCAGGGCATTGTCTATATCCCTGCGATATTTGGAGTGCTTTGGTTACTCCTCCCCCCTCCCATTCTCAAGAGAGTTATTACCCTATCCTGGAGTGCTATGGTTACTCCTCCCCCTTCCCATTCTCGTGAAAGCTACTCCTATAAAAGCCCTTCTTCTTCCGCACCTCTTTCTCTTGCCAGCGCTTCACTCTGGTGTTCAGACGCAGGAAAGGTTACTGCGTGAGGCGACCATTTTCGCTACCTCCACATGGCCCAACCTGCCTCCCTAGCACCCAACTCTGAGGTGCCAGTACAAATAAAGATTTGTGTTTCCCCTTCGCTCCGGACCCCCTCTCTCTCTTCTCCAAGGCCTGCACACAACAACAGAAATTAAGAAAATTTCTTTGTATAAGGTGAAGGCTGAAGTGTGTGTGTTTCAAATGTTGACATCTTAACTTGATCAGAAGGTGACTATATTTGGAGACAGGATCTTTAAAGACACAAATAGCTTAAATTAAAGTAATTAAAATAGACTCTTTTCAATAAGAATAGTGTTGTCCTTAAAAAAAAGAGGAAATTGGTGGGTCAGAGATAGCTTACTTTTAGAGTACATTTTGCCATGGGGGAAGATCTGGGTTGGAAATACCCAGTACCACCACCACCAACACTTCCGAGTACTATGTAAAGATTATTCACTAGAAGTGGAGCTTTGTTGTATGTCTCTGCTTTTCTTTGTTTCTCACTCTCTGTTTGGAAAGAAGGCAGGAGGGAAGGGAGGAAAAGAGGGAGGGAGGGAGGAAGGAAGGAAGGAAGGAAGGAAGGAAGGAAGGAGAGGGAGGGAGGGAGGAAAAGAAGGAAGGAAATGAGGAAGGAAGGGAGGAAAAGGAGGGAAGGAAAGAAGGAGGGAGGGAGGGAGGGAGAAAGTAAAGGGGGGAGAGAGAGAAAGGGAGGTGGAAGAGAGGGAGAATATGCTGGGAGCTATGGAATAAAGTGGGAATGAAAAGATACAAATCGAAGGCAGCCATATAAAAACCAAGAATAGAGAACTCAGAAGAAACCAGCCCTGACAATATTTTAATCTCAAACATCTAACCTTCAAGATGTAATAAAAGAAAATTTTGCTTTGTGTGTCATCCATTTTGTGATACTTACAGAGTCCTAGCTAATAAAGTATCTAAGTCAGAACTTAAAAAGTCTCTTTTCTTCTATGTTTCCAGATTTACACATAAGTACTACAGAGCTTAAGATTTACCAGAACCTTCTGCAGGATGTTCCTGGTTATGTTGAAAAAAAGAAGGAAAGAAAGAAACAAGGAAAGAAAGAAGGGAAGAAAGAAAGAAAGAAAGAAAGAAGGAGAAAAAGGAAGAAAGAGGGAAGAGGGAAAGGGGAAAATATTATTGTATTCAAAACTCACCAGATTCTCTTCTGATCTAATGGTTGTAATATTTAGTTCTACATAGTTTCTGTAAATTTATTCATGAATTGGGATTTTGTTCCTTTTTAGTGATCATTGCATGCTGTCATTTATTATATTTATAATAACTCACATGCTTGTCATTATTGCTAGCTAAATAAATAAATGCTCTTTTATGTTCATAAAATCTACAAAATGACTGGTATGAAGAGGTTAGCTGTTGTTACCAAAAGTGGTTACCAGGGAAATGACATGAGTCACAGAACAGCTTGAGACATTTAGAACGAGCCCCAAAACCACTTTACATCAAAGTCAGCCGGCCACTTCCAGGCTTCCACTCTCGGTTGCTTTCAAAGCCAAGTGAAACTAGCAAAGCAGAACATGGAGGCAGTGGTGCAAGAAGGTCCCATGGTCTGAGAGTCAAGCTGTAGGGTGCTGTTCCAATGACAGGTGGCATTCTCCTAGTTACAAATAACTAGCACAAGACTATACTTTCAGGGATCATTTCTCTAGTTCTTTACAAATAACTAGCACAAGACTATTTCTGAAGAGCCTGGCACAATGGGCTTCTATTTAATATAGGTGACGGAGATCACTATTGTGAAGACGGAGAGAGAGAGAGATACCTCTACCCTGCTGTAAAGGTAGAGTCTGCTTCCTGAGCAGTTTCCATGGCTGGGGAAAGCTAATCAAACTGTCTTCCCAAGAGCATTCTCAAGAGCATAGCTACTACTCCAAAATGAGAGAACCACCTGAAGTCTCAAGGAAGAGTAGGACCACCATAGGACTGCAGGATAGGAGTTTTCTCATCTGAACTCAGATTGGTCAGGCTGGTCCCTGAGAACAGTGAAGAAAATCTCAGCACTGTAGTTGTCTGCCCACCTTCCCACCTGGGAAAATCTCCAGATTTATTATACTCCTGAAAATCAAGACTCCAGTCAAAAGCAACAACAATAAAAAACTTTACCCAGGGGGTCGGGCGGTAGCGCAGCGGGTTAAGCGCAAATAGTGCAAAATGCCAAGGACCAGCTCAACGATCCCAGTTTGAGCCCCCAGCTTCCCACCTTCAGGGGGGTCGCTTCATAAGCCATGAAACAGGTCTGCAGGTATCTATCTTTCTCTCCCCCCTCTGTCTTCTCCTCCTCTCTCGATTTCCCTCTGTCCTATCTGACAACAACGACATTAATAACAACAATAACAATAAACAACAAAGGCAACAAAAAGAGAAAAATAGCCTCCAGGAGCAGTGGATTCATAGTGCAGGCACCAAGCCCCAGCAATAACCCTGGAGGCAAAATAAATAAATAAATAAATAAATACAACGTTGCCCATATTTAGATCTGTTTCTTTGGTGACTAATCACTGTTCTGGGTATTTGTCAAAATAGATGGGTAAACCTGGTTAAACACACACATTACAGTGCACAAGGACCCAGGTTCAATCCCTGGTCCCCATCTGCAGGGGGAACCTTTGACTATGGGTGAAGCAGAGCTGCAAGTATCTCTTTGTCTTTCTCCCTTTCTATCCCCTTTTGCTCTAAATTTCCCTCTGCCCTATAAGATAAATGAAGTTTGTTTTTTTTTAAGGAAAATATCCAAACTCAAGAAGAACCTGGGTTCAAGCCCCCAGTCCCCACCTGTGGGGGGAGCTTCACAAGTGGTAAAGCAGTGCTGGAGGTGTCTCTCTCTGTCTCTCCCTTTCTATCTCCTCCTCCCCTCTTGATTTCTGGCTGTTTCTATCCAATATTTAAATAAAGACAATAAAAAAAGAGAGGACTGATATAAACTCTTGATTTCCAAAATAGATATGTTTATATGTGAATATTTATGTGTATGTGGCCTAGATACATACATACATTTGTGTTTGTATATAGTTCCTGACTTCTCTCATGAAAAGTCCACAAAACAGAGAAAAAAATATTACAGTAACCACAGGCACAGTAATGCAAACATGTGGTCAGCTTCCAAAACAATTATTACAAGAAAAAGAAAGAAAGAAAGAAAATCCTGTCCATATAGATTTGTTGAGATAAATACTTTTAAATTAATATCAAATTTATTATTATCAGCAAAAAATTCATAATGGCAGTTGCAGTAAGGATTCAAAGGTAGAATGTGGCCTATGCTAGTAGCTCACAAGGAGATAAGACTCCTTATAATACAAGATGAATCAGGGATGCATTGCTATGTCTGAAATTGAATATGTACTTTAAAAAAAAAAAGTGGTAGGAGCTTGCAGCAGAACAAGAAATCAACTTGGAGTGGCCTCCAATTGCCAAATCAAATTGAGGATAATTGGAGCATAAAAGTATTAAGTACAGTAATGAATAATAAACACTGAAAAATGAGCTAATGAGTGTATTCAGATAAATAAGTCAGTGGTGAAGGAGGTCAAGTGTTTAAGGCAGAATGCTGTGTGCCACTAGTGAATATGTAGGGAGGACTGGAGTTCAATCACCATTTTATAGTAGCACAGTGAAAATTAGACCAGATAAGAACCTCCAATAGATTTTAAATCTAGATATAATTTTTGCTGAAAGCCAGAAACTTGGCACAGATTTAAATAAACTGTCTTGTCACAAACTGTTAATTAGTTTCAAACAGAAAAAAAATAATTATACAAGTGAGAAGCAAAGTAACACCTTCAAAAAATGATTAAAATTAACATCGCTGGTGAGAAGCAGATGGTCATTTGTGCTTCCAGATGGGAGACGTTGAGAAGGACACAATTTCACCTATGAAGTAATTACTTGAGATATATGACCTGACTCTCATCATGAAGAAATACTATAACAATAAGAAAGGTGTGAAAAATCTCTACTATAAAAAGGAGGGTTATATTCTTTGAAAATGTCACTGACACACACAAAAAAAAAAACAAAGAAAGTCTGTGGAAATGTCCCAAGTTGAAAGAGTTGACAAGAGACAAATAAATGTAACATTTGGCCCCAAGTTTAATCCTAAATTGTAGAGGGAGATACTATTTTTTAAATTTATTTATTTTCCCTTTTGTTGCCCTTGTTTTTTATTGTTCTTGTAGTTATTATTGTTGTTGTTATTGATGTCATCATTGTTAGACAGGACAGAGAGAAATGGAGCAAGGAGGGGAAGACAGAGAGGGGGAGAAAAAGACACCTGAAGACCTTCTTCACTGCTTGTGAATCGACTCCCCTGCAGGTGGGGAGCCAGGGGCTCGAACCTGGATCTTTGGGCTGGTCCTTGCACTACTTGCACTTAACCCGCTGCACTATCACCTGACTTCCTTTTTTTTTTTTTAATTGGGTAATTTTCTTGGAATATACCTAAAATAGGCTTACTAAATGTTTCCAAAATAGAGATCCCAAAATTCATCTGCTATATTCTTGCCTTTAGATTCCTATTAAACAATTTGTTCTGCTTTATATCTTAACACTTTTTCAGCCACCAAGTTGTAGATGTTATCATGATGCCAACCTCATTTTCCTGGACAGAGGAACTCACCAATATACTCTGGAACTCCACCTCTCCAGAGCCCCACCCCCTAGGGAAAGATAGAAACAGGCTGGGAGTATGAATAGACCTTCCAATGCCCATGCTTAGCAGTGAAGCAATTACAGAAGCCAGACCTCCACCTTCTTCACCACATAATGATCCTGGGTCCATGCTCCCAGAGAGATAAAGAATAGGAAAACTTTCAAGGGAGGGAATGGGGTACGGAGTTCTGGTGGTAGGAATTTTATGGAACTGTACCCCTTTTATCCTATGGTGTTGTCAATATTTTTTATTTTATAATTAAATTAATAATAATAAAAATAATAAATAGCCCCTGGCCATCCTACCCTCCCCCTCTTTCACTTGCACAAATGTCAGAGTCTCCTTGGATGGCAGGTGGAAGCTTTGCATTTATTAACTGGTCTCCATTTGTAGCTTTCAATGGCAATAAAGCAACTTTCCCTTCATGAAAAAAAGTTGAGCAATTTGCCCCTGCACATATGGACATCTAATATTTGACAAAGGTGCCCAGAATATAGATGGGGAAAGGAGGGTTTTTCAACAAATGTTGTTAGAAAAATTGAGTGAAACATGCAGAAGAATAAAACTGAACCACAATATTTCACCAAGCATAAAAGTAAATCCCAGATGGATCAAGGAGTTGGATGTTAGACCAGAAACTATCAGATACCTAGAGGAAAATATTGGCAGAACTCTTTTCTGTCTAAATTTTAAAAAATATTTTATTTATTCCCTTTTGTTGCCTGTGTTTTTTGTTATAGTAGTTATTATTGTTGTTGTTGTTGATGTTGTCATTGTTGGATAGGACAGAGAGAAATGGAGAAAGGAGGGGAAGACAGAGAGGGGGAGAGAAAGACACCTGCAAACCTGCTTCACCGCTTGTGAAGTGACTCCCTTGCAGGTGGGAAGCCAGGGGCTCAAACTGGGATTCTTTTGCCAGTCCTTGCACCTTGTGCCACCTGCGCTTAACCGGCTGCTCTACCACCCGACTCCCTCTGTTTAAATTTTAAAGGCATCTCCAATGATACACACCCAATTACAAAGAAGACTAGGCAAGAATAGACCTATGGGACTACATCAAATTAAAAAGCTTCTGCACAGCAAAAGATACCACCACAGAAACCTCCCACAGAATGGGAGAAGATCTTTACATGCCAAACATCAGAGAAGAGGCTAATAACCACAGTATATAAAAAGCTCACCAAAAATCAGAAACAAAAAAAAATAGCCACATCCAAAAATGAGGAGAGGATATAAACAGAATATTCACCAAAGAAGATATCCAAAATGTCAACAAGCATATGAAAAATGTTCCAAGTCATGGGTTGTCAGAGAAATGCAAATAAAGACAACAGTGAGATACCACTTCACTCCTGTGAGAATGTCATACATCAGAAAAGGTAGCAGCAACAAATTCTAGAGAGATTGTGGGGACAAAGGAACCCTCCTGCACTGCTGGTGGGAATATAAACTGGTTCAACCCCTATGGAGAGCAGTCTGGAGAACTCTCAGAAGGCTAGAAGTAGACCTACCCTATAACCCTGCAATTCCTCTTCCAGAGATATATCCTAAGAAACCAAACATACCCATCAAAAAAGATTTGTGTATACCTATGTTCATAGCAGCACAATTTGTAATAGCCAAAACCTGGAAGCAACCCAGGTGTCCAACAATGAATGAGTGGCTAAGAAATTAGTGAGATATATATATATATATATATATATATATTACTCAGCTATTAAAAGTGATGACTTCACCTTCTCTACCCCATCTTGAATGGAGCTTGAACAAATCATGTTAAGTGAGATCAGACAGAAAGATAAGGATGAATATGGGATGATTTCACTCATAGACAGAAGTTGAAAAATAAGAACAGAAGGGAAAACATAAAGCAGTTCTTGGACTGGAGTTGGTGTATTGTACCAAAGTAAAGGACGCTTAGGTAGGGTGGGAGGGTTCATTTCCTGGAAGACAGGAGGACCTACTGGGGTTTGAATTGTTACATGGAAAACTGAGCAATGTTATACAGGTACAAACGATTGCATTTTACTGTTGACTATAAACCACTAATCCTCCAATAAAGAAAAATTTAAATTGGGCAATTGAAAAGAATAACTATTAATAATTATATAAAGCTATTATATGAGTCTCAAATTTTTGAAAGTGGATGACTGAACTGTGGTTGTAAAAAAAGAATATTATATACAGTAAAATGTTTAGGAGTAGAGTAATACTTAAGTTAAAAACCATGATTGATCCATTATTATAACAACACAAGCCACATAAAACTAGGAAACAAATTACAAATCAAATGGGAAGATGTTGGCAGTAGAATGCAAGTAAACAGGCAAGACATGTTCTTTGTATTATTCTTGTTCTTATAAATTTTAGCTATTTTAGAATTTTTTGAAATCAATAAAATATTAAAGAAAACTATTTAGGACCAGTGAAACAGCTTACTTAGTGTATTGCTTTTCCATGTGCACAACTCAGGTTAGAGTCTCTCTCTCCCTCTCTAAAACAAACAAACAAACAAAAACAGACTCTAATAAGGTATCTGGTGATACTATCGTCCCATTGATGTTTTTCATCTCCCATCATGCTCAGTTTATCTTCAGCCTTTATATTAAACTTTCAAGGCATCAATTTATCAATAATACTTCCCCCAAAACCCTCCACTTAAAATAAATGGTTCACTTTATACTACCTAAAATTGAATTTAGTTTCTAATAACAGAGTGAAAATTACAATGGCTTAAACAAGAGATAAATTCATTTCCACTCCCAGAATATGGAAGAGGCAATACAGGACTCTAGGGGTCATCAGTGACTAGATTTCTTCTATTTTTTTTTTTTCCTTTCCTTCCTCATGACATCTATTCTCAGCATCACATCATGTCACATTATGGCTTTCAGAACTCCAGACACCATACCCACATCCCAGTCAGTGAAACCCAACCATTTAGGCCCATCGTAGGGAGACCTCCTAGAAATTCATTCCCCAAACTCCCACTTGCATCTCATGAGCCAAAACTTAATTGCCCACATTGAGCTAGAAGTAAACATAAAAATGGAGATTTTAGCCACCTGATATAAAATTGGAGCTCTGATACAAGAGGGGGGAAAATTAAATGGAATAGCCTTCTTTATTAGTCTCTAAATACTCCCTGATATGAATTTCATCAAGAACTCAAACATGTTATTATTACCTGTGCCATATCTTATGTTGTTTGCATTAATGTCACTATATTAAACTTTAGCATAAGATTTTTATTAGTGATTTTATATTGATTTTAGTATACATTTTTGAATGTGAATATCTATGTCTGTTTTTTAGTCTCCCAATTCTTGGTTTAGGACTAGACACATAGTAATTGTTCATGCAATATTGAAGAAATAATCAGTGTTAACAGACAATCACTCAATATATCTCAGATAAGTATATTTGACATTCCACAAAATTGTCCTTTGATTATGGAAAAACCTTGATAACTGACTTCATAAGGTTTAATTATGAGATCCAAATTTAAAGTAGGTAATGATAAGAGCCACTGAAGACTGCACACCATTAGACAGAGAAGGCAGTAAGAACTTAAAGCTTTAGTAGCAAAATGCTGTCCTAGTTCTCTGTCTTCCATGGGAGATCCTTCATGTTTAGGCTCTACATGCTAAGAACTCCTACATTTGTAATATACTAAAAAACATTTAATCTTGGGTAGAGTCCAACCTCATTTAATCAATAAGGAAAAAGATTAAAAAACAATTCCAATGGCATGCTCACCAATGAAACATAATAGAAAAGAGGAATCAAGAGACGTTGGATTTCTTAGTGATGTTTCATCTTACATCTAAAAACAAAACAAAATAAAAAAAAACACTTCAGTCTTTAATCTTAAGAAAAGAGCAATGTGCAATCTTTTTATGTGAAAGCATTAACTTGGAGAGTTTTTTGGGAGAGAATTTTATACACACACACAAACACTTATGAAGCTATCATATATTAAGCAATTTGCTAAACACTATAGGAAAAATTTCATAGAGCTTTAGAGAATTATCTGTTATTAATTAAGTAGCCAAACATGTTTTCAGCTCAATATTTACTTCTATAGTTTTGATCACTGTGTTTTTATTTTAAGAATTAGTTTGGGGTGGGGAAGATAGCATAATGGTTATGCAAAGAGGCTCTCATGCCTGATACTCTGAAGTCCCAGGTTGAATCCCCCACACCACCATAAGTCAGAGCTGAGGAATACTCTGGTTAAAAATAAATAAATAAATAAGGATTAATCTTTTCTTTTTTTTTCTTTCCCCCAGAGCACTACTCAGCTCTGGCTTATGGTTGTACAGGGGATTGAACCTGGGACTTCAGAGCCTCAGGCACAAGAGTCTTTCTGCATAACCATTATGCTATCTACCCCTGCCCCAAGAATTAGCTTTTCTTGAACATTCCCATCGTAAACTTTAGATCTATGGTTAGGTGATAATGAAAATTCTAAATTGTTGCGTTTTGTTCTTGTGATTTCCATTATAAAGAGAAACTGGTAGCAATGGGTAAGAGAACTGAAAATGGGTTTTGCAGTAGAGTAAAATTTTATTGATATGTCATTCTTAAAGTCTCACTTCACTGATTTCTAGATAAATTATCAAAATTCTTAAGTGTTTAAACTGCTTTATGTTGTTTAATACAACAATCAGAATTCTGAGCTACAAAGAATAAGGTGGATATTATTTTTCTAATTGATGCAAAAAAGCAAATAATTTTATTTTCCCCAAAATTTACCAGCATATTTGGCACTATAAACAGCCCCAGGACAGTTGTCAGGGATATTGGAGAAAATAAGAGCCAAAACAAAAGGTGGGGTTTCAAAGTGAGTAAAACAAATCCCAAGCCAAAAAAAAAGGAAAAACATACACCCTCCTTTGTTACTGTTAAGTTATTGCCAAGTACGTTAAAAGAGTGCCAAAGTAGATTCATTCAAATTTACTTCATCTCAATCAGGCCTATTTTGATTCTAAATAAGTAGACAGTTCTACCCTGAGTTATTTTTAAAGGCTCAATATTGATTAAATATTAAATGACATGATTAAAGACACAAAACTTATTAACAGAAATCCAAGTGCTATTGTTTTATGGTGTCTGATGGAAGATGAGTGAGAAGTGTGAAGTTAAGGAAACAGATCATAAATTTGAGAGTACAAAAGTTGAACACACTCACAACATATTAGTGTGTATACCTGTTGTCCAGTACCTTCTTCTCAGAGAAGAGGGCAAAGACATTCCTTACCGGTTGTCACACCTAGATTCTTTGATTAATAGACCTGTCATTGTAGGAAGTTGTCCAACCTGACTGTGAGATCATCAAACCCTACAAAAGGTGTAAAAATATAATTTGGTCATATACAACTTACTTTCTGCCAAAAGGAATTTTAAGTAACTCTGAATCCTATTTCCAGAACACCAGCCCAGAGTGACCACAAAGCAGTCCTTCTCATTTGAAACGTTAACAAGGCAGCAACTCTCCCACAGAGAAGTAATACTTGCTGTGATAGCAAGACCTGACCATTGATCTTTTTAAAGCTAGCAGAAAGATACTTACTGCTTCAGATGTTTAAGTATGATTAGAAATATGACAACGATGGAGTCTCTCTAGGTCAAAATGTAGTGCTTGAGAACTGAAATGCAAATATTAATCAAATATATGTATATATTATTTTTATTTATTTATTTTTGCCTCCAGGGTTATCACTGGGTTCGGTGCAAACCGGCACTATGGATCCACTGCTCTGGAGGCCACTTTTACTATTTTTTAAAAAATAGGATATGACAGAGAGAAATTGAAAGAGAAGGGGAAGACAGAAAGGGGAAGAGAAAGGTAGGCCTACAGACCTGCTTCACCGCTTATGAAGTGTCTCCCTCTGCAGGTGGGGAGCCGGCATCCTTGTGCTTTATACTATGTACACTTAACCCAGTGCGCTACTGCACAGCTCTCCACTACGTATTTATAGTATAAGAAAATGAGTGACTCTATTATGTCTACATGCTAACTTAATTGATTGTTCCAATGTGGGCTAAATATATGCACATCATCATCGTTTTCAGTGGCATTAAAATTAGACAAAATACCAAGGTCAAGAAGAAGCCATGGAAATGAATATGATCATGAGCTTGGTTCTTGAAACCTAAGTAATGTGAAGCAATAGGTGTTTCAGAGGTGCCTGTGGATTAAATAAGGGAAAGGAGTATTGGACAGTGACCCATACCTCCTTGTAAAAGGGACAATAATGCCCAAGTTCTAAACAAGCCTATGAAAGTAAATCTTCCCAATTCCTCTATAAGTGAAGAGAGTTCTGAGTTCAGCATGTATCTCATGCACTTTTCTTTTTGGGACACTAGAGGGAAACAAAAGGAAGCTAGACAGTGAAGTCTGTATCTTAAGCTAAACTATGCTAAAAGAATATTTCCTTTTATTAACATAGTGTATTATTTGGAGAAGAGGAAGTTTTCAAATAGTAGCCTGGCATCAAAATATACTAGTTTAGTTTTTATCTAATAGTAATTCAATCCCACCTCTAAGGAACAAATCTACAGCTAGAACCTCAAATACCCATCATCTCCAATGGAGGCAAAGTAAGACAAATAAATAAACAGTGAAGCAGTGAGTCATTCTAGAAATTATTTTCCCAACTACATATAATAGTACAAATTTTATTATTATTAAAAACCAGAGGCAACAACTTATTTCTCACTTTAACTTCCTTTTTAAGTATTTAGTAAGAAAGTCATGGCAGTTAGATTTTAAAAAAAAATTCAATTGTCAAAATGTTAAAAAGATCAAATTTAAATGTTTAAATTTAAAGATTAAATTTAAATGCTTCTTTAAAAAATTATAAACAGGAATATTGCAACTTAGCTCACATGTTTCATCACTATCTGCTCAAAAGCAAACATGTTCAGGGGCTAAATGATGGCACACCTGGTTGAGGACACATGTTACCATGTGCAAGGACCAGAGTTCAAGCTCCTGGTCCCCACCTGCAGTGGGAAAGCTTCACAAGCAATGAAGCAGTGAGGCAAGTGTCTCTCTTTCTCTCCGTCTCTATCTGTTCCTCTATCTTCAATTTTTCTGTGTCCTACCAAGTAAAAATTTAAAAAAAAAGTTTGGGATTTTTATTGAAGACAAGACATTAGCTCTTTTAGAAGTTCCCAATCTAACCCTCCTATACGCTATGTCTATCTTTGAATGGAGCAAAGTTTCAGGTGAAGGAAGTCTCACCTTAAGTGCTACCTCAGCTACTATATTTTTAAAATAGTTTTCTACATATGGAACACTTTTAGAATTAGTTCGGTATTGAGATATAATGATAGTAAAAAGATAGAAGGAGAGAGAGAGAAAGAAAGAAAGAAAGAAGAAAAGAAAAAAAAAAAGTCACCCAAGGCAGGAGTCTACAGTAATGGGATGTTACTAGCTACACAGTTTATATAACCATAACATGAGGCCTTCTAAAACAGGGTTGGACATTACCCCATATTTTGTGAAGTCGGTATTTTCAGGATTTTTGTTAAGGATTAATTCTGGCCTCCTTAAAATACATGTGCTAAAGTATTAACCCCAGTATCTAAGAATGTGATTGAATTTGCATATGTGTCCAAGGAGGTGATTAAATGAAAACAAAGTCATTCAGGCTTAGAGCTGAACCCTAATCACCCTAATGGGGGGTGGGGAGAAGGATAATGTCTGAACTTGGATCTGTTCTCATGCTATCAAGCATCAAACTTAGTAATTACTCTTACTCAGAGAAAAAAAATCCCTACTGAAAGAAAAATGTTTCAGAAAGTTTACACAAGTGGGGGGGGGGGGGAACCTTGAACCGGGATCCTTACTCTGGTCCTTGTGCTTTGCGCCACGTGCACTTAACCCGTTGTGCTACCACCAGACTCCTAGGTCTTCAGATCTTGAGCTTTAAATTTATACTTAGTTAAAAAATACCAAATGTACATTAGCATTAAAAATACATGTTCTTGGTGGTGGGAATTGTGTGGAGTTGTACCCCTCTTATCCTGTGGTTTAGTCAGTGTTTCCTTTTTATAAATAACAAATTAAAAAAAAAATTTTTAATTTGATAAAATATATATTCTTATGACACAAAATAATTTGAATAAATAAAATAGGTGGTCATCATTCCTTCCATTCTAGCAATGGCTATCCATAAACTATTAAGATACATGCACATACACATTACAAATCTACATTTTAAGATCTTACAAATCTTACCACACACTTGTAGGGGAGTTGCTTCAGAAGCAGTAAAGCAGGTCTGCAGGTGTCTTTCTCTCCACCTCTCTGTCTTCCCCTCCTCTCTCCATTTCTCTCTGTCTTATCCAACAACCGCAACTACAATAATAACTATAACAACAATGAAAAATAAGGGCTACAAAAGGGAAAATAAATAAATAAATAAATAAATAAATAACAAAAAATCTGAGGGCCTATAAGTTAAGTAGTACTTGGTGTCTCCAATTTTTTAATACAGTAGTAGAATAATTCTGAAACTCTAACAGTGTACCTGTATTTTATTATTTATGAAATTTAAAACTTAGCAACACTCATAAGTCCTATATATGATAATAATTAAAATAATATTCATGTTAAAAATGATGATAGGTATTTTTTTGTCTTTTCATCCTTAGGATCTATATTTAGGACACTCAAAAGTTATAGATATGCAATGAATCATGTCCTAGAGAATATTATATCAAACAGAAAGGAAACAATGAATAATAGAATACAACATTGCAAACTATTTTTCAGTTTGTACAATAAAAGAATATAAGTTCCATGCAAATTCTAGTTTTCTTTGCCTTTGTTCAGTACTCAGTTCCTATCACCAATATAATCCCAAACACACGTGAGCACATTGTAGAAATGAAGGTAAGTAAAGTGTTGAGATAGAAAAATGTAAAATTTGTTCTCATCTTACAACCAGAAATAACCACTAACAAGTGAAAAATGCAAACTGAAGTTTAAATTACAAAAATTCTAAATATCCTGGCAATAGATAAATTCTGAGCCAGTCAGTCAGAATTCCCTAGGAAGTAGAATGTTTATATAGAACCTGGTATATATTAGTTGTGGGAGGCATTCAGTGATTGAAAAAACAAGCATTTTATTATTTATGAAATTTAAAACTTAGCAACACTCATAAGTCCTATATTTGCATAATTATTTCATAGATGAGAAAATCAATTTGTCTTTAGTTTTTGGAGAGATTATGAAACTTAACTATGTCTCTGAACCCAATACTTGTAAGTATTACTGCTATTCTAACTCAAGAGCATATATGTTAAACCCCACTGGGTTTATCCCAGGCATGCAAGGTTGGTTTAATATATATAAATCAATCAATGTGATCCACTACATCAACAAAAGCAAGACCAAAAACCACATGGTCATATCAATAGATGCAGAGAAAGCCTTTGACAAAATACAACATCCCTTTATGATCAAAACACTACAAAAAATGGGAATAGATGGAAAATTCCTGAAGATAGTGGAGTCTATATATAGCAAACCTACAGCCAACATCATACTCAATGGTGAAAAACTGGAAGCATTTCCACTCAGATCAGGTACTAGACAGGGCTTCCCACTATCACCATTACTATTCAACATAGTGTTGGAAGTTCTTGACATAGCAATCAGGCAGGAGCAAGGAATTAAAGGGATACAGATTGGAAGAGAAGAAGTCAAACTCTCCTTATTTGCAGATGACATGATAGTATACATAGAAAAACCTAAAGAATCCAGCAAGAAGCTTTTGGAAATCATCAGGCAATACAGTAAGGTGTCAGGCTATAAAACTAACATTCAAAAGTCAGTGGCATTCCTCTATGCAAACACTAAGTTAGAAGAAATTGAAATCCAGAAATCAATTCCTTTTACTATAGCAACAAAAACAATAAAATATCTAGGAGTAAACCTAACCAAAGAAGTGAAAGACTTGTATACTGAAAATTATGAGTCACTACTCAAAGAAACTAAAAAAGACACAAAGAAGTGGAAAGATATTCCACATTCATGGGTTGGAAGAATTAACATAATCAAAATGAATATATTAGCCAGAGCCATCTACAAATTTAATGCTATCCCCATCAAGATCCCAAGCACATTTTTTAGGAGAATAGAACAAATGCTACAAATGTTTATCTGGAACCAGAAAAGACCTAGAATTGCCAAAACAATCTTGAGAAAAAAGAACAGAACTGGAGGCATCACACTCCCAGATCTCAAACTATATTATAAGGCCATTGTCATCAAAACTGCTTGGTACTGGAACCTGAACAGACACACTGACCAGTGGAATAGAATTGAGAGCCCAGAAATGAGGTCCCACACCTATGGACATCTAATCTTTGACAAAGGTGCCCAGACTATTAAATGGGGAAAGCAGAGTCTCTTCAACAAATGGTGTTGGAAACAATGGGTTGAAACATGCAGAAGAATGAAACTGAATCACTGTATTTCACCAAATACAAAAGTAAATTCCAAGTGCTACAAGGACTTGGATGTTAGACCACAAACTATCAAATACTTAGAGGAAAATATTGGCAGAACTCTTTTACACATAAATTTTAAAGACATTTTCCATGAAATGAATCCAATTACAAAGAAGACTAAGGCAAGTATAAACCTATGGGACTACATCAAATTAAAAAGCTTCTTCACAGCAAAAGAAACCACTACCCAAACCAAGAGACCCCTCACAGAATGGGAGATCTTTACATGCCATACATCAGATAAGAGTTTAATAACCAACATATATAAAGAGCTTGCCAGACTCAACAAGAAGACAACAAATAACCCCATCCAAAAATGGGGGGAGGACTTGGACAGAATATTCACCACAGAAGAGATGCGAAAGGCCAAGAAACACATGAAAAAATGCTCCAAGTCTCTGATTGTCAGAGAACTGCAAATCAAGACAACAATGAGATATCACTTCACTCCTGTGAGAATGTCATACATCAGAAAAGGTAACAGCAGCAAATGCTGGAGAGGGTGTGGGGTCAAAGGAACCCTCCTACACTGCTGGTGGGAATGCAAATTGGTCCAACCTCTGTGGAGAACAGTCTGGAGAACTCTCAGAAGGCTAGAAATGGACCTACCCTATGATCCTGCAATTCCCCTCCTGGGGATATATCCTAAGGAACCCAGCACATCCATCCAAAAAGATCTGTGTACACATATGTTCTTGGCAGCACAATTTGTAATAGCCAAAACCTGGAAGCAACCCAGGTGTCCAACAACAGATGAGTGGCTGAGCAAGTTGTGGTATATATACACAATGGAATACTACTCAGCTGTAAAAAATGGTGACTTCACCATTTTCAGCTGATCTTGGATGGACCTTGAAAAAATCATGTTGAGTGAAATAAGTCAGAAACAGAAGGATGAATATGGGATGATCTCACTCTCAGGCAGAAGTTGAAAAACAAGATCAGAAAAGAAAACACAAGTAGAACCTGAAATGGAATTGGTGTATTGCACCAAAGTAAAAGACTCTGGGATTGGTGGGTGTGGAGAATACAGGTCCATGAAGGATGATAAATGACATAGTGGGGGTTGTATTGTAAAATGGGAAACTGGGGAATGTTATGCATGTACAAACTATTGTATTTACTGTTGAATGTAAAACATTAATTCCCCCATAAAGAAATAATTTTTTTTTAAAAGAACATATATGTTAAGCTGAGGGAACAATTACCAAGTGTAGAAACTTAAAGAGTAACAGCATATGTTACTTTCCCACTAAAACCAAAACCAAAAATAATGGCTGAAGAATGGAAGACAGAATCAGAAAACATGCAATTTTTAACAAATTTCTTTTAACATAAGAACCATCACTATGGTATAACTATTTCTAAATAGTAAATGAAATACTTGACAAATATGATTTACTTCAGTGTATCCCTGACAATCTTGTTACACAATAAATTCTGATTTAACTGGTTTGGAGCAGTTTTTTTTTTTTTTTCCACCAGAGTGAGAGAAATGGGAAAGAGAAATAGATATAGTATTGCTCTACCACTCAGAAAGCTTCCCTCCTGCAGGCAAGGATCAGAGGTCCTCACTGATGGTAATGTGTGCACTCTGCCAGTTCCACTGCCACTTAGCACTAGAGCTCACTTGCAAAGCTTTCCCACTGAAGGTGGTGGCTGGAGGCTCGAACCTGGGTTCTTATACATTGAAATATCTGTGCTCAACCAGGTGCATTACCATCCAGCCCCCCAGCTCACTATTTCTAATAGACTGGATGGTGCCAATTTACTGACCCGCAGACTACTCTTTGATCGGTAAATTTTCACCCAATACCTGACTAAGAACTGTATGTGTCTTCTTTGATAAACGAAGCAAAACATTTTCAGGTTTCAACAGCTTGAAACAGGTATAGTAATTGTCAGTTGGACTAGAAAGCAAAATAAGAACAGTAGATTTGAAATGAGATTTTGAGATTATAATTGGGATTTGGTGGGTTAATAATTATGCAAATATTCCAGTACACCTCCCTTTGACTTCCTAATTGAAGCTACTATAGTCCCTCATCGTCATATAATTTATAAAACTAGAAATGAACACCAGGGGAACTGAGTTTAATACAATATGATAATAGAACAAGTCAAGAATCAGGATTTTTCCAAAATATCAATTTGTGATTACCAAAAGCAGGGGTTAAAAGAAATGGAACTGAATGAAGGTGGTCAAAAGTTACAAATATCCAGTTATAAGATAAAGTAATAGTAAATATGTGAAGTATAATTTGCTCTGTGGTATAAGTAAAAGTTCCTTAGTGTTATGAGATAACATAGACCAATTAAATTTGCTGTGGTAATTAAGTTGATGTAATTGAAATTATTATTCTCTACACCTAAATTTACACATGCTCTGTCACGTATGTCTCAGTAAAACTCTGTGAAAAAAGGAATCAGGATTCTTCCATGTCCTCTTAGAATTCTATTGAGGACTAAATGTGTTTTCGTTTTAAATCTCATGTGTGTTTCATTTTCTGCTCATTTTAAAGATAGCAATGAAGTTGTAGTTACATTAGTATTCTTTTTGACTTTGCATTGGTATTTAGTAAGGATATACAGTGTATGAGATCAGATCAGATATTAAATATATAACTGATTTTTTCCCTCCACAATATTCCTATAAGTACTACTAATACACATTTTTAAAGATAATAAAAATGAGTTTTTCCAAGGTAAGCTAGCCGATAAATAAGAGACTCAGTGTCCACTGAGATCTGCCAGAAACCAGAGCCTAAGTTCTTGTCCTGAGCTTTAATAATGTTTTTCTAAAACTAAGAAATCCATTTTTTGCATACTTGGAAAGAGAAAACCTGAGGATCATTTATAAAAATAAATTTTAGGGGGTCAGGTTGTAGCAGAGTGGGTTAAGTGTATGTGGTGCAAAGTGCAAGGACCGGCATAAGGATCCAGGTTCAAGCCCCCAGCTCCTCACCTGCAGGGAGTCGTTTCACAAGTGGTGAAGCAGGTCTGCAGGTGTCTATCTTTCTCTCCCTCTCTCTGTCTTCCCCTCTTCTCTCCATTTTTTCTCTGTTCTATCCAACAACGGCATCAATAACAACAATAATAATAACTATAAAAACGATAAAATAACCAGGGCAACAAAGGGGGGGAATGGCTTCCAGGAGCAGCGGATTTGTGGTGCAGGTACCAAGCCCCAGCAATAACCTTACAGGAAAAATAAATAAATAAATAAATAAACCCTAAGTCAACAGGTACCTCACATTTCCACTAGAGTCTATATTTCCCCCAGTCATGGAACGTTAGGGTGGGGTGCACTTTCCTGCATGCTTCTCTCAATTCAAATCAAATAATATTGCATCCGCCGATCCCAACCTAATCAACCTAAGCAAGGAGTACCATCTTAGCATACTTCACTTCAGACTGTGTCTAGAGACTTTAGGTGTGGAAAGACAAGCCTTCAGCTTCATTACTCAGGTGAGTCCTTTCCTTTCATAGTATTCTCTAATTCCATTCCAGGAGGCTCACTTCCTAACAAAGTCCCAAAACCTAGATATAAACTAGGTCCCATGAGATACAGCATATGTTCACACGTATCCATTAACTAGGGCAAAATATATACCCAAAAGCAAAAGTACATAATATTCTGCAGTGAGTACCCCCCAACACTTCATCTGCACTATTCCAGCCTTTAGGTCCATGATTGGTCAACAATTTGTTTGGCTTTGTATGTTAACTCTCTTTTCAGCCACCAGGTTCCAGATGCCAGCATGATGCCGACCAGACTTCCCTGGACAGAAGACCCCACCAATGTGTCCTGGAGCTCTGCTTCCCCAGAGCCCCACCGTACTATGGAACATGAGAGGCAGGTTGGGAGTGGATTGACCTGTCAACACCCATGTTCATCGGGGGAGCAATTACAGAACAGAAGCCAGACCTTCCACCTTCTGCATCCCACAATGACCTTGGGTCCATACTCCCAGAGGGATAAAGAATAAGAAAGCTGTCAGAGGAGGGGATGGGATAAGGATATCTGGTGGTGGGAATTGTGTGGAGTTGTACCCTTCTTATCCTATGGTTTTGTTAATGTCTCCTTTTTTAAATAAATAAAAAATAAATAAATTTAAAAAATAGCTTCCAGGAGCAGTGGATTCGTGGTGCAGGCACCGAGCCCCAACAATAATCCTGGAGGCAAAATAAATAAATAAATAAACAAATACATAAATTTCAAGACATTTCTGGCTTACTGGGAAAATTATGTTATTTGTTTACTTATTTATTTATTTATTTATTTTTATATTACAGAATTACATGTCAACAGCGGTTTGAATTCATACCATTCCCACCACCAGAGTTCTGAATCTTCACTCTCTCCACTGCCATCCACCACAGTTCCCCTAAGGTTGTAGACATGGGCCAACCATCATCCCTACAACTATCTGTCTACATTTATACATAATTGCCCCCTTTTTTTTCTGATTCAATCCTCTCTTCCCCTCCTGTCGTTAAAATTTGGGGGCGCCAGCAGGCCGGGCTAGCTTCGCTGCGGTGAACAGAGACTCGAGGACACACAGCTGAGCTGAGAAGCTGCAGTTTAATCTTTATTCACGAGCAGGCAAATCACCACACCATGTGCTTCCCCATCATTCTCCTCCAGCGGCTGCTGCTGGGACTCTGGACCTCCTTAGCATAGGGGGTGGGGAGAAAGAGGCGTGAAACTAGCAAGGGCCAAACCAATTCTCCCAGAGGTGGGGGGAAGGAGACCAAACCAATATAACCAACAAGTCACCCTTTTCTTTTTAACTAAATGACCACAGTATCAGGGGTGTGGGGTGAATAGAAACCTATATCGTACAGGCATTTTCAAAAAAGAAACTGGCACAAACATGGAGGAACATGTAAGCGAGTAACAAGAACCAGTGTGTTGCCAAGGGAAGGCCTGAGGGGGACCTTTTTTTGCCTCTGGGGGGCATTACTTGCCTCGATGGGCATTTTCTAGCATGGGGGGAGGGTGAGGCCTAGAGTCTCAAGGCAGCTGGCTAGAGTCAGTCTTTGAGAAACCCAGCAGCATAAAGGGAAGCTGCTAGTTTTGTGCAAAGTGTCCGAGGTGTACCAGTGGGTCCGATAGAAGTGCGAGTCCAAAGCAGATGTCCACCGAAGAATTGCCAAGGGGTGAATTGTTGTACATCTGTCTTGATGGGGAATGTCAGCCATCGGAATTCTGCTTTTCTGTAGAGAACTTGACAGTTGCAATTCACTTACTTATGAAACAAAACTTGTAGCAGGTTAGAAGTTTACCACAATTGATAACTCTATTACAATTGGAAGTCCCTTCTAGCACGATTCCAAGGCTATTTAAAATTCAAACAACAAAATGTGGAAAGGTAAACATGAACCATAGAAAGAAAAAAGCCTCAGGCATGAGAATTATTAGCATAACCATAGCGCAATCTAACATTTCTAATTGAGAAGGAATTTGAGACTTTTACACATCAACAATGTCTTTTTAACCTTTTGTTACACCCATTCAAGATGGAGACACACCCTAGGTGTGCGCAGGTTTTTTTTTTTTTTGACCAACTTAGTTAAAATGTATTGATTGTTAACTAATTTTTACCTCAGACTTTAAATGTAAGTTAATTTTATCTTTATGAGAATTACGTTGAAAACCTTTTTCATTTAACTTTGTCTGGTAAGAATATAGCCTTAAAGTTACATTCTTAACCTTAAAGTTAATGTTACCAAACTTTAAACACACACATACACATTGTCTTCAATACACAAGGAGAGAAACCTTTGTTACGAAGACATGTCATTTCAAACACAAATTCAGATCTGTACTGTCTTAGCCGTTCGGGGAATGCGTTTTCCAGCGGTGACCTCTTGGGCAACTTCAGCTTTAGGAATTGTAGGTTGCGATCTCTGCACATATCTCTGGTTATTCTAGCTCGTCTGCATTCAGACCGGAGCTGAGGATCTCGGCCAGGGGGCCCAGTTTCGGCAGGGAGCCTGCGGTCTCCAGGTGGTCTGGGATCTGTCCAGACTTCATAGCAGGAGGGCGGGTGGGCCAGCTGTGCAAAAGGTGAGCGCCTAGGTGCCCCGGGGTGGTGCCTGTCCACCATGTCTTCTGCCCTGCTCCCCGTGGCCGAACAGCATGGGGGAGCCCACGCCCAATGTCCCGCGCCACGCAGCAGACAGACGGCTCTTGCGGGCTGGCATTGGGCGTAAACCACAGAGTGGTCCAGAGATAAATGTTCCAAAAACAGGGAAACAGTCTCGTGAAGAAAGGGCAGAGGCCTTTGGAGATCTCTTCACAAGAAGAAGAGAAGGCCATAGTGCATAGGTAGCCAAATTGTCTTCACTTATCTGAGAGATGTAAAGGTCCAGTCCCACGTTGTAGGTGCCATTTGTCATTATAATTCGGGGGTGCCAGCAGGCCGGGCTAGCTTTGCGGCGGTGAACAAAGACTCAGGGACACACGGCTGGGCTGAGAAGCTGCAGTTTAATCTTTATTCATGAGCAGGCAAATCACCACACCATGTGCTTCCCCATCATTCTCCTCAGCGGCTGCTGCTGGGACTCTGGACCTCCTTAGCATAGGGGGCGGGGAGAAAGAGGGGTGCAGAACTAGCAGGGGCCAAACCAAATCTCTCAGAGGTAGAGGGAAGGGGACCAAATCAACACGAAGAATACCAACACCCTCCAAGCCACTCATGACATTATAGCTACCTCCATATGTTCCTCTCCTTTTCCATCTCTCTCTCTCTCTCTCTCTCTCTCTCTCTCTCTCTCTCTCTCTCTCTCTCTCTCTCTCTCTCTCTCTGGGTGCTGATGGAGTGGCAGTTCAGAGTCTTCTTATCTTCATCCTATCACTTGTTCTCTGCTGGGGTATGGATTAAGGTTGTTTATAGGGAGCAGAAGGTAGGAGTTCTGGCTTCTGTAATTGCTTCTCCACCTAGCATGGGCAATGACAAGTTGATTTATAGCCCCAGCCTGGGAAAGTGATGTTATTCATCTCACACTGGATTACCAATAATCTCATATGTACCTGATTTTAATTTGCATGATGATGAATTCTGACCGTGTGCACATTTCTTTCTGTGGGGACTGCTTTTACACTATGCATCTGTCAGCCCTAAATTTAATTTGTAGCCGCAGCTACCACAACAGTATCCTCCCAATGCCAACTACACCATATCAGTGTTTCTGCAATGACAAGTTTTTAAATATATAGATTTTGGTGTGAGTGTGTGTGCACTTATATCATGATAACAGGACTATGAATGCATCATGGAATATTTTCCAGATAAATGGATCCAAAGTGGAAAATCATCACTCCAGCCTCTTTTAAGTTTCTGCTGATGATTCTTTGTCCTTTCATTAAGAAATATTTTGTTTTTTTTTTTGCTAATAGTAAATAAATACATTAACATATCATTGTATTATGCTTTGCATACAGTGTACAACCAATAAAAATTAAATTAATAATATTATTATTTTTTGAAAACTATTAAGGAAGAGAATTCCAAAAGCTTCCAGTCACTCTTCTCTTTACAACTTTTACTCCATGTGTCAAGAAGTCAACAATGGAGTTTATGGCTTTCAATCTAACCTTAAAATCAAACATGAGGGAACTGGATAAAGAATCAGATATTGATCTCTGCTCCACTGAAGTAGAGTCAACTAAAAAACTCTCTTATTGTCTGATGCTCACAAGTTCTCAGTATGTCTGACAGATCACAGCATTTTTTCTGTATACCCCAGGGCATGTGCTAGCTCAAAGAACTAACTGCAAAAGCCCCAGGCAGTTCCCTTCCTCAGTGCATAGTCATCCTAATGGCTGAAGTTCCTTTGGTTGAAAGCTAAAAATAAAAAATAGAATCTGTGATTTTTGTCACAAAATAAATTTACAAGAGTACCTAGCCTTCATTTTAATGTTTACAAATTTTAATTTGGAAATTGAATAAAAAGTCAAAACTCTCTTATGTGGCTCTTTGATTGTCATACCTAGAGTTTTGGAGGGTTAGTCTGAATTTTCCAAATTGAATATTTTATTGGTATATACTATTAATTTCTGGAATACTTATGACAGATCAGCAAATACCAAAGATGTTTGTGAGCACAGATAGGTTTTTATTACCACAGTGATTCACCTACTTCTTCACCTACACCACCCCTACACACATATACCCAGGCCTTAATTCAGTACATATATGCATGCTGCTATGCCATGTTGTCTCTGCCATGCTGGGATTCTACATGCCAGTGAAATCAAAGATCTTATTGCAAATATTTCTTTATTCTTTCACCACAGGTAAAGTGCGCAACTGTTTTTATAGAAATTTTCTAAAATGCTGGGAAAATTATGGTGGTTGTGGTTAGGAAGGGCAGATCAGAGGAGGGTGCAGTACACTGGTCACTAATAAAACTACAAATAATGCTATGACTTTTCTCACCTCTGGTTTTCTCAAAACATGGCTCAGGGAAGGCTTGTGCGATAGCTAAATGATAAATGAATGAAGTGTACACACATCAAAAAAAAAAATCACGGGGCCGGGTGGTGGCGCACCTGGTTGAGCACACGTTACAATACGCAAGGACCTGGGTTCAAGCCCGCAGTCCCCACCTGCAAGGGGAAAGCTCCACAAGTGGTGAAACAGTGCTGTAGGTGTCTCTCTGTCTCTCACCCTCTCTACCCCTCCCTTCCTTCTTGATTTCTGGCTGTATCTATCCAATCAATAAATAAAAGATAAGTGAAAAGATCACTTTCACATCCTTATATCTTGAAATATTTTAATTTTTAAAGATTTATTTATTCATTCATTCGTTTATGAGAAGAGAGAGAACCAGAGCATCAGTCTGGTACATGTGATGCTGGGGATCAAACTCTGGATCTCATACTTGATGGTCCAATACTATATCCATTCTACCACTTCCCAAGACACTTTTTTAAAAGAAAATAATTTTATTAAAGAACTGTTAGTATACAGGATTATTATTATTACAAGGTACTTAATATAAAATCACAAAGAAGTACATGTACATTTAGTGACACATTATGTATCTAAATCTAAATAACACTCTTCTGTGCTTGGTCAACAATTTTCAGAATTCATTCACTTTCAGGAAAATATGTCAGAAACTAACCTGTTCTGGGACACGGGGTGGGGCACTACAGACCAAGTTAGTACTTGAAACTGGAGCTGAACAGCCAGTGAATTTATGAGATAGCAGTTAACCAAATTATCACTTATGAGAGATTGGTTGGTTGTACATCCAGTAACATATTATAGTGTGCTAAGACCTGAGTTCAAGTCCCCAGTCCCTTCCTATGGAGAAGGTTAGGGGGAGCTTCACAAGCAATGAAGCAGTGCTGTAGGTGTCTCTCTATCTCTTTATCTCCCCATTCCTTTTCAATTTCTCTGTTCTGTCCAAAAGTAAATAAAATATTTAAAAAATCATTACTTATGGTTCCTTTGAGTCATGGTGCCATTAAAGCCTGGGTTTATGTGCAATGTGAAGGCTGAAAGAGTGCGGCTGAAAGAAAATGATGAATTTAAGGGTTATGTGGTATAGCGATGGACAATTAATGGCCAAAAGTGGGCTCTATACCTCTTAGAATGGTGCTTATACCTTAAGAACAGGTAAATGAATCCTGACAATTTTGTAAAAAAAAAAAAAAAAATGTCCTGCAGCAGATAGGTAATGACTCAGTGGTATATCACAGACTTGTATTAAGGGCCTAAGTTTGCTCCCCAAATCTGTATATGCCAGGTGCCAGAGTAGGAGTGACCCTTTAATCCTTTCTCTCTCCCATTAAGCAAACAAAGCTTTTTAAAATTCTTTTGGGCCTAGGTGATGGCACATCCGGTTGAGCATATACATCATAGTGCATAAGGACCTGGGTTCAGGTCTCTGGTCCCCACCTGCAATGGGAAAGCTTCATGAGTGATGAAGCAGTGCTGCAAGACTCTATCTATCTATCTATCTCTATCTCCCTCACCTCTCTCAATTTCTGTCTCTATCCAAAATTAATCAATTAATAATTAATGGGCTGGGGAGACAGTATAATGGTTGTGCAAAAAATCTTTTCATCGCAGGTTCAACCTTGAGCACTACCATGACAAAGAGATTAGCAGTGCTCTGGTATCTATCTCTATCTCTAACTCTGTATCTCTTTCTGTATCTTTCTTACTCCCTAAATAAATAAAACATTTTTTAATTCTTCCTCTATTTGCCCATTGTGAAAGAGTAGAATGTTTATACTTTGTTTCCAAAATATTAGTGATTCCGTAATGACTCAACCATGGTGATAAAACAGAACCTCCTGTTCATGCTCCTATAGTGTAGTTTTGACAAGTCATTTGGTCTATTTAAAATCAGCTCCACATTACAAATTGGCAAAGTTCGACATCATTATTTTCATCTCTGAAAAACTCTCCTTAGTCAAAGTCTACTTGCCCATGTTCTGTTCCCACCTAACGTGGGTTCCATTTGGCTTGACTGAGCATGGTAATAAGGCAAAAAAGATAAAACTGACATTGCAGAGCTGCCAATTCTGAGTAATATAAGCAAAACATAATATAGTTACTCAGCATTTCTCTAATGTTTTATTATCCTTTTCAAACAACAATTAGCCATTAATCAATACAAACTATAGTCACAAACCATAAAGAATACCCAGATAAAGGAAATTATCACTGGTAAGATATACCGAGTCAAAAGCAGAGAAAATGACATTCTAAATTTGTGATCGAATGATTACTTGGGTGCATCATGTGTATTTTGGGTACAGATTTATATTACATAATGTTCAGATGAATATCACAATTTGGACTGGCTCCGAACTCTTGGGTCCTCTCATTCTCTCTCTAGTTCAGCCACCTTGTCTCACCTGGAACTTAGATAATAGTTAATCTTCCGGATAACATTTCACAACCACTATCCTGACTTTCCTATACATTTTGACAATTGTTACAACTATTCAACCTTCCTGGCCATTATGCAAGACAATGCTTCACATAACCACGACCCCATTAATTTAAACTCAAAATCCTTCCTGAAAGCCCACATTGCCTTTGTCCCTGCTATCATCTCCCTTGCTTTGCTCCTGTCACTCTGACTTCTCTTTCATTTTATATGTGATGGACTCCTCCAAGAGTCCTCTCCTCTTTTGGGGCTATACTTAACTCTCCTGTACCTGCCCAGTTCCATTTCTTTCTTTCTTTCTTTCTTTCTTTCTTTCTTTCTTTCTTTCTTTCTTTCTTTCTTTCTTTCTTTTCCTTTTTGTTGCCCTTGTTGTTTAACATTGTTGTGGTTATTAATGTCGTTGTTGTTGTTGTTGTTGAATAGGACAGAGAGAAATGGAGAGAGGAGGGGAAGACAGAGAGGAGGAGAGAAAGACAGACACCTGCAGACCTGCTTCACCGCTTGTGAAGCGACTTCCCTGCAGGTGGGAAGCCGGGGGCTGGAACTAGGATCCTTACGCAGGTCCTGGCGATTTGCGCCATGTGCGCTTAATCCGCTGCGCCACCACCTGACTCCCACCCCAGTTCCATTTCTGTCTGCCTCTTCTTCCTTAGCCTTACCTTCCCTGTTCATGACTCAGCTTTTGTGGAACTCTATCTTTATTTTCTGTGGTGGTGTCCCTTAAACCTGGTATTCCCCAGAAGCATTTCCCTCTTTTATTCAACTTTCAATCATATTAGCAGTAATAGCATTGGCTGAGTGTAAATCAGTAATCAATGACTAAACTTAACTTTAATAATGAAGCACTTAGTGAAATGTCAACATCAAATTCTATTTTAAAATAGTAGGAATTGATTGGAAATGGAAATCTCCGAAAATTGGTGGTTCAGATTTTCCAGTGAAAATATAAAGGAATCATAATTTATTCTACAAAAATAATGAATGCCTAATAAATTCTGTGGAAAACAATGTTAAAGAGGATGTTTTTTAAAAATATATATATTCTTGAGCTCAAAAAGAGCACCTCTGGTCACCACCACACCTAAAGAAAGTACATCAATCTGTCTTTTCTACTCTCATGATTGTCACTTTAGGGGTGCATTTTCTCTGTGTCCCAACTGATCTTTGAGTCTATTTCTATTTTATACTTTTTGCTATTACCTCTCTGTTCCACGTTTTATTACTTTTCTCTGTGTCTCATATTCTTACTCCCCAGGAGAACATCTTATTGCTTTAGAGTAACGATGGTAACGATGGTCATCAATAGTTGCACTGAGGTAACTATTCTTATCTGTATTTAATAATAGCAGTTAGCCTCCTTCACATATATTTTTGAACAAGCACCTGTTAAAGTAGGCAACCATGGAGACAGAAACAAAGACAGTGGAAATTATGGCAGAAATGCATATATAGCAAAGACCACATAGAGTGATTCAGCAAGATCTACCTAATGTAAGACTGCCTGTTCAGGACCAAAATGGTGTCCGCCCACCTTCAAATATGTGAATCACAAGGTCTGAGTCAGTCCTCACAAGTATGAACTGTCCAATTACAAACTATAGCAGTGGGATTAAGAAAACCATTAAAAACTCTAAATTGCTTAACCTCCAATCCTTTTTTCTCCTTTGCAGAAATGCCCCTTTTTGGTGAGGGGGTATTATTTCCTAAATAAGTGCCCAATTGATTCCTTTTCTAAGAAATTTTCTCTTAACATATTAATGGCTCCTATGCTCACTGACACTTCTTGTGCTTGCTTAATCCTTCCTAATGTAAGGACTTGAAAGGCCCAAAAAGGGAATTGTGAATTACCTGCTAACAGACCCAGCCATGGGATAAGACAAATTTAGCCTACAACTTGCTTAGTGTAAGACCAGGAATTTGACCAATCTAGCAAACTTCACAGCACAGGCGAAACCTTTAGTCCAGCTTCTCAACTTTGCATCTTTAGAACTTTTCAGAGTGAATTCCTTGCCAGTTATAAAACAATAGTAACTAAAGGAAGTTTGGAAAAGTAGCTTGCTGTCAACAAGCTGGGTGTTGTCTGACTCAGTTCTTTTTAAGACTAAGACATTATATACAAAAGGATAAAAGAAAACTTAGAAATCATTAAGACTCTTAAAGACACATTAAAATTTGACATTCTTACTAAATTTATTTGTTGAAATTCAAATAGACGATGAAAAAAGCACGTCTGTAATGTCTTTGAAAAAATATACCATCTGTGTATGGCTTTGTTTGATGATTCTCAGTATGCTGAATTAAATATTAAAATTACCTCCCTTCTAGTTCTAGTAAGCATCTGAACTGATACATAAATTGTAGATTTCATTTTAGATTGCTAGTTAAATTCATGAGGTAAAGATGTGCTTCTGACATGTTAGAGGAAAATGAACAATTGCTCTGCACTGGCTGGCATGTCCTAAAAGAAGGCAGCATCTGGATAAAGTTCAACATGCAATTTCAGTTTTTGTCACATTTTGAATAAAAACAGTTGGCTGAGCAACTACCTATTTAAGTTATTGAAAGCTGGTGATTACAAATAAGTGTCCTGGATAATAATTAGAATGGCATAAAAAAAAATCACTCAGAGTATGAAGAGCTTGGATATAATTCCAGAAGTAGTTTTCCCTTAAATTGAATGGTACAGATGAAAGCAGTTCTTTCTTCAAAGAATGGCTATTCTCAAACTATTGCAATCACTGATGGAGACTGCATAGACTCGGGTTAATTAACACTTCAGAGGTTTGGGTTTTTCAAAATGCAGCAAAAATAAAGTAAAATAAAGATTAAAGTTCATGTTTATACCCCTCCTTTTTAAAAACATGAAAGCATCACATTCTTAAAGACATCTGACTCCCAGCATCCAGGCTTTTATGAGAAACACAGTAAAAAAAAGCAAAAAGATAAATTCTGGTTTGAAACATAACATGAGTTAAGACAGCCACTAGAGGACAGTCAGAACCCTGGTGATGTTGCAAGGGAAGCCCTTAGTTCAGAATCTTAAAATGAAAGCTACTTTACTAATTTTCAAAGCATTTGATTGTTGAGCAGAAAGCGTGGAAGGCAGAGAGGATAGGAAAGAGAAAGCATCAAGTATGCTTCTGATCAGATTTGCTTAACATTAATGAGAAACGGCAGTAAAAACATTCCACAAGCCTGCAAGGGTTTCTCCTGGCACATATTTTCATGACAGCATGATGATAGCGCCACATCTGACTTGTGCCTTAGGGACAACAGTTGTAGGACAGTGATTCAGCACATATGATGAAATCAGGTCAGTCTGCCAATGTGCTGATTTAACACTGTCTCCAAATCAGCAAAAGATCAAGGAAACTGGACAAATGAAACCATCACAAATTACAAACTTAGTCTTACTTTATGGAACATTCAAAGGTAGATGTATTTGTAAGTCATTCAGTGTGTGTGTGTGTGTGTGTGTGTGTGTGTGTAATATAAGAGATGCCTGTTAGATTCCAAAGTCAGAATTATCACTTTTTTTTTGAAATTTCCATAGCTTTATTTAACCCATGCTATTTGTAGCAGGTGAGAAGAAATTACTCACATGATTACTAAAATGCTTATGTAAATATAGATCAAGTGGTGACAGACATAGAAACTCATTCTCTAAAAAATCTTTCCAAAAATGGTATTAGGTGAGGAGTGTGAAGGAAAAGCACAAGAATTAATTCTAAATACTATATGAATCTTTCATTTTAAAGCTAAAAAGTATCTTACGTTTCTCAGCCCATTTCCATAGATTTTATCCTATCATTTTTCTCTCAGACATTTTAAAACAGAAAAACTGACAGACTGTGATATTACATATGAGAAATTTTTCCACATCAGCTACTACTGAATTGACCATAAAAAATAAAGCTCTTGATGTGGTTTTCAAATTTAAAGTAACAAACGAATGTTTAAAAGTTGTAGGCATAGTGATAATGAAGGGAAGAAGTCACTGGCAACACATTTAAATTTCCTGAAGGAAAGCTCAGCCAGTCAGTGTTGAGACTTCCATGAATAGCACTCTGGCTTCTTGGAGGAAAGGACTCTATGCTCATCAAACTGAGATAATAGAGAAAAACTACATTCTTGCTCCTCCAGAATGAAGTGACTAACCCTAACTTGTTGACAGTAAAAACGCAGCAGGTATGAGATTTAGGACCGGGCCCCCATAGGACCTTGCCCTCAACCTGGATCAACAATGGTAGACAATGTTCCATCCTCTGAAGGGAGGATGGACAACATACTTTATGCTACACCTGAGGAAGATGGGTCCTGATATTGGGGCAGCTTGGAACGTTCCTACTCAGGACCACAGAATGTGAGCTCAGATCTAGAGGGATGCAGAGGTCACATAGGTTTCCCAAGCTAGTTATGGGCCCCAGATCACATCAAATCGATAGAGTTTACAGTCAACAATATTTATACCCCTTTCCCATATTAGGAAGCTACTCTCTTCCCTGATCCAGCTTTCAGGTACTTTTTCCAGCCATGACATCATCTCCCCAGACAATAACTTAGATCCACTGGCATATCAGATTTCAGGCTCAAAGGCAAAAAGAAAAAGGAAAAAACAAACAATCTAGTATAGCCACAGACCCTTTGGAATTTAACTAAAATATGCCTATTAGCTACCTACAAAATGGAGACTCCCACACCCAACTCTTCATCTGCACTATTCCAGCCCTAAGACCCATGATTGGTCAACAATTTGTTTGGCTTTGTATGTTAACTCTCTTGTCAACCACCAGGTTCCAGATGCTAGCATGATGCCAACCAGACTTCCCTGGACAGACAACCACACCAATGTGTCCTGGAGCTGTGCTTCCCCAGAGCCCTTCCCACTAGGGAAAGAGAGAGACACGCTGGGAGTATGGATCGACCCATCAACATGCTTGTTCAGTGGGGAAGGAATTACAGAAGCCAGCCTTCTGCATCCCACAATGACCTTGGGTCCATACCCCCAGAGGCTTAAAGAATAGGAAAGCTATCAGGAAAGGGAATGGGATAAAGAGTTACGGTGGTGGGAATTGTGCAAAATACCCCCTCTTATCCTATGGTTTTTTTCAATGTTTCCTTTTTATAAATAAAAAATTTTAAAAAATAAAAAAGAAATTTAGGACCAAGACCTAAGCACTTGTCTAATAGCTACAGTTAACTCACTTAATATATTTAATTTTATTTTTGTTAGAAAATACATGTTAATATGAATATACAGAAACACAAATAATCTTGCCTCTAATAATCTATGTGACCTTGCCTTTCCTTTTCCCTCCATGAGCAAACATGGCATGGAAACAGTAGAATCAGGCGTGTGTCATAGTATTTGACCAGGCTGGAGTCATGAGAGTGTATCTACCTGTTTTTTAAGAAGTAGAGGTATCTGAATTCATAATTTTTAAGATTCCAGAAGAGGCTTTCACAGCTGCAGTCGTTCTGAGAATCAAAGGGTTTTAGAGTGCTGAGTGGTGGTACACTTGGTGGAGCACATGTATTACAATGTGTAAGGACCTGGGATCAAGCCCCCAGTCCTCATCTGAAGAGGGAAAGCTTTGCAAGAGGTGAAGCAGGTCTACTGGTATCTCTTTGTCTCTCTTACTCTCTAGCCCTTCTCTCTTAATTTCCCTGTCTCTATCTTGATTTCTCTCTATAGCTGAATAAATAAAACATTATTTCAAACAAAGGATTTGTACATCTGGTTGTACTGCAAGAAAAGAACCTAGACTATAGGGCAGGTTGTAATAGAAATTAGACATAATAGACAATAATAACTACAACAATAAAACAAGGGCAACAAAAGGGAATAAATAAATATTTAAAAAATACTTCCTTTTTAAATATATTTTGCATGGTCCTATCCAATCTACATTATAGTCACTTTTGGAAGTAAAAGTTCAAGGTGATATACCTTACAATATTCATTATGAGGAAGAAATCAGAAAGGGGTGGAGCTCATTCAACATACTTCTTTAGGGACATTTCTAATGCAATTTAATCCTCCATCCAGAGGCAAGACTAAAAGCATTGATGAGGTTCTCCACTTTGTTCTCAGGGGTCTGTGCTACCTCAGGACATGTCCTGAATGTCATCTGTATGGGTCACATAGCTCCCATAATGACAGTTTTTATGCATTTGAATGTTTTAGGAGACTGGATTCTTTGAACTTTTATCTGGTTTGTAGCTTCATTTCTACTGCTTCTCTCTAGATTCTCTTCTTATTCCCAAACCTCCTCCAGCTTATGATATGTGTGAAATTTCTTGATCTTTCAACATGTACTCCATCAAAATTCCATATATTCCTTTACTAGGACTGAATCATGCCTGAGAATGGATACTGAGGGGATGTGCTACTACAAGTAAAAGAAGAGGAAAATAACTATGCCTAGCGCAAAAACAAAAACTGAAACAAAATGTACTTGTTTTGTTTATTTTACAGTTGGGAGGAAATTTTAAGAGATAATAGGCTCAGATGTTTAACAAAATAGGACCAAATGGTCAGGAAAATATGTGTGGAGGAGCTTGAGTACTAAGCATGATTTTTTTTTTTGTCCTTCTCCCTTCCTCCTTTCTCACTCCATGATTTTTTTTATTCATTCTTCATAATTCACATGTAAGTAGACAAAACAAGAACACTTCTTTTAAATATATGAAAAATTAGAGAAATGGAAAGAGATCAAACATAATTTTATGGTTGTTGTTGTTATTATTACCATCAGGGTTATCACTGGGATTTGGTGCCAGCATGATGAGTCTGCCACTCCCAGTGGCCAATTTTCCCTTTATTTATTTATTTTTCTCCAATCTGTTTTAATTAGTAAAACAGATGAAATTGAGAAGGGAGAGGGAAATAGAAAGGAAGAAAGATACCTGAAGATCTGTGCCACCACTTGTGAAGGGCCCCCCCTGCAGGTGGGATGTAGGACCTCAAACCCAGGTCCTTGTGTATAATGATGTGTGCACTCAATCAGCCCACCACCACATGGCCATCCTTCAAAAATAGCAAAAGTATGGTCAAACTGTCTTTAACATAAACTATAACACTATTGTTTTTCCATGAGAAAATAGAGGAACAATTATGTTTGTGGTAAGTCTGCTGTGTCTATTTTAATCTTCAAAATACTTTCATATATCTATCTTTCACAACTCAATATGTCAAGATATAATGGTTTCCCAACTGTAAGCATCTGTTGAGGACTTTGTTTATACTCTTTAAGGTTATCATAATTGTTCTTAACATTTTAGTTAGAATCATGTGATTAACAGAAACAGAGACGCATTCCTGGCACCTGTACCTACAAATAGTTGTTCACCAAACTTTTTTTTTTTCCTTTCTCCCCAAGAACATTGCTGACAGACAAATCATAGCTCTCTTTCCACTTGGACTCAATTTTATGATTAGGTGTTGGTCAATGAAATACGAATAGAACAAAAAGTATACAAATACTAATAATAATGATATATCAATGGAAGTGTATATGACGTTCAAGCCTCACACACAGTTTTTTTTCTTCCTCTAACAATCATTGAATCAAGAAGTATAAGGCTAAAGAGAAGACTACTAAAGAGCCTACATTGCTGCTTAGAGAAAAGTTACCCAGTTGAGCTATCCAACTAGGATGAGACTCTAATATGAGTGACAAGCTTTTAGGTCTTTATCCAAAACCTTTAGCTTTGAAATTTTAAAGTTTTGTATTATTGGAGTTGGCCTGTTATGACTAACATATTATGCTGAGAAAATTGATGCTATTATGAAGATAATCATGGATACAAACTGGAGTGGAAAAACTGAACTGCTGGAGATTGATGTGAATGAAAAATCTGCCTGTTATCTCCTTCTCTGTGTTACTGGCAAACAAAGGATAAGATTGAAATAAGATAACTGTGGCAAAAAAAAAAAAAGTGGATATTCAAGACAAAAAAACACTTAGAACAAACTGTGTGCTAGAAATCAATAATTAATCACAAAATGGGTTTGGTAAATAGTCCTTATATGAAAGGTGGAGACCAAAAACTCCAACAAAGCACAATTAACTAGAAGTTTGCATAGGAGAAACAAACCAGGTCTGTAGAGACCGAAAGAATACCAGCAAAAGGGGCTGTAGAATGGAGGTAGGAAGCAGGACTTGAGAGATTTCTTTCTTTCTTTCTTTCTTTCTTTCTTTCTTTCTTTCTTTCTTCCTTCCTTCCTTCCTTCCTTCCTTCCTTTCTTTCTTTCTCTTTTTTTCTTCCTTTCTTTCTCTCTTTCTTTCTTTCTTTTTTTCTCTCTCTCTCATTCTTTGCTTTAATAATGATCAACAAGACCATAGAATAAAAGGAATACAATTCCACACAATTCCCATCACCAGGGTTCCTCACACCACCCCCTCCATTGGAAGTTTTCCTATTCTTTATCCCTCTAGGAGTATGGATCCAGGATCATTATGGAATGCAGAAATTTCTTAAAGAAGGCCCCGATGGATTTTCTTTTCTTTCTTCTGACCACAATGCTGCTCAGCTGTGGCATAGCCTTATAGTGGTATTGGGAATTATAAACTGTCTTCTCCCCCCACAAGAAGATTTTCAAATCTATCAAGCACCCATACTTTCAGCTCTAAAACTTTCAGTCTCCATCATTCCTCATCTTCTTCAATCTTTCCAAATTAAATCTTATTTTTTAATCAGTTGATAACTGTTTTATACCCTAAACTCTCTTTTAGGGTAGATAGGCTACTTCCTTCTTCTTCTAGCATTTGCCCTTCTTCCGTAGCCAGTCAACAGCGTCAGGTTGAGCCTGATGTAAAGTTTCGAGACCTCCTTTGAATCTGGAGAGGTGGCAGTCGTTGACTATGTGGGTCATAGTCTGTCTGGAGCCGCAGGGGCAGTTCGGGTCGTCTCTGGCTCCCCAGTGATGGAACATAGTGGCGCACCGGCAATGGCCTGTTCGATAGCGATTGAGGAGGGCCCAATCATAACGTGCTAGGTCAAAGCCGGGTTGACGCTTGCAGGGGTCTGTGATGAGGTGTTTGTTCTTTACCTCAGCTGACTGCCAACTCTGTTTCCAAGAGACTAGAACAGAGAAGTTCAATGTAGGCGTAGGGGACCAGATTGGGTGACGAGACGTCAAGCGTTGGACAGGGTGGGCGAAGATATCCGCGTATATTGGCAGGTCCGGTCGAGCGTAGACGTGGGAAATGAACTTAGATGATGCCGCATCCCGACGAATATCTGGCGGGGCGATGTTGCTAAGAACTGGCAGCCATGGAACTGGAGCCATGGAACTGGCAGCCATGGAACTGGCAGCCATGAAATTATCCTCATGGAGGAATATAATTTGGAATCGACCAAGTGGACATGGGGGCTGGGGAACCATACTGGGGCACAGTATTCTGCAGTGGAATAGCATAATGCCAGAGATGATGATCATAGCTGGCCAGTCTTGCAATGATGTTATTCCTCGCGCCCACCTTTGCTGCAGTTTTTATGAGATGTTTGTGAAATGACAGGGTGCGATCGAGAGTAACGCCAAGATAGACTGGCTGGGCTTCATGCCGGATTCTCGTATCACCAAGCTGCACATTAAGCTCACGTGAGGCCAAGGCATAGTGTAGATGGAAAACAGATGATACCGTTTTTGCAGTGCTAGGGATTAGTCGCCATTTTTTACAGTAATCAGATATCAGAGACATGAGACTTCCTGATCCTAACATAGACAATCTGACCTAAAGTTCTCTAAACCAGATACAAACTTTAGTTGCATCTCCAGATATCCCCAGGGCATGATTCATACTTACACTTGATAGACTGCCAACCAATAAAACAGCAGCACCTTCTAGATTCTTCCCTGTCACAATGAAACACAATTCATGATACAATGTCTTGAATTTCTTTCTTTTCTTTTTTATCTTTTTTTTTTACCAGAGCACTGCTCAGCTCTGGCTTATGGTGGTGTAGGGGGTTGAACCTGGGACTTAAGAGCCTCAGGCATGAAAGTCTCTTTGTATAACCATTATGCTATACCCCCACCCTTCTTTTCTTTTTTTAATGTCTTGAATTTCTATGTAGCACTCCTGGTAAGATATAAATAACAATATCCTTCCCTAATTTTAATGGTTTTCTACAGCTGCCTGCTACCAAGCAAGGTTGAGCAATCTTCCTCTGAAGGGAACACCCATCTTTCTGGGAAAGTTTAGGCACATTCCTTCCTAGAAGAGACAACAGGAAAGACTAAATAGACTTTGGCAGAATTGTAAGATTTATGTGACTTAAAAAATGAGATTTTTCAGTGATGAGATGGTATGATAGTGAAATCATTTATTTTATATTGTCCACTGTCTCTAAAAGATACTCAATACCTTTGCACATACATCCTTTATCCCTAACATATTTAGTTTGATCTCACATGCCAGGTTAGGTAACTGATTTTGTCTAAGGGTTCCCAGAAGCTATTGGTAATGCAAAAACTGCTCTTATTCAAAGAATAACTAGGTGGAGACTAGAATCTGAATCCTACTCCTTTTGAGTTCAAGGACCTTGAGCCAACTAGTTAAATCTGCCCTACAAATTGTTACCTATAAAATGGGAATAGGTGTGGCCTTATACTTGGCATAGTGGGTAAAACATTGGGCCTTCAAACATGAAGTCTTGAGTTTGATCCCTGACATTACATGTGCCAGAGTGATAGGCTGGCTCTCTCCCTCTGTATTTCTCATAAATAAATAAATACTTTTAAAAAGTTTTTTTTTTGTTTTACTCTCATGAAAGTGATTTTTTTTTTCTCATAGTATTGAAAACATCCCTGAGTTCTCAATATAAAATAGGCCTCCAGTAATTCTACATCACATTGCTCTGGTTTGTCTTCAGAAGTTTCATCATTATCAGAACTTGCATTCTAATTTAACCTTAAAATCCACCTTAATTTTTAAAATAAATAATAGCAGACCTGAAAAAATGTCCACAATGAAAAACTTAACTGTCCAGTTTTGAAATCCAACTAATTTTTAAAAGCATTACAGTGAAGCTTTTGGAAAAGTTTGAATAAATAATTCATAAAACATGACTAATAGATGAGTTTGGGCAACATATACTAAACTTAGTTTTTAAAATATTGGTTCACTTTTCAGTCATTTGTACCACCCCCAATACAGAAACACACACTAGAATGCAAGCTTCATGTATTCTTGTTACTGCTACAATATAATAGACACTAAACAAGAAAACAAATACTCTAAGGTACCCTGTGAGAAATTACTGATATTAGCTTTTTGATATTATGGATACTTCACGAGAATGCAAAGAGAAGTTACCAGCATAAGTAAAGGTAAATGACTAGAAGAGAACAGAGAAACTCAGTAGAGAAACATGTAATTTCCTTTGTAGTTGGAGGATATTCCAAATAGATAGAAGTCTGGGGCCACATTTATTGAACTTTGTACGTTTAGAATGTAACAAGGTGCCATAACTGAGATTCTTATTCCTAGTGATACTGTAAGCTTTCAGATGAATTAAGGTATTTGAAGCCCTTAATACTCCAATATATAAAGTAAGTAGGAGCCTCAGCTCTTTAGATCTCTCCTTCCCTAGACATCGTTGGCATCTCCTTCTCACATAACTCCTATATCTATGGTCTTGGGAGAACTCTGGCACTTTCCACTGGATGAGAATGGTGGCACAGAACTCTAATGAAGGGAATGTTGTGAAATTAAACCCCTATTATCTTATAATTTTGTAAATCACTAATAGAAAAAGAGAAAAAAAGTAAGCCTGGCATAATGAAACCACAGTAAAAAAAAAAAAAAAAAAAAGTAAAGGGGGCTAGTAATAATAGTAATTGTAAAAGAAAAATTTTAAAGGAATAATTTTATATATAAATAACTTTAATTATCCTACTTTAAAGACTTTAAAAAGTAGATGAATAAAGGATTTGGTGGTGGCTTAGCTGCTAGAGAGCACACATTACCCTGCATGAGAATGACTTGACTCAAGCTCAAGTCTTTATCCCCCCTGTAGGCAGGGAGCATCACAAGTGATAAAGCAGCACTGCAGGTATGGAAAGTGCATTAAATGAGCAGGGGAGACAGCATAATGGTTATGCAAAGAGGCTCCCATGCTTAAGGCTCTAAGGTCTCTGGTTCAATCCCCTGCACCACCATAATCAAGAGCTAAGCAACGCTCTGTTAAAAAAAGAATTGCATATATATGGGTCTGGATAGAAGAGTCATTTTGATTTTGTTAACTCTTCAATTTTTGGGGTCCATTAATAGGGCATATCCTTCCATTTCTTTGTATCTTTTTTATTTGCTTTAACAATGACTCGTAGTTTTCAGTATAAGAGATATCACAACAAACACTACAGGATTCAAAAAGTATTATGCAAGACTTCTGTGACCAACTACACACCACCATGCTAGAAAGCCTAGAGATTGAAAAGTTTCTAGAAGTATATTACCTTCCCAAACTGAGCCAGGAGAAACTAGAAAACATAAGTAAACCAGTCACAGCCAAAGAAATTAAAACAGATATCAAGAGCCTTTCCAACAATAGAAGTCCAGGCCTAGATGGTTTTACAAAAGAATCCTACAAAATCTTTATGGAAGAGTTAGTACACATACTTCTTAAGCTCTTCTAAACTATCAAGGGTACAAATATAGTCGCTATCACATTCTATTTTTTTCAGGTAGTTAATACTTTTTAAAGATTTGGTATTAGTAATTTAATAATGATTGACAAGAGTTTGATATAAGAGGGGTACAATTCCTACAATCAGAGTGCCATACCGCCTCTCCTCCATTGGAAGTTTCCCTGTTCTTTATACCTCTGGGAACAGTTCTGGCTTCCGTAATTGCTTCTCTGCTGGACATGGGCATTGAAAAATCCATCCATATTCCCAGCCTGTTTCTTTATTTCCCTAGTTGGGTAGGGTTCTAGGGAGGTGGAGTTCCAGGACACATTGGTGAGGTTGTCTGTCCAGGGAAGTCAGGTTGGCATCTGCAACTTAAGCATTAAGATATAAAGCAGAACAATATGTTGAATAATCAGGAACCTAAAGGTAAAAGTAGAGCAGATGAGATTTGGGGTCTCCATTCTGGAAAAAGATAGTAGGCCTATTATAGGTATATTTCAAGAGGCTCATGACTTTACTAATTTTTTTGACTGAGCCTAATAGCTACCATGTAGGTGGACTGCCAGGCTGGGCTAGCTTCATGGGCAGGAGACGACCAGGGACTCATGGCTGAGTGGGACTTAGTTCAATCTTTATTGCCAGGTTAGTGTCGCAGGAGAGAGACTCTGGGACTCTCCGAGCCAGAAGGCAATCCCCCGTGTGTTCAAACAAAAGAGCAGCTGTATATATACTGGCCAAGTAGGGTGGAAACAGGATGTGACATAGAGAGGGTGGAGCAAAAAGAAAGTGGTGGAAATCAGGGTGTGTCTCGGAGAGGGGGCGGAGCAAAAAGGGAGTATGAACCAGTGGGGATTAAACCAATGCCCTGCAACTGGGGGTCTAGTGATTATGTAAATAGACTGCAGGGTTAAGTAGTGGGAAGCTGGCATACTGCCCAACAGTGGACTAGGAATATTGTCTGGGAAGACAGTGTCAAAGTTGAGGATAGGACTAGAAAGTTGGATCAGAGCAGAGAGAAGCTCCCAAATATGGGAAAAGTATATGAATACCATTAACTGTAAACCCCATCAATCTGACCTCTGGCCCATGTCTATTCATATTTAGCACAGGAGCCTGTGTAACCTCTACATCCCTATCAGTCTGAGCTCACATTCCATGGTCATATTCTAGGCTGCACTCATTTCAGGACCAGTCTTCCTTGAGTTGCAAAATATGTTGATCAAACCTCCCTCCAGAGAATGGGGCAATTTCTACCACTGTTTTTCTACATTAAGGGCAATGTTCTGTAGAGGCCCACGATAGTGTTTATGATGTTGTTCTTGATGGTAATGACCAGCGGTGGTGGAAAGAAGGATTGCAGAGGTCTAGGCCCATCATATCTAGGGCCCCAGATTATAGTGGTGTGGCCTGGTAGTGAACAAAAGGGTCATCATTAAAGTGTGTTGATCTCTTCCCCTTATCCAGCTTTTGTAGTCATTACTTTATCTGACACAGTTGAGCTTGGAGTGATTGAGGGAAGTGAAATAGGGAATAGATGAGGAGAGTATCTAGGTCTAAGTACAAAATATTTGATTAAGTGCCTTATGGTATCTTTTTCAGGTCTTTCTACTTGCTTGCTTGCTTGAGTCACTGTAGACTATTGTACACCTTTACTTTAGGGTATATATTTTTCCCCTAATTATGTATACATGCGCACATGTACTCTGTCTTATGGACATTGGTCTATATCTAGATTCTGTAACTTTATTAGGAAGTATGCCACCCAAAGTGGAACTAAGGAGTCCTATGAGCTAGGAAAGGTCTCAGTAGAGTATTGGAGCTGGAGAGTTGATAACCCATGCCTGGCATCTCTGGACACAGTCCAAAGTGGAAGATGTAGAGGTGGCACTGGTTGTGTTGATTTGATTGAGCTCAGCAGATGCAGTATCAAATGGTATAGATCAAGAGAAGTATAAAAGAAAATGAGCAAAGCCCCTGAGGTTCTAGCACTGGGAGAAATATGGGTTTAGAGAGAATGATGAATGCTCCTTGCTGTCTTAGGTTTAAGAAGGAGATAGATAATTATTATTATAACCAAGTTATTTGGGAACTTGATTTACTTTAGTTAGTCCTGTGGTTAAAATTTACTGTACATAACAAGGGCAACAAAAGGGAATAAATGAATATATTTTTTAATTTACTGTACTATACAAGACCTTACCATAATTTATGTCATTTAATGCTATTTATGAGTAACTATATCTTATATACTGAGAAGACCAGTTACATTTGCTCTCTTTGGTCTAATATTATAATATTATATAATATTATAATATTATAATATTATATATTATATAATATAATATTTGATCTAATGTTTCCAGAAAAAGTTATTAGAAATTCATTAACAATTTAAGCCCAATGTTAAAATTCAGTTTACTCATTTGAAACCTTAAGTGCTTAGACTGAAGGAATACTCAGAACTGAAGTCTATGCATTAAAAAGCTTGAGACATTCAATCTGTTTTTCCCCTCTCATAATGATTAAATAGTCATTTAGAAGGCTATAGGTTAATAGGAGAATATATTGACAACATTCCTGCCATCAAAGGTCTGTGTCCCTACTCCCACCCTCCTACAATGGAGCTGAAAATTTACTCTTCCCCCCACCCCCAAGTTTTTTACTTTGGTGCAATACTCCAAACTCAGTCAAATTCTGCTTTGCATTTCCCATTCTGTTCTTCTTTCTTAATTTTTGTTTATGAGTGGGATCATCCCATACTCATCTTTCTCTTTCTGACTTATCTCACTTAACATAATTCCTTCTAGCACCATCTAAGATGGGTCAGAGAAAATGGATTCATTATTCTTAATAACTGAGTAGTACTCCACTATGTATAGACACCACAACTTTCTCATCCACTCACCTGTTGTTGAACACTTGAATAAACATGTTTCTAGGTTTTAGGTTTTGGATAGTATAAATTGTGCTGCTATGAACATAGGTGTACATATATCCCTACTACATTATATATAGTCAACATCACCCCAAAAGCAGATAGAGAAAAAAAAACAAGAGAGAAAACTATAGACCAATATTTCTGGTTAATATAGATGATAAGATAGTCAACAAAATTCTAGCCAACCAGATACAGGAGTACATTAAAAAGATCATACATCATAGCCAAGTGGAATTTATCCCAGGGAGGCAAACTGGTTCAATAGACACAAATCAATAAAAGTGATCCACCAAATCAACAAAAGGAAAAAATTGTTTTAATAGATGAATGGAAAGACTGTGACAAGATCTGATATTCATTCATGATCAAAACAACTACAAAAAATGAGAATCGATGGAAAATTCCTAAATCTAGTTGAATCTCTATACAGCAAACCTACAGCCAGCACTATCCTCAATGATGAGAAATAGAAAGCATTTGCACTTAAATCAGGTACTATACAGGGCTGGCTACCCACTATCACAACTACTATTTAACATATTGTTGGAAGTCTTAACCCTAATTGTCTTAATGGCAATTAGGCAAGAGAAAGGAATTAAAGGGATATAGATTAGAAGGAAACAAAGTAAACTATCACTATTCGTGGATGATAAAGGTGGATACATAGAACAAAAATCCTAAAGAATTCAGTAGGAATCTCCTGGAAATTATCAAGCAATGCAGTAAGGTGGCAGGTTACAAAATCAATACAAAAAATCAGTGGCATTCCTCTACACAAACACCAGAAAAAAAAGAAATTCAGAAATCAATCCCACTTACTATAGCAGCAAAGATGATCTAGGAATAAACCTAACAAAATAAATGAAACAACTGTATACTAGATTCATATCTTTTTCTCACATAAGATTTGACATAAAAAAATAGAAAATGTTTTGGACAACCTCTCGTTTATATAAGGCCTAGAAGCAGTATTTATTTTCCCACTACATCATATAGTCACTTTTTATCATTTTAGGGAGATTGTGGGAGATGAACAAATTAAGAAAAGCTCATGTCTTACTTATATTCTCTTTTTACATGTGAAAGGAAAGTTATCAAGGTGTTATGGAAGTTGTCAATTCATATTTTCAGCTTGCAGAAACTGACTGCCATGAACTTGAATTTCCTTGAAACAATCCACACCTTTATCTCGGGAACTACGTTTAAACTAGATGTATATATAAAATAATAGGTTTTGGTGATGTTTTGCTTGATTGAATGTTTCTTGCAAGTAAGCTACACAAGTGGAAAAATCATCTCCAGCTCACTAATATATAGTACCACCCTTTCACAAGCCTTACGCTATTTTACCTGATAAAAATATATTATCCTCACCACACTTCCTTTGCCTCCAATTACTGTCTTAATGTTGCCACTCAGTGTGATTTCATGACAAATACATAGAGGAATCATTTTTAGGTTTTATACTATAAAGAAAATATAATAAAGATACTATACTATTGCTACTAAATTTCTATCACTCAAAGATGACAACCTTGTCATCTGTTTTAAAATACTATGCTCTATCTCTTAAACAATGTCACATGAAAAGGAAGCTAAAAGGAAAGAAAAAAATAATTTATTCACTTTTTTTGTCTAGTGAAGTTAAAAAATTAATTATTTCAGCAAATGACAAATAGCTATGCCTTGTTTTAAAAGGGGTAATCTCATTTTACAATAATAAGCATACAAAGTCAATAAATTAGGAGAATTATATTCTCAAGAATCTCCTTTTTATTTTTATTTTTTTCATAAATGGCTTCTCTTATCCTTTATTCTGTCTTGTGGGTTTTATATTGCATTCAGAACACTAAAAGTAAAAGAAACAAGGTTCTTAGTTTTTCAGCTCTGTGGCACACAGGAAAGCATGAAAGAGTCTGAAGGTAAATTCTAGTGATATATAGATAGAGACATATAGATAAACAATAATAATATGAAATATATATAGTACACACACACACACACACACACACACACACACACACACACACACACACATCTGCCAAATGGGCAGATGCTTCCCTAGGCTGCCTATACGAGGCTCTAGCATGAAGCCACACCTTTCAGTGTTTCCTGTATGGAGCCTTCTGAGGATCTTCCATAGAGATGGTAATCACACTGCTTCACCTTATAAAAGCGATTTACCTCTTGTTTTACCAACACACCCTCTTCCTATGTTGTCTCAATCACCCAGCAATACAGAGTGCAAACACACAAAGAGGTAGAAAAAAAGTCACTTCAATTTGGCAACTTAATTTCCCATATATCAGGCTTTTTTCCTAAGACTTTGTCTATAGCAGCCAGCTGCCTCAAATTTTATAAGCCCATTTCAGTATGTGCTCTTGTGTTCGCATTTTCAAAGTCTCTTATTCGGCAGTGTTTCGTGAATAACCAGTTAAAGGAAAACAAAAACATTTCTCTAGGATGAACATATATTCCATTTAGTTTCCTGAGCACTTGACTTTACATTCGTTTGTGTACATTGAAACATCTTACAAGGTAAATATTATCTTTATTTCCCAAAGAATAAAAGAAAAGAAAAAGGAGAAACTGAATATGTTGTAAAACTTAAAATCCAATTTAACTGCTGTTGGTGAAGAAATACCTAAGAAGTAATGTATCTCCAAGTTCACTTTAGTATATACAAGCTGGAAGAATATAAGCCAAGCAAACACAGCAAAAATAAATATTTAAAACAAGAATGTTATAAAAATATCAAAGGTAATCTCCTACTCTGCAGTTAGGCATTATCTGTCAAAATAGCAAAAGAATTGACACAAAGATTTATTTCTATTCTACAGTATGTTTCTGCAGTGTTGAAGGTCAGGCTATGCAGCTTATCTTTGGTTACTTCCTCCAGAAACTTGTAACATGACATAAGATCGGGGCTGGCCTTGGTACATAGCATCATCACAGTAAAACTGTTTACTTGTTACATTTTTTATTGCTGACCTCATGTCTCTCCAATCACCTACTCAGCAATTTCCCAGTGGAGAGGGATCTCAGATGAGCATTAAGACAATAGCATTTTTCTTCAGTCACAAAGAGAGTAGTATTGAATGAGTTCACATTTTTCAGATATGAATGTCCCAAACTAGTCAAAGATCTAGTTGTGCTGGCCCACAAATCTAGTGCTTCTACATATCATCATAGAATTTTAGTAGAACTCAAATTCATAAGGCAATATTTCGTGCTTTCCATAGTTTATTGTAATAATATTAATAGCCAAATTAAATGACTGGTTTTAAATTTCCTTTAAGTTTTTCTCAGCATTATAGGTTCCTTCTCAATGTGTTTGACTATGAAAAATTTATCTAGCCCAAATATCAAATTGCAAGTAAAACAACAATAGGGTTAATGCTTTTGACAACATATAAATAAATTTTAAAAGGTAATTAGGCATCTACCAACAAAATTTGATTTATTACCATAAAATTTTATTGTCCACCCACACCACTGTGCAGGCTTCTAAGCAGAATAAAACATAGTTTGGCTAAGGATGGCAAGTGAATACAGATCTCATGACTCATATCAGTGGTTCTCAAACAATATAATTTATGCACTACATACAGTCATTATAGCTATGTTTAAAGTGAACCCAATTGACTCCAGTTACATACATACATAGTGAAATTTTATCCCTTTGAGATAAGAACACAACTCTACACTGATAAAATAAGATTCTTCCATAAGGTACCATCTAAGTCAACATATGTTGAGTCAACAAAAGCAAGAGATTATCACAGGGTTTTGTCACAAATTTAATCAGATATTCTACTGAATATTCTTTTATGGGGTTCATGAATATATTAAAAGGACAATAATTTGTTTTAAATTTTTCATTGATTTGTATTCATTGAAAGCTCACTTTCCATCCATTGGATTTCTTTTACTTCTTTTCTAGTCTCTGAAATACACATTTTAATGTTCTGTACACTGTTTCCTATTAATTACCACCTCTAAATCTTTAGGTATAAAATCATAAATATATAAGTAAACTTAAAGGCTTTTCAACTTAGAAATGTTATTTCAACATGCATTATAATTGTCAATTACAATTTTGTTTCAAATATGAACTTTAGCAAGTAACAGTTGTTTACATATGCCAAGGAAATGACTTTGTATGTATAAAATCTGAATGATACCTACTAACAAAATTTGGGTTGCTTTCTATTGTAAAGCTTACTTGCACAGATAACTATTGTTTTCTTCTGAGCATGCACTCTTTCTTTTGGTAAACTGTGGATTCCTTTAGAGACAGGAATAACATTTATTTCAATGAACACAGAGAATATTAGAAATGGACCTACCCCACACAAGACAGCAATTCCTCTCCTCATTGGTGGGTATTAAGATGAAAGAAATTTCTACTGAAGAACTTAGAAGTGGGAAAAAGCAAGGAGTAGCATTCTTCTAGAGCTTCTGAAAGAAATGCTGTGCTGTCCTGATGACAACTTAATTTTATCCCTGTGAGATTCATTGTAGACTCTGAGTTGTAAAAATATAAATGACAAAATCATATTGTTTCAAATCTCTAAATTTATGGTAATTTGTTACAGTGACATTATGAAACTAATATGTCACTGAGCCCTAAAATATCTGGTTCAAATACTGGAAAAAAAATACTAGACAAACACATTGAAATAGTCAGACTGAAAGATGTATCATGCAGCTGATACCTAGAGGAAGTCAAATAGAAGGAAAGGAAAAGAAAGGAAAGAGGACAGCAAGGAGGAGAGGAGGAAGGGAGGGAGAGAAGACGGAAGAAACAAAAGAAAACTGAGAGAAGGAAGAAATAAAAGATGGAAGGAAAGGGAGTAAGAAGTAAACCTAATTCCGTGAGTTCACAAAAGTATTAGAGTTTCTCAAAATGTAAAATTTGTAGAAGTTGGTAGAAAAGAGCTACTGAGAAGATAGAAGTCATGAAGGTCAGGGAGTTCTTCATATCTTTAAAACTGAAAAGAAGAAGGAGGAGGAGGAGAAGTGCAGAAGGGAAAACACAAAGCAGAACTTGGACTGGGTTTGGTATATTGCACTAAATAAAGTAAAAGAATGGGCATGGGGGGCAGGGGTGGGGGAGTGTTCAGGTCCCGGAACATGATGGCAGAGGAGGACCTAGAGGGGGTTGACTTGTTATGTGGAAAACTGAGAAAGGTTGCACATGTATAAACTACTGCATTTTAATGTTTACTATAAACTATTAATCCACTAATAAATAAAAAAATGAAAGATATATTTTTCCAGGAACAAGATAAAGAGGAATGCAGATAACTAGCACTGTTCTATAAATCTAAGAATTACAATATAGTGTGATACTTCATTGGGAACATGTATCATATTTTATTAATTTTTTCTTTATTCTTGCTTCAGCATAGCACCTAATATTAGTATACACTTTATTAATGCTATCTCGTAAATAAACATAGGATCTAATGAAACTCTAGAGAAAGAAACAGCAATAAATGAGAGTGGGTATCCAAAAGAAACAGTAATTCACTCATTCATCCCATGTCTAGTGAGCACCAATTTTGTACCTTTCGATAGAGTATTGAGAAAAATATAGTTGCTGCTGTCATAAAGCTTCCAATACTTCACAGCACTCAAATACCCTTCTACCTTTATGCCTTATAAACATCAGTAGCCTAGGGAGATTCATCTTACATAAATTATTATTTCACTGTGTCAGCTTTGAACATTCTCAACAATCTGAATTGCTTATTATTCATTTGTGTCAATGGAGATAATTAATTATGAAGCCAGAGTCTGGACTGCCTTTTCAATCACATAAAGAAAGAGAGAGATAGAAACAAAAAGTGAGGGGCCAGGTGGTGGCGCACCTGGTTGAGCATATGCATTGCAGTGCACAAGGACTTGGGTTCAAGTCCCTGATCCCCACCTTCAGGGGGAAAGCTTTGCAAGTGGTGAAGTAGTGTTGCAGGTGTCTCTCTGCCTCTCTCCTTCTCCATCACTTCGTTCTATCTTGATTTATGGCTATTTCTATCAAAACAAAGTGAAGATAATAAAAAATTGTTTAAAAAATTTTTTTAAAAAGAAAAGACACAAAAAGTGAGAGAGACACCACAGCAGCAGAGCTTCTTCTGATGCCATAACACCTCGCTCTGACTTATGGTGGTGCAGGGAATTGAACCTGGGATTTTGGAGCCTCAGGCATGAGAGGCTCTTTACATAACCATTACGCTATCTACTGCCATTTAAATGTCTTTTTTTTTTTTTTTAAGGAACAGTATCCCAAATGTTCAATATATTTTTTGAATTTTTCTTTTCTTTTCTTTTTTTTTTGCCTCCAGGGTTATCACTGGGGCTCACTACCTGCTACCTTTTCCCTTTTGTTGCCCTTGTTGTTTATCATTGTTGTTGTTGTTATTGTTGTTGTTGCTGTCATTGTTGTTGGATAGGACAGAGAGAAATCAAGAGAGAGAGGAAGACAGAGAGGGAAAGAGAAAGATAGATACCTGCAGACCTGCTTCACCGCTTGTGAAGAGACCCCCCTGCAGGTGAGGAGCCGGGACTCCAACAGAGATCCTTATGCCTGTCCTGGAGCTTGGTGCCATGTGCACTTAACCCGCTGTGCTACCGCCCAGCCCCCAAATGTTCACTATTCTAAGAGATTTCTCTACATCTGGCTCTAAGAGATTCTAATATCTGGTTGAAACAACTTGAGAAAATTCAAATAATACAGTGAGAGTCAGCATCCCAATCTCAAAGAGAAAAAACAAGTATTTCAAATCAATTAAAGAAATATAAATAAATTTTATCGAAGATCATGGGTGAGAATAACTGAGTTAGAGAACATACTTTGTTTTTCATTTTATCGGAGAGTTAATGATTTGTAGTATGGCTGTTGACATGTGGTCACGTTAACCCTATAACTTTTCACACACACTCTAGCCCTCCCCTCCCCAGAGTCTTTTGCTTTGGTGCAGTATACCCTGCTTAGTCCAAGGTTCACTTTGTATTTTCCCTTTCTGGTATGTTTCTTCAAGTTCCATCCAGGATAAAGTAAAAGAGATGATTTCATCATTTTGATGGCAGAGTAGTATTCTATAGTAATTAATATCACAACTTTCTTAGTCACTCATCAGATCTTGGACATTTGGATTGCTTCCAAGATTGGGATATTACAAATTATGCTGCTATGAATATAGGTATACAGAGATCACTTCTAATGGTGTGTTTGTGTCATTTAGATATATGCCCAGGAGAAAAATTGTCAGGTCATAAGGTGGTTCATTTCTAGTATTCTGAAAAGTCTCTAGACAATTTTCCATAGGACCTGGGCCAATCTGCATTCCCACCAACAGTGTAAAAGGCTTCCTTTTTCTCCACATACTGGCTGATATTGAGCATGTTTTCATTGCCCCCAGCTGGGCAGGAATTTTGTTACATTCACAGAGTATATTACTGCAGAGTATAGGCTATATGAACACATGTTTAATGATCAGGGCTGGCATCAAAAACTTCTCCCTAGAAAAAAAAGCTTGCTTTCTGTTTAATAAGTAGCATGTCCATCAACCACAAAGATAAAAAGGATTCCAACACATTTCCAGTTTGAGTGACTGCAGAAGACAAGAAGAGGTAAACACGTGGTTAACAGTTTAGTCATCATAGTAGTTTACCAGCCTTCACCCTGGCAACACTCACCCAGAGTCAACATCACCCCAGAGCCAGGAGGTCAGATCTTTGCTGCCTGAGGCAAATTTAAGCAAGGAGACAGGCAGAGTATTGCAACATTGTACAGATTTAGAAGAAAGGCAAATGGGAAAATGTCACTTGTACAGCCTGAATTTGGCTAGACTAAAATTTTATAAAATACTATTTTTTTTCTTAACAAAACATTTTGAGTGCCAGCCTAAAGAAAGAAATTTAGCGAAGCGGACAAAATAATTTTATTGTTGCTGTTCTGTTCTGCTTTTTTTTGCAAGAAATATAGAAAAGATGCTCACTAAGGTGGAGTGTGGATTTCATTTTGGGAAATGAGAAAAAGCCTGTCTCCAAGCTCCACTAGGAGTAGAAAATGTATTTTCTAAGGAAAGAGAATAAGATAAAGAATAAAGACTTGAGTAGAACTCTTAATTAAAGTAATAGAATACCCTCAACAAAGGAAGGGAAATAGTGTCTACTTAGACTTAGATAACCTTCTCACCAACTTCCTATTATACTTCCCTCAGTCACTCCAAAGCTAACCTTATCAAAGTAAGGACTACAAAATCTGAATAAGGGCAAGAGACTGGCAAACTTTAACAATGACTCTTTAGTAACTATCAGGCTACCCCATCAGCTGGGGCCCTAGTTGGGGAGTCTGAGATTCCCAAACAGACATGATGGGCCTAGATCTCGAATAAATCCTTCACTCCATTGTTACTGGTCATTGCTATCAGGAACAACACAATAGACCCCTTTGTGGGCCCACAGAGGACCTTGCCCTCAACGTGGATCAACAATGGCAGAGAATGTTCCATCCTCTGAAGAGAGGCTAGACAACATACTCTATGTTCCACCCAAGGAAGATGGGTCCTGAAATTGGGGCAGCTTGAAATGTTCCTACACATGACCACAGAATGTGATCTCAGATCTACAGGGATGCAAAGGTCACAAAGGTATCTAAGTTGAATAGGGGCCCCAGATCAGATCAAATTGGTGGGGTTTATAGTCAACAATATTTATACCCCTTTCCCATATTAGGGAGCTACTCTCTTCCCTGATCGAGCTTTCTGGTCCTTTTTCCAGCCATGACATCATCTCCCCACACAATAACTTGAATCCACCTGCATATCAGATGTCAGGCTCAGAAAAAAACAAACAAAAAAATCTAGTATTGTCAAGGGCCCTTTGGAATATAACTAAAATAGGCCTACTAACTATCTACAAAATGGAGACCCCCAACTCTTCATCTGAACTATTCCGGCCTTTAAGTTAATGATTAGTCAACAATTTGTTTGGCTCTATACATTAACTCTTTTTTCAGCCACCAGGTTCCAGATGCTAAAATGATGCCAACCGGACTTCCCTGGAAGCCGACCCCATCAATGTGTCCTGGAGCCCCACTTCCCTAGAGTCCCACCCCACTAAGGAAAAAGAGAGGCAGACTGGGAGTATGGATAGACCTGTCAATGCCCATATTCAGCGGGGAAGCAATTACAGAAGCCGGACATTCCACCTTCCGCATCCCATAATAATCCCCAGAGGGATAAAGAGTAGGAAAGCTATCAGAGGAGAGGATGGGATACGGAGTTCTGGTGGTGGGAATTGTGTGAAGTTATACCCCATTTATCCTATGGTTTTTGTCAGTGTTTCCTTTTTATAAATAAAATTTTTTTAAAAAACTGTGGTTAGATAATTATAAAATGTAGTATGTATAACTTGGTCTTAAAACTATAAAAATGTTTATATTAAAATATAATAATTAAGGGGGTAGGCAGTAGTACAGCAGGTTAAGCACACTTGGCACTAAGCACAAGGACTGGCTTAAAGATCCAATTTCCAGGCCCTGGCTCCCCATCTGCTCTGGGTCACTTTGCAAGCTGTGAAGCAGGTTTATAGGTGTCTATCTTTCTCTCTCCATCTTCCCCTCATCTCTCAATTTCTCTCTATCTTATCCAACAACAACAACAGCAATAATAATAACAACAAGGGCAACAAAAACGGAAAAAGTGGACTCCAGGAGCAGTGGATTCATAGTGCAGGCACTGAGCCCCAGTGATAATCCTGGAGATAATATGTGTGTGTGTGTGTGTGTGTGTGTGTGTGTGTGTGTGTGTATACACATATATATGTATATATACATATATATATTTAAATAATTCATGCCATTGTGTATATATGAAGTGGATAGTAAAAGAAGTTTTCATTGAACAAATAGAAACCATTAATGTATTGGCTGGGTGGTGGCACAAGTTGAGTGCATGTGTTACAATGCACAAGGACCTGGGTTCAAACTTCTGGTCCCCACTTGCTGGGGGAAAGCATTGCGAGTGGTGAAACAGTGTTTCAGTTCTCTCGCTCTCTCTCCCCCCTTCCCTATTGATCTGTCCATCTCTATCCAATACATAAATATAATAAAAAATTAATTAAAAAATAAAAGAGAAAGAAATTATTAATGTTATTGCCTAAGTACTACCACCATCATTTTTACTTGTAGCAAAACTATAGTCAACCTCACTGGAAGTAATTTGAAGTATATATCATTTAATATATACTTTTAACAATACTTTTCTTCTTTGCACAAATTTAGAGGTATTCAAAGTTTTGTTCCATACTACATAGTTTTAGAATTTGTAAATCAACTTATGAAAACATAATTTCAGACCAAAATAGATTTACATGTCAACAAAAGAAAGTTGTCACATGCCTGTGACATGTGCCAGGCACTGTGCTATTTTATTTGCATTATTAAATGTAGTCCATGCAACAGCTTAAGGGATACTTAAATGGTGACTGTTTTAAAGTAAGAAAGTGAGATTTCTTTTTTTTAAATTTATTTTATTTATTCCCTTTTGTTGCCCTTGTTGTTTCATTGTTGTAGTTATTATTGTTGTTGTCGTTGTTGGATAGGACAGAGAGAAATGGAGAGAGGGAGGGGAAGACAGAGAGGAGGAGAGAAAGACACCTGCAGACCTGCTTCACCGCCTGTGAAGCGACTCCCCTGCAGGTGGGGAGCCAGGGTTCGAACCGGGATCCTTATGCCGTCCTTGTGCTTTGCGCCACCTGCGCTTAACCCGCTGCGCTACAGCCCGACTCCCAGAAAGTGAGATTTCTGAGAGATTGAACAACTTTACCTAAACTCACACAGTAAAATATTATGACAGAATTATTATTAGTATCATCATCTTAACCAGAACACTGCTTAACTCTTGCTTATTGTGATGCTGGGGACTTAACCTAAGATTTTGGAAGCTAAGACATAAGAGTTCTTTTTGCATACACATTGTACTCTCTACCCTGCCTTGTTATGGGACATAAAGTATTGTTTCTAAATCTTGCCATTTAACTCCCACTCAGTAGAATTTTCAATCAGAAGATCCAAAGCATCTTAATTTGAATCTTCAATTTTGTTAGTTTACCAGGAAGTCAATCCAGGGTTTAGAGTGACTTTAGTACAGTCAATGGTAAAACTATCTCAAACCAAAATAGGAACTGCTTTGACTTCAGAAAATTACATCAATTTACAGATACTACAAATGAATGCTAAAATTTAAAAAAAAAAAAAAAAAAAGGAAGGAAGGGAAAGAAAGAAAGAAAGGGAAGAAAGAAGAAAGCAAGAAAGAGAAAGAAAGAAAGAAAGAAAGAAAGAAAGAAAGAAAGAAAGAAAGAAAGAAAGAATTAAGAAGGAAGGAAGGGAGGAAAAAAGGAAAGAGGGAAGGAAGGAAGGAAAAAAGAAAGGGAGAGAAAAAAAACTGGGCATTACCAGTAGTCATAGATATGAGCAACAGTAGTGCTAGGATTAGCTTTTCTTCCAAACTCTCAGCTAGCTATTTCACTAATGCTCACCAGTGCTATAAGGTATCTTCCAACACAGCTTACCATGCCCATTTTACAGAGCCCTTGGCCAGGACAGAACCTGCTTCTATCTGCAGATATCATCCACACTACAGGATGAGTCACATTCTGAGGTAGTGAGGGTTTATTTTTTCTACTTTATTGCTTCAGCTTAACAAATGAGAAATTTTGATATAAATTTTGAGGATTAAAGGGAACAGATACTGAAATTATTCCATTTTTAACAGATCACTGTACAGGAGAAATGTTGCTTTACAAGACTGCATTGGAGACAGAAAAAGAACATCTTATCCTGTAAAATGAAGAACTGAAACATTTTCTTCCCCTAAAATGTCTAAAATTGAAAACAGTTCAGTGGTCATTCTGAAAAACAAATAAAAATTTAATTCCATAAGATTATATCTTATAAAAAATAAATCTCACTCATTTGAATAAAATATGTTTTGACTGTCAAAAGATCAAAAAATATTTCTCATATATCTGACTTTCATCCACCATTCCTCAACCTTTGGAGTCCTTGACTTATAAAGAATAATAAAGGTGTCTCTTGTTCTACTACTAAAGTAACTTCAGGAGGAAGTTTTTAAAATAGATATTGGTTGTCAGGGAAACTAAATAGGGATTAAAGGGTTGGAAACTTCCAATCACACTCCCAGTCCTCAGGGGATAGATGGGAGAGGGATTTGATTGGATATTGAGTTCCTTAACAAATGCCAAAGACTTAGTCAATCATACTTATATGTATAGAACCCTCCCTCTATAAACACCAAAGAGAATGGGCTTCAGAGTACTTCCAAGGGTCTAGAGAGAATGCCACAACTGGAGATGACATGGTGTCTTTGGAGTCTTTTCTCAGACCTTTCTTTTTAATTTTTTAAAAATTATTTATTTTTATATTACAGAATTACATGTTGACAGGGTTTTGAATCCATACCATTCCCACCACCAGAGTTCTGAATCTTCAGTGTTCCCACTGCAATCCACCACAGTTCCCCTAAAGTTGTAGACATGAGCCAACCATCATCTCCACGACTATCTGTCTACATTTATACAGTTTTTTCTGATCTAATCCTCTCTTCCCCTCCAAGCCACTCATGACTACATAACTACCTCCAAATGTCCCTCTCCTTTAGTCCTTCTCTTTCTCTGGATGCTGATGGAGCTGGAGTTCAGAGCCCTCTTATCTTCATCCTACCACTTCTCCCCTTCCGGGGGATATGAAGCATGGTTGTTTATAGTGAGCAGAAGGTAGGAGTTCTGGCTTCTGTAGTTGCTTCTCCACTGAGCATGGGCATTGACAGGTCGATCCATACCCCCAGCCTGTTTCTCTTTCCCTAGTGGACTAGAGCTCTGGAAATGTTAGAGTCCAGAGAAATCAGTATGGAGACATGGTAGTATCTGTAACTTGGTGTTTGGAAAGTGGCATAACCTAAGTTCAGACAAGATGGTTAATGAACAGAAACCAAAAAGTAGGATTAGAGCAGATAAGATTAAGGATTTTAGAGTAGAAGAAAGCTAGAAAATCCATTTTAGGCATGTTCCTGGGGGCACATAACTATGGTAGTTTTGCTTGAGTTTGGTAGCTGCCTGAGGTTGGATAAGAATATTATCTGTTGACTCCACCAATGTGTCCTGGAGCTCCACTTCCCCACCCTACTAGGGATAGAGAGAGTCAGGCTGGGAGTATGGATCGACCTGTCAACACCCATGTTGAGCAGGGAAGGAATTACAGAAGCCAGACCTTCCACCTTCTGCATCCCTCAATGACCTTGGGTCCATACTCCCAGAGGGATAAACAATAGGAAAGCTATCAAGGGAGTGGATGGGATATGGAGATCTGGTGGTGGGAATTGTATGGAGTTGTACCCCTCTTATCCTATGGTTTTGTTAATGTCTCCTTTTTAAAATAAATTTTAAAATTTTAAAAATAATATTGTCTGAGAGATGGTGTCAGAGTAGAGAAAAGGGGCTAGAAAGTTGGATTAGGGCAGGAAGTAGCTACCATCCTTGAAAAAAATCTGTGGCTAAAATTAACTATTTACCTCCACCCACCTGCCTCAGGATCTATATATATATATATGCACCAGAGCCTGGTAACCTCTAAGTCCCTACTGGTCTGAGCTTATAGCTCACAATCACAACCAGGAACATTGCAATTGCAGGCTGAACCTATTTCAGGACCAGTTTTTTTTCGAGTGGCAGGGCAGAATACTCCCAGCCTCCCTTCAGAGACTGGGGCTATCCCTAACATCATTGCTTTATGGTGAGGACAAGGTCCTGGGAGGGCCAAGAGGATACTGTTCCTTATGGAAGCGACCAGTCCCAGACCTTTCTCTATACACCTTTTCCTACTGAGTTATATCTTTTATAGCAAATCGATGCTCTAGTGAGTAAAAGAGTTTTCTAAGCTCAGCCAGCCACTCGATCTAGTAAATTACTCAAACTGGGGATGGAGTCCTGGGGACTTCTACTTTATATAGCTAATTAATTAGAAGCACATGTAAAACTTTGGGGCTTGTGATGGTTGTATGAAGTGGAGAGCAGTCTTGGGAAACTGAACCCATAATCTTTGTCATCTAATGCTATCAGATTTCAGGTAGATAGTGTCAGAATTAAGATGAGTTCTCTGAGAATGATTGGCTGACAGAGGGAAACCTACACCAAGTGTATATTTAAATTAGACCCAAGAGTCCTATCCAGTTGTTATGTTATCCAACTATATGTTATGGCACAATTATAACCATGCTTACCCACTTATTCTTTAATTGATCTTTTCTTTAGTTAAGAAAGGAATGCCAGCATTATTTCCTCGATTATTGGAGTATATATTTGTCTAAGTGTTATGAATTGGAGTTTGAAAATAAATGGTATAATAAACCCTTTGTCAGAACTATCACTACAATGATCATTTGCAACTGAGTTTTCTAAAGAACAACTGTAATTCAAACAAAAATTTTATATGAATCACATTACCCCTAATTCATCACTTAGCACAAAAATATGAATATATGTACAAGTATTTGGAGGAGAAAAATGAATTCATGGTTTAAAACTCTGACCTTAGCTACAGCTTACCTAACACAAAGTAAGAATGGTTCAAGAAAATCAGTAGAAAATTCACAGAATATTTCAGTACTACAGTATGCAGTGTCAGGGCTAAATAATTTCTGTTTACAAAGTTTGTAAAGATCCTGTAACAATTATTTATAGATAACAGTATGAGGAGGGAAGGAATTAATTTACTTAATGCACTCAATTTGAAAAGTAAAGAATGACATAGGCATTTATAAAGTGCAAATCAATAGACTGCAGTCATTTTATCTTTTCAAACTATGCAGACTGGTAATTTCTTGATTAAGAAAGGAAAAAAAAATCCTTCCCAACTCACAAAAAAATCAAAGGGAAGATGGGAAGATGAAGTAGAGCAGATCACACTATAGAGCCACATGTTTTGTACACTATTTAGCCATATTAAACTAAGAGGGCAAATGGACTGGCAAATCTAAAATCAAGTTGCTTAACTGGACTCCAAGGTTCTTTAGATGGGGGTGGGGGTGGGGGAAGATGTAGTCTCTTTGCAAAGTTGCGCTGAGTCAGAGAAAGCACATATGCCCAATTGGTATCTTTTTCTAACTTATTCACTAAGAGGGGCACTTTTGAAAATATATAAATGACCTTACAGGTGCTGTTGCAACATGATGAAAAGACCACATTCTTCACAGTATTTATCTTTGTTTAAGTGAAAAATTGTTTGTACTCAATTTCCTCCATGCTTTATTTATTCCTCTGCATGTTTGAACACAAGTATTTTCCCAGCACCATTTGTTGAAGAGACTCTTCTTTCTCCATTTAGTAGTTTTGGGCCACTTGTCAAAAATTAAATCTCCATGTGTGGGGTTTTATTTCTGGGTTCTCAGTTTTATTCCCCTGGTCACTATGTCTATTTTTGTTCCATTACCAGGCAGTTTGGATTACATGGTTCTATAATATAGTTTGAGACCTGGCAGCATTATGCCTTCAATTCTGTTCTTTTTTCTCAAGATTATTTTGGCAATTCTAGGTATTTTCTGGTTCCAGATAAACATTTGGTGCTTTTTTCCATTATTATTATTATTATTAATGTTTTTAATTGGTGGGAAGTTAATGAGGATTGTATTATATAGCACTGGGTAGAATGTTTATTTTGATGATGTTAATTCTTCCAATCCATGAGCATGGGATATCTTTCCACTTCTTTGTATCTTTTTCTATTTACTTGAATAGTGATTCATAGTTTTCAGTGTACAATACAGTCTCTCACTTCTTTTGTTAAGTTTATTTCTAGATGTTTTATTGTTTTTTGGTGCTATAGTGAATGGAACTGATTTCTGGATTTCCTCATCTGACTTAGTGTTTGCATAAAGGGATGTCACCGACTTTTGTATGTTAATTTTGTAGCCTGACACCTTGCTATATTGCTTTATAATTCCCAGGAGACTCCTGCTGCATTCTTTAGGTTTTTCTATGTATACTATCATATCATCTGCAAATAGCAACAGTTTAACTTCTCTTCCAGTCTGTACTCCTTTAATTCCTTGCTCCTATCTAGTTGCTATGGCAAGGATTTCCAATACTATGTTGAATAGTAATGGTGATAGTGGGCAGCTTTATTTAGTACCTGATTTAAGTGCAAATACTTACAGTTTCTCAAAATTGAGTATGATGTTTGTTAGCTGTAGGTTTGCTATGTATGGACTCCACTAGATTAAAGAATTTTCCATCTATTCCCATTTTTTACAGTGTTTTGATCATGAAAAGATATTATATTTTATCAAAGGCTTTCTCTGTATCTATTAAGATGGTTATGGGGCTTTTGGTTTTATTGATGTGGTTGATCACATTTATTAATTTACATTTAATGAACCAGCTTTGCATCTCTAGGTTAAGTCCCACTTGGTTGTGATGTACAATATTTTGAATATACTGCTGTGTAGAGTTGGCTAGAATTTTGTTCAATATTCTTGCATCTTACTCATCACAGATATTTTTTCTGCAGTTTTTCTTTCTTTTCTTTTTTCTTTCCTCTCCATTCTCTCTCCCTCCCTCTCTCTCTCTCTCTCTCTCTCTCTCTCTTCTTTTGGTATCAGGGTGTGTTAGCTTCATAGAGGTGTAAGGGAGTATTCCTGTGTCTTCAATATTTTGAAAGTGTTTAAAAAGTATAGGTATTAACTCTCCGTGGAAGTTTTTGTAGCATTAATTTGTAAAACTATCTGGTCCTGGGCTTTTATTGTTGGGGAGGTTCTTGATAACTTAATTTCTTTAGGTCTGACTGGCCTGTCCATATTTTCTAGTTCCTCTTTGTTCAATTTCAGAAGGCTATATGTTTCTAGGTACTTTTCCATTTCTTCCAGGTTCTCTAACTTGGTACCATATAGTTGTTCATAGAAGCCTAGAATAATAGTTTGGATTTTTGTGTTCTGTTGATATATCTCCTCTTTAATTTATAATTCTATTTATTTGAGTCTTCTTCTACCCTCCCCATCCCCTTTTTAATTGAGTTTAGCCAAAGGCTTGTCAAGTTAGTCTGCCCTTTTGAAGAACCAACACTTAGCTTCAGTGTAAGGTTCTTTTATTTTTTGTGTTATTTATTTCTGCCCAAATTTTAATTATTTCATTCTTTCTGGTTGCTTTCAGGGTTCTTTTGTTCTCCTTCTAGTCCTTAAGGTATGTAATCATGTTGTTTGATAAACAAGCTAAAACAAACTTGGCTAAGAGTTATCTTTTACCATCTCCTTTGCTCCTGATTTCCTCTCAAGGAAAACGAAAGGAAGGAAATGGTATTAAGCAAGTCTGATCTTGAAAAAGGAAAATTTTGTAAAGCATGAAAACCAAATAATACATTAGGTAGAAGAAAAAATGAAAAGTATTAAAATCAGTCAGCTGGATATTTATTCTCCATAACAGTTGGGTAATGGAAAGAATGCTATTTCAGAAAGATATTTTGTTCAGTGTCATATAATATGCAAATAAATTGATTCTTTCAAATATAAACTCAATAGTAGTATTCACAGTTCTAAGCATTATTCCTTAACAAAAATTATGCTAAATTTACAAGGTCAGGAAGAGAATAATTACATAATAGTTCCCTTAATATAGTACAGTGATTATCATATAGTAGATGCTAATAAATATTTGTCAAATCAGTTGAAGGTCTGTTTACTTATGGGGGAGGAAAGCTGACACTTATACACACTGGAATTTTAAGTCCAAGGATCAGAATGATACAAGGAGGAGGCAGCAATGCAATGAAAGAGACAATATATATGATTGACATTAGACAATATATCTATCTCAGTTCAAGTCTATTTGTATTATCCACAGATGGATCAGAAAATAATTATGAGTTTTATTTATGCATTTCTGAAGGTTTTTTTTTTAATATTTGTGAGCTGTTTACTAAGAAGAAAAAATAAAATTAAATTAATTTCACAAACATCTTCTTTTATGTTTTACTACATTATTCTTTGTTATATGAGTATAATTAGTTAAGATTTCACATACACAGTGCAATTTCATCTTACATTCTATATTTCTTGACTTTTTTTCTTTAAAAAGGTTTTTACTAGTAATTTAATCATGATTAACAAGATTTTAGGATTAGAGGGGTACAATTCTATATAATTCCCACCACCATAGTTCCTTATCCCATCCCCTCCATTGGAAGTTTCCCTATTCTTTATCCCTCTGGGAGTGTGAACCAAAGATCTTTATGAGATGCAGAAGGTGGAAGGTCTGGCTTCTGTAATTGCCTCTCCACTGGACCTGGGCATTGACAGTTCGATTCATGCTCATGCCCCCAGCCTGTTTCTATCTTTCCCTAATGGTCAGGGCTCTAGGGAAATCCTCAATATTTTAACCACAAGACAGGAGGCACAGTTCAGGTGTAGCCTCATGAAACTAACACTGCACAGATTTCTTTATCTATAGCAGACATCCCAATCAGAAAGTCAACATTTCAACCAAATGCTTCATTGCAAATTCTGCTTAAAACAGCAATGAAGTACTTGAAAATCTACGTGTGGCCCTTGTACTAAGGCAGTTTGCTACCACAATAGTCAATTTCATTCACAAATCTACTCACAGTGCTTGTTCCCCCATATTTTACAGATTAGTGCATGGAATGGTCCCAAAAATTCTAATAAAAAGTATTGGGATGGGGTATAGCAGACATATTGCAGTAACCGAGGGCACAGATTCAAGTCCCTGGTCCCCGCCTTCATGGTAAAGCAGTGTTGCAGGTGTCTTTCTTGCTTTCTCAATCTCTTCCCCTCACCTCTCAGTTTCTCTGTCTCTATACAATAAATAACAAATAAATAAATATAAAAAGAATTATTGGAATTAAAAAGAAACAGTCAATACAGATGGTATTTTCTTAGGACAAATGGGCTTCAGATTATACATTTTTAAACAATTTATGAGAAGTCTGCTATGAGTTAAATGTGTGCCAAACACTGGGCATACCACGATGAAGAAGGCATAACCCCTCATCTCAAACAGTTTGCATGGTTCTATTTCAGAACTATCTAAAATATCTAGAACATTGATTAGCACATAATGGTGCTAAACACATTTTTGCTGACTCCCTGGAAGGTCTGTTTATTAATAGGAAAAGGAAAAATAAACAAACACACAACAACAACAAACCTGCTACCAATATCTACATTCACTAGAGCTCCTTATTCACACCGGAGAGTCTGAGTGAGTAAAAGAAGTAGGAATGAATAGAATGAAAAGGATGAGAATGGGTTATCAGAAAAGCCCACATTTTCACATAGAAAAACATAGTAAAATATGTCATGACTTATCAACAACCAGATAGATGTGGATTGGTATTGGGCTGATAATGATTTGTATAAGTCTATTAAGAATATTTATTTTTTGGGAGTCGGGCTGTAGCGCAGCGGGTTAAGCGCAGGTGGCGCAAAGCACAAGGACTGGCATAAGGATCCCGGTTCGAACCCCGGCTCCCCACCTGCAGGGGAGTCGCTTCACAGGTGGTGAAGCAGGTCTGCAGGTGTCTATCTTTCTCTCCTCCTCTCTGTCTTCCCCTCCTCTCTCCATTTCTCTCTGTCCTATCCAACAACGACAACAACAATAATAACTACAACAATAAAACAACAAGGGCAACAAAAGGGAATAAATAAAATAAATATTAAAAAAAAAAAGTTTGCAAAAAAAAAAAAGAATATTTATTTTTTCCAGTCTGCAGGAACCTTGTGCCTGAACAATTGTCTGCTCCTGGTGGATTTCCTCCTCCCCCCAGCTAATTTCAGATAAAGATAAAGGGGAAGAGGAAGAGGAAAAAGGAGAAACACCACACTGGGCACATGGGCTACCATGTATTGTTCCTGTATAGTGGTCAGGGGCTCAAATATCAGTCCTCACACCTAACAAAATGTGAAATGTACTGGGAAAGCTAACTCCCAGACTCTGAAAATATCTTTTTCATCTTCACATTAAATTTTACCCATTAAACTTGTGGGTGGGGAATGTGTGGCCCTCAAATCATTTGGTCTGGTCCTGCCAGATGGTATTCAAAACTCATTATATCTAGGAGTTTTTTTTCACAACAATATTAAATGTTAATTTTTAAGTAGACAGTTGTATATGGTACACAAGTGCTGTTATAACTAAGTGGCCTTTGGCAGAAAAGATATCTTCATCGCTAAATGCTACTGAATAGAATTGGAATTAGAAATATAAGCAAGTCATCAACATAATTACACTGTTGAAATCTCCCACGGTTCAGAGAGCAAACGACAAATCAAAGTAGAGTATGCAAAAAATTAGTAATTTACATCTCATTAATATGAAAGTTTCTGAATTGGAAAATAAAATAAATCTAAAAAGGCAATGTCCATCTAGTATTTGTCAAATATAGGCATTATTCACAAATAAATTAATGTATGATTCTAGCCAAAAAAATATTTCTATTCTTATGACTAAAAATGTAGCTATCAAAGCAATACTCTATGCTAAGAGAGTTTCTAGACTCAATGAACAAATACAAACTTATTCTAAAAATCTTAACAACACTCCTAGTTCTTTCTGTTGATCCTGATTTCCCATAAGATAACTATATCTTTACAGAATTGTCTCTTAATCAGCCTTTTGTTCTGTTCAGATCTTCAATTAATGTAGGCCAACTAACACTAGGGAAAGTAATTTGTTTTAGTATGCTGCCAATTCCAATGCTAATCGCATTCTGAATCTCCCTTCCAGATATACTCAGAACAGTGCTTGACCAAGTCTGAGTACCTCCTGATCCATAGCAAACTGATATGCATAATTAAGCACCAGAAAGGAGATTTTTATAGTACTGAAAGGAAATTCAATTTTTCAAAATTACCAAATAAGTACAATTTCAGACAAAGATTAAGAGTTTTAGTTTCTACTTTCCTAAAAATTGTAGACTATCAGTGCTAGTGAAGATTCCACCAGGAATGAGGTCTTAATTTTCCCTTTCCTGGAAACCCAGTAAAAACAGAAATTAACTAATGCACATCCTCTTCTTCCCCAATCCTCTGCCCAGATGAGACTAGCCTCAGACCAATAATGTTTATTAAAGTGACAGCAGATTGTTCTATGTTCATAACTAAAGCAGAAAGTCATTTGAAAACATAAGATGTGTGTGTTCATATATACACATACATATTTATGACATTACTCATGGACAATTACACAGTTACAATGTAAAAATTAGAACTTTGTTGCTATGGGAAAAAAAAACTTTTAGATTTATTGAATTTTAAGTCTTGACTGTAGTTGCCTTGGTAGGGCCAAACCAAATTATTTCTCTGACCACATAGGGCCTATGGGCCAGATGTTCCCCACCTCTGTTATAAAGCAAAATTCAGAAAGAGAAAATGCGGTCTGCTTCATGCCAAGCAGAGTTGGATGACAAACTATCTATATATACGTAGGAATTTACCAGGAAAATCATGCAAGATTATGAGGACTCCACTACAGCGGATCATTTAATGTATAAGCATAATCACTTGGAAAATGGTAGAGAAGTTTCATGGAATGCATGTATTTCTAGATCTATTTTGTCATTATCATGCAAAATACATGCACTAGATGAATATCTCAAAGTCTCCTTCATCAATAACACCATGTGGAACAGGAATTTCCCAGAACAATGCTAATTAATAACAAACAGAGCAACTAATATAATACAAGTATACCTTATTTGAATGAGATGAAGAGACATGTTAATCATCTGATTGACTGTGGAGGGTCTGAGAGGTAAAAAAAAAAAATGCTACGAACAAGTGGTGGCTCACCTGGTTGAACACACATTTAGAATGTGCAAGGACCCAGGTTCGTCTTCTGGACTCCAGCTGCAGGGGGAAAGCTCTTTGAGTAGTGAAGCAAGGCTGCAGGTGTCTCTCTGTCTCTCTCCCTCTCTATTATCCCCTCCTCTCTCGATTTCTGACTGTGCCTATAAAGTAAATAAATAAAGATAATAAAAAATGTTTTAAATGGTGGTCCAGGAGGTGGCGCAGTGGCTAAGGCACTAGACTCTCAAGCATGAGGTCCTGAGTTCAGTCCCTGGCAGCACATGTACCAGAGCTATGTCTGGTTCTTTCTCTCTCTCCCCTATCTTTCTCATAAATAAATAAAATCTTTTAAAAAATGTTTTAGATGCTACATTTATACAAATCATTAATTTTCTTTACTAAAATGAAGGCTGATAAACTGCAAAGTCTTAGTAAATACTATGGCCTTTGTAAGCCAAGAGGGTGAAAAAAGTATTTTTAAAGAGGAAACAACCAATTTTTGTTCAAAATTTAAAATGTAATAATAATATTTGAGTGAAATTTTAATGTGAATCTGATAGTGAGAATGGAATTATTATTATTAATTTTTTATTGCCACCAGAGCTTATGGCTGGTGGACTAGTGCTTGCACAACAAATCCACTGCTCCTGGGAGCCAATATTTTTTTTTTCTGTTTTCTTTCTTTCTCTCTCTTTCTGTCCTTTCCTATCTTACTTCTTTTCTTTGTTTGTTAGGACAGAGAGAAACTGAGAGGGTGGGGGAAATAGAGCAGAAGAGAGACAGAGACACTTTGTACTTGTTTCACTGTTGGTGAAGCTTTCCCCTGCAGGCCCTTGGGCACGGTCATGTGTATGCTTACCCAGGTGTGCCACTGCCTGGCCCACAAGAATGGAATTCTTTTATATGAATGACTTAACAGGGTTTCAAAAATAGTGTGTCCTATCATCAAACAAACAGCAAATGTTCATCTCTAAGATGCATGTCTAACTTACAAGTCATATAAAAACAAGTTGCAGGGCAGATTAGGTTCATAGCCTAAAGTTTTCCAAACAATTCACTACAATATTAAAGAAACTAAGTAGTTTTCCAAGTTTCTCTGCAATTAGATGAGCACACTAAGTACTCTTAGTGTGTTTTATATCCACCTTTGTTTTATATCCACCTTTCTTGGCTTGAGGAAGGCAGGGCAGATCCTCAAACATTTGCTACGTGCCTTTGTGATTACTGAGACATATGAGTAAGGAAATAAGAAGTTTTGCCCTTCAAGCTTTTCTGCATATCTTGATTTAAGATTCTATTTAGATCTTCTTTCTGGGGGTCTTTTTTAACTCTCATCTTCTGACATGACATCTTAGAACTGACTCTATCACCAATCAAAAAAAATGTATATATACCAAGGGGTGACTCATCTTCCATCTATTAAAACCTCCCTCTAGCCAAGTTTAGAAATGTAATTTTCACTGTTAAAAAAAATATTTCCAACTCTAATCATTTTAATTCTGATTAAAGATCTTTTTAAATCAATTAAAATAAGGACAATTCTCTACCAGTATCCTCTTAGTACCTTCAGGATAGTTCTAGTTATCATTTCCAAGCTCCTCTTTTAAGTATGTGAGCTCTTCTTGACTACACGAAGTATGTTGCTAAGAAGCATGTTATTGGGGGCTGGGCAGTGGCACACCAGGTTAACTATACACATTACTATACTGGAGAACCTGGTTTCAAGCTCCTGGTCCCCATCTTCAGCAGGAAAATTTCATGAGTGGTAAAGCAGTGCTGTAGGTATCTCTCTCCTTATCTCCCCCTTCCCTCAAATTTCCTCTCCATCCAATAAACAAATAAAAATAATATTTTTTAAAAGAATCACATTGTTATGCTTAATCTAAGACAATAACCAACACCATCAGTAAAAACAATAATATTGCATGACTCTTTTCTACCTGTAACAGCTATAGGGTTTTGTTAAGAAAAAGAAAAACATCAGGGGCCATCTAGTTGAGTGCACATGTTACAATGAACAAGGACGCAAGTTCAAGCCCCCATCCCACCTGCAGGGGGAGAGCTATACAAATGGTGAAGCAGTGCTGCAGGTGTCTCTCTGTCTCTCTCCCTCTCTGTTACCCTTTTCTTTCTTGATTTTTTGCTGTCTCTATCCAATAAATAAACAAAGATAATTTAAAAAATCAGTAGATACCACCTGGAAAGTAGTATGACTTGAGATAACTCAAAAAATATCAGGAATTTTCCAGAAACTAAAAATTGTATATCATTATTAAATAAATTCACATTTTTCTATCAAATAAATACTCTTTGGACAATAGAATGCTATTTCTCTACAACTGAAACAGTACAATGTTTTTTTTTTAAAAAAAACAGCATTTTAACTGTCATTACCAAGCTTCCTTTCATTTCAACCATTTTCTCCTTTTTCATGAAAGCATTCATTTGGTTTAACTAGTACTATTTGTTGGGATTAGTAAATTAATTTTTTAATTCTTTTTTTAAAAGAATTTATTTATTTATTCATGAGAAAGACAGGAGAGAAAGAACCAGACATCACTCTGGTACATGTGCTGCCAGGGATCGAACTCAGGTTGAGAATCCAGTGTTTTATCCACTGCACCACCTCCCAGATGACAATTTTTTTAATTCTTTAGTAACATTTGTCTTAAAAAATAATCAATCTTGAAAAATGCATAAAGTATATAATTAGCTATTTTTATGCAAACAAATGAGCACTCCAAAAATGGAATGTCAAAGCTTTCCATGACTGAAATTTCAGAGAAGGTCATATTCATTTCCCTGCAGATTCTCAACATATCATTCATCATGTACTATTGCATTCTAATAAATGAATTATTTTGTGTACACACCATATCTCCTATACTAGGGTCTTTTCCTGTGCTGTGTTCATATATTTACATTTGAAGCAATAGAATAATAGTGAACAAATGAGGTTGATTAAACTACCAATCTAGTTAGTTCCTTATAATCTTTAAAGATTTTCACTTTGTCGATAAGACAACGAAATAATTGCTATGAATAATGTGTGTTTTAATAACAAGATTCCTCTAAAACATATCAACTAGGACCTTAATGAACATAATATGTTTTGTTCACCTAACATGTAAATTATGCCATCCTCAACTAGAATAGATTCTCTTATGAGAACAATTAACTTTTCAAAATGTTGTATTGGCTGGTGTTTGCACATTGACTAAGGTGTATTAATATCTACAAACTTGAGTATGACAGCCAAAAGATTTATTGCAGTTAATTTGGTTACTCCCAAGGAGAATCCATCCATCAAAAGACTGGCTTTGATTGTTGCCTGGGAATGGAGTTGAAGAACTGCCCCAAAGAACCTCTTTACTTTTCTGAGCGCTTTTCATGAAAGGAAACAAATGTGTTCAATCTTTCGATTTGCCATTCTACAGTCCATTATTATCATTAGTCTAGTTTATATCAGTGCTCTGGGAAAACTGGCTATATCTTAAAGCCATACAGGGCAACAAGTTCCTTTAAAACCTATTAATTGTTGAGCAATCATGTTGTACCCCTCCTACCTTATGCTTTTGTTCACTAATCCTTTCTTAAATAAAAAATTAAAAAAAAAAAAAAAAAAAACCTATTAATTGTTCAAATGTATGTTACAATTTGCAATCTCTAAAATATCTCATTCATCTGTGACTTTTCCTTAAGAAAAATACCTCCCTTTCCTATCTGTCCATGTAATTATGGACTAAACTAGGTTCCACAAAAATTCATATGTTGAAGTTCAGAACCCCCCCCCCTCCAGTATTTACAAAGGGAAGTCTTATTAGTAAACCAAACCTTTAAAGAGATAATCTAGTTGAAATAAGGTCATTAAGGTGGGTCTTAATTCAAAGTGATTGGTGCCTTATTAGAAAAGAATATTTGGACACAGGTATACACAGAAGAAAGGTCATATGAAATCACAGAAAAAGGCAACCATCTGCAAGGCAACGTGAGTTATCTTAGAATAAATTGGTTGTATCAATATCTTGATCTCTGACTTTCAGCCTCCACTGTAAGAAAGTGAATTTCTGTTCAGTCACCTAGTCTGTGGGACTTAGTTATGGTAGCCCTACCAAACTAATACCTTGATCAATAGTCATTTATGCCTATATAGTAATTCTTACACTCCCTGTCAGTATTTCACCCTCTATTGGGGGAAAAAAAAATCTGCTAGGAGTGGTAGTGGAATTGTTGAGGGCACAAAGCCCTAGCGAAGTCCTAGTGGGTAAAGAAGGAGGAGGAGGAGGAGAAAAGTGTACTCGTGTGTGCATGTGTGTTTGTAAAAATAAATTCAATATCCTTTATAATTGAGTGAAATAGCATGTAAAAGTCTTTAATCGCAGTTTTAGCACATTACTAGCTGCATAATTATGAGTATAGTAAATCATACAGTTTCTCTAAACTTCACTTTCCTAAACTGATAAGGAATTAAAGTAGGGATTAAAGTCTCAGATCTCAGAATTTTTAACTCTGGGTGATGCCATTTTACCTATATAACAATAGTTAATTGTGGTCAATTTCATAGACGCTTTATTGTTTTCAGTAAAAATACTAGAAAGGAACACAATATTAGAATTTGCATATTGTTCCCATAGAATCTACAAGTCAAAAGATACAGAAGGAGAATTGAGCCCATTATAACAAAAATATAAATATAATTTTTTCTATCCAAACTCATTTCCTACAACCTCATGGAAATTGCCTGAGTAGTGGGTACTCTTAGAACTCTGATGTTTTTGCCAGGATTTGTTTAAAAATAAGCTGTCTTAGAAATAAAATTTTAAAAATAGTCATTAGTTGGTATCCCTAACACACACACACAAGAACTAAATGAAATGAAATATCCTTTAGCTACTAACCATAGTCTGACTTATGAAAAAGACATGATTTTATAGACCAAAAAAAAAAAAGCAAAGTTTAAGCAGTTATCTAGTTATTTTTATCAATGACATAATCTGAGCTTTTTAGATCACTGGCATTTGCTTTTTGCTTTTTTTCTCTCTAAATCAGTACATCCTGGACTTAAATCTGCAAGCCAAAAAGCTATATAGATAATATACAACACAGACCATGGAAAACACTTATAAAGGAAGGATATAGCAAAAATCTGTGGGCTGTTAGCAGTGCAGAAAAATAGCACCTTTTGTAATGATTTTCTAATAAATATACATTGAACCATAAAGTCTCCTTTACCTGACTAATATCTGTCTAGTCTTACTGTCAACAATAGTTCCACTAGAACCCACTGACTGTGTAGAAAAAGACCAAATCCTGTTTGTAGGGAAGAGCAGATGGGTGCAGAAGCTGTAGGCAGTTCTGTTTTTCCAGAAGAGCAAGCTTGATCTGACAGAAGGATTTAGAAAATAAGCTAAAAGAACCGCTCTGTTCAGACAAAGCAAAATATCACCATTTCTCTCACTTGCATGTGTAACTAGAAGCTATGTGCTTCACTTATTCTCTATGATTATAAAAAGTCAGTAAATAAGTGGAATATTTACAGTTTTCTGAAGATGACTTTCATAGTAGACCAGGTTACTGGGGGTTAGGACAGGTGAAAGCATAGAGAATGTCTAAATATTAAATAAATTTGGTCAAGGATACTACTAAGATTCATTCAAAAATGAAATATTCTTTTTTAAAATTTATTTAAGAAAGGATTAATTAACAAAACCATAGGGTAGGAGGGGTACAACTCTACACAATTCCCACCACCCAATCTCCATATCCCACCCCCTCCCCTGATAGCTCTCCCATTCTCTATCCCTCTGGGAGCATGGACCCAGGGTCATTGAGGGTTGCAGAAGGTAGAAGGTCTGGCTTCTGTAATTGCTTTCCCGCTGAACATGGGCGTTGACTGGTCGGTCCATACTCCCAGTCTGCCTCTCTCTTTCCCTAGTAGGGTGGGTCTCTGGGGAAGCAGAGCTCCAAGGACACATTGGTGGGGTCTTCAGTCTAGGGAAGCCTGGCCAGCATCCTGATGACATCTGGAACCTGGTGGCTGAAAATAGAGTTAACATACGAAGCCAAACAAATTGTTGAGCAATCATGGACCCAAAGCTTGGAATAGTGGAGAGGAAATGTTAGGGGGGTACTCACTGCAAACTCTAGTGTACTTCTGCTTTCAGGTATATATTTTGCAGTAGTTTATGGATACGTGTGAACATATGCTCTCTCTCACAGAAACTGGTGTAAATCTAGGTTTTGGGACTTTGCTAGAAAGTGAACCACCTGAGATGGAATTAGAGTATACTATGAAAGGAAAGGTCTCACCCGAGCAATGAAGCTGAAGGGTTGTCACTCCACATGTGAAGTCTCTGGACACAGTCTGAAGTGAAGCATGCTGAGGTGGCAATCGTTGTGTTGGTTAGGTTGTGATTGGCAGCTGCAATATTATTTGGTATGGATTGGGAGAGGCATACGGGAAAGTGGGCCCTATCCAATGGTTCCAGGACTGGGGGAAGTAGAGGCTCTATAGTGGAGATGTGAGGTTCCTGCTGTCTTAGGATTCAAAAAGACAATCGATAGTTAATGTTATCATCACATTATTTGGTAATTGGGTTAACTTTGAAAAGTCCTTTTGTCAGGGTTTTCTGTACAGTACCCAGGATCTTGTATATATCTGTGCCATTGGTTGCTTCTGATCTACTTGGTCTAGGCTTTTGAGAGAGTCTGCATATCAATTACACAGCCTATATATTGAAAAGATTCAGTTTCTGTTTTGAAAAACTTCGAGACATACAATTAATCTTCCCCCTCTCGTATTAATTAACTAGTGATTTATATGACTACATTTTACTAGGAGTGTACATAAACACCATTCCCACCACCAAAAGACTGTGACCCATCCCTCCCACCCACTCCCACCCCCCACTGGCCCAGGAAGCTGCATGTCTATCCCTCACCACAGGGTTTTTACTTTGGTGCCCTACTTACAATTTGGTCAGGTCCTGCTTTTAGTTTCCCTTTCAGATCTTCTTAGTCAACTTGTGTTGATGAGTGGGATCATCCCATACTCATCTTTATCTTTCTGACTTAGTTCACTTAACATAATTCCTTCAAACTCTGTCCAAGATGGGTCAGAGAAGGTGGGTTCATTGTTCTTGATAGCTGCATAGTATTCCATTGTGTATATATACCACAGCTTTCTCAGCCACTCATCTGTTGTTGGGCACCTGGGTTGCTTCCAGGTTTTAGCTATTATGAATTGTGCTGCTATGAACATAGGAGTACACACCTCTTTTTGGTTGGGTGTTATGGGGTCCTTGGGGTATAACCCCAGGAGAGGAATTACTGGATCGTATGGAAGGTCCATGTCTACCCTTCTGAGAGTTTTCCAGACTGCTCTCCACAGAGGCTGGGCCAATTTACATTCCCACCAGCAATGTAAAAGGGTTCCTCTGTCCCCACAACCTCTCCAGCATTTGTTGCTGCTGTCCTTTTTGATGTATGCCATTCTTACAGGAGTGAGGTGGTATCTTAGTGTTGTCTTGATTTGCATTTCTCTGACAATCAGTGACCTAGAGCAGTTTTTCATATGTTTGTTAGCCTTTTGGATCTCCTCTGTAGTGAATGTTTTGTTCATATCCTCTGCCCATTTTTGGATGGAGTCATTTGCTTTTTTGGTGCTAAGTTTGCTGAGCTCTTTATATATTTTGGTGATTAGTTTCTTGTCTGATGTATGGCATGTGAAGATCTTCTCCCATTCTGTGAGTGGTCTCTTTGTTTGTTTAATAGTTTCTTTGGATGTGCAGAAAAATGAAATATTCTTTAGCCACTAACCATAGTTTGACCTATGAGAAAAACAATGGCTTTATAGACAAAACAAAAGCAAAATTTAAGCAATTACCTAGTTGTTTTTATCAAAGACATAATCTGAACTTCTCAGATTACCAACATTTGCCTTTTCTCTCCAAATTAGTACATCCTGTATAAAGTCTGGGGAATTTCCCTCAAGGAATAGTAGGAAATATGATTTATTTGTGGAAAAACCACATTCTCCAGTGAACTCCAAGTAAGAAAATGCCCTTCCTGATTCATTTATTTCCTCACTTATTTTTCTGATTTGTTGCTCATCATGAAGCTCAGAGAGAACATTTATCATGGGCAGGTGTACTTCATTAGACCAGGCATACTGATTACAAGGGATGTTAGAGAATATGAAACCAAAACAATACAATAAATCCTAGATATAATTCCTCAAAATCTATTTAAAGCAAACTGGTAGACCTAGGCAAAAGTCCAAGCTGTCTATACACTTTATAAGCTGGGTATCTTAACAATTAGGTGCAAAGACCTCAAAGTACAAATATGAGATACAAGATATAACTTTTGTACAGCATGACTTGCTCAGGGATGATACTTATAGAATCTAAGAAGAGAGATAAATGGCATATCCTTTAGGCAAATGCATACCTATGAATATTAGATATATACTTACATATAATTATTTTAACTGAGTTTTAAATATTATACATTAAAATTTATTAATTTCATCTCTCTATATCAGGTTTTTGAAAATGTCCATTAGTACTGAGGTCATCAAAGTAAAACTCCTTCCACTGCATCCCAAAAAGCAATTTTGGTCCATACTCCCAGAAGGATGAAATGTTTGTCACCTGGAATCTCTGTTTTTATACCATCATTGCAAATCTGTAAAACACCAGAGAAAGTCAGGCAGTTTTGCTTATTGGAGACAGAAGAGCAAAAAGGAAGGACACTCAGAAGTAGTAATAGGTATAGGTGTGAATTAGAAAAGTGACAGCAGAACCATAGAAATGAGTAAAAATGGGCAATAAATCTATAGATAGATAGATGGATAGACAGACAGACAGACATAGAAATACATAGTTATCTCATTTCCATGACCTGGAAGGAACTATTGCAATTGCTACTGGAGGGGTAAGGGCGACACAGAACTGTGGTGGAAACAGTGTGGAACTATACCTCTACGATCTTATAATTTTGTAAATCACTATTAAATCCCTAATAAACATTTTAAAAAGAAACAGAGACATATAAACATAGAAAGTGATAGAATAATAATTTCATTCCTAATGCTATGAGATTTCCTCGTATCTCTGCCTTAAATCTAAAAGCACATTAATATTAGTGTTTCCTGCTATGAAAGAATGTATAATAAGTTATCTAAGTGATTCAATAGTATTATTTCTAAAATACATTTATCTTTATACTATAATAATAGTGATATGTATTGAGATGAAATAAAATAAAATTAGGGATGTGCTTCAAATGGTATGTCAAGTGGAGAGAAACTGGTTACAGAACATGAAACAAGAGTGAGCATGGTTATTAATAATTTTTTAAGAGATAAATATGTAAAACTTCATTTATTTGTTTCACTTTTATATGCATTTAGTATTATCTATACTAAAAGCATTTTTAAAGGAAATAAGAAAAAGTTTAAAAAATTTGGTAGGAAACAGATTATGATTAATCTATGTTTGTGATTACAGACAGATCAATAGACTTTCAAATCAACTGAAACTAGTAGTTATTTCTTATTAATGCAGAAATAAAACATCTTCATGGAGGGAGTATTGTCAATGTAGAAGTCACCCCACAAGCAGTCAAATGTTACTCCTGACATAGCATATTGCTTAAACAAAATAATAATAATAATAATTAATAGATAGTTCTACTAATATGACTTAAGAAAAAGTAATCATAGCACACCTTACCATGCACCAAGACCCTGGTTCGAGGCCCCACTCCTCACCTACAGGGAAGTTGCTTCACAAATACTAAAGCAGGTCTGCAGGTGTTTCTCTTTTTCTTTATCTCTACCTCCCCCATCTGTCTCAGTTTCTCTCTATCCTATAAAAAAATAAAATAAAGGGAAAGGGAGAAATAAGGGAAGGAAGCAAGGAAAGAAGGAGAAAAGAAAAAGAATAGGAAGGAAAGGAAGGAAGGAACAAATACAAATAAGGACAACCAACGAGATACCACTTCACTCCTGAGAGCATGTCACACATCAGAAAAGGTAACAGCAGCAAATGCTGGAGAGGGTGTGGGGTCAAAGGAACCCTCCTGCACTGCTGGTGGGAATGTCAATGGGTCCAACCTCTGTGGAGAACAGTCTGGAGAAGGCTAAAATGGACCTACCCTATGATCCTGCAATTCCTCTCCTGGGGATAGATCCTAAGGAACCCAACACATCCATCCAAAAAGATCTGTGTACACATATGTTCCTGGCAGCACAATTTGTAATAGCCAAACCTGGAAGCAACCCAGGTGTCCAACAACAGATGAGTGGCTGAGCAAGTTGTGGTATATATACACAATGGAATACTACTCAGCTGTAAAAAATGGTGACTTCACCGTTTTCAGCCGATCTTGGATGGACCTTGAAAAAATCATGTTGAGTGTAATAAGTCAGAAACAGAAGGATGAATATGGGATGATCTCACTCTCAGGCCGAAGTTGAAAAACAAGATCAGAAAAGAAAACACAAGTAGAACCTGAAATGGAATTGGAGTATTACACCAAAGTAAAAGACTCTGGGGTGGATGGATGGGTGGGGAGAATACAGGTCCATGAAAAATGATGAATGAAATAGTGGGGGTTGTATTGTTAAATGGGAATCTGGGGAATGTTATGCAAAAAAAAAAAAAAAAAAATTCCAACCACCAAAAAAAAAAAAAAAAAAAAAGAAAAAAAGAAAACACAAGTAGAACCTGAAATGGAATTGGCGTATCACACCAAAGTAAAAGACGCTGGGGTGGGTGGGTGGGGAAAATACAGGTCCAAGAAGGATTCAGAGGACCTAGTGGGGGGTTGTATTATTATACGGGAAACTGGGGAATATTATGCATGTACAAACCAATGTACTTACTGTTGAATGTAAAACATTGATTTCCCACCCACCCCCAAAAAAGAATAGGGAATCTGGGGGTGGGTGTGAGTGGTAGTGCAGAAGGTTAAGCTCACATGATGTGAAGGAAAGGACTGGCTTTAGGATTCAGGTTAGAGCCCCAGGCTCCCCACCTGCAGGGGGTTTGCCTCATGAGCAGTGAAGCACATCCGCAGGTGTCTGTCCTTCTCTCCACCTCTCTGTTTTCCCTTCCTCTCTCAATTACTCTCTGCCCTATCCAGCAACTACAGCAATGACAACAATAACAACAAGAGCAACAAAAATGGGAAAAATGACCTCCAGGAGCAGTGGATTCATAGTACAGATACCAAGCCCCAGTGATAACCCTGGAGGCAAAAAAAAAAAAAAAAAAAAAGAATAGGGAATCTTCCAATGGAGGGGTAGGATATGGAATTCTGATGGTGGGAATTGTATGGAATTGTACCCACAGTCTTGTCAATCATTATTAAATCACTAATAGCAAAAAGAAATAAAAAGATCATTACCACTCGCTCTATTGGAAATTCAAATAATAATAATAAAAACAACATGATACCACTTCACAACAATGAGTGATGCCAAGTGTGGAAAAGAAGAAACCTCTGTACCATGTTGGTAGAAATATACATTGGTTAAGTAAGCTACTATGAAAATGAGTATGGAGGCTCTTTACAACATTTTTAATAAATCCACCAACTCCACTACTAGGTATCTATTTAAAACATAAAACCATTGATTTAAAAGAGATATGCACACACCTATGTTCATTACAGTAAAAAATGTGTGTATTGTAGTAACTATATTAAATTAATTTACTAGCATTAGATTATTTATTCAATATATTACCATCTAACCATATCAGCAAGAAAGAAATCATTCCTGAGAGTTCTGAACCCCAATTCCAACAGGTCCCTGAGACAGCAGAGGAAAAAAGGATACTCAGAAGTTGTAATAGGAATAGTGGTGACTTAGAAAGGAAGGAGAAGGCAGGACCATACGAAAAAACAGGCTATAGGGTCGGGCTGTAGCACAGTGGGTTAAGTGCATGTGGCACAAAGCGCAAGGACCAGTGTAAGGATCCGGGTTGGAGGCCCCTGCTCCCCACCAGCAGGGGAGTTGCTTCATAAGCGGCGAATCAGGTCTGCAGGTGTCTTTCTCTCCCCCTCTCTGTCTTCACCTCCTCTCTCCATTTCTCTCTGTCCTGCGACATCAGTAACAACGATAATAATAACCACAACAATGGTAAAACAACCAGGGTAACAAAAGGGAAAAAATGGCCTCCAGGAGCAGTGGATTCGTGGTGCAGGCACCGAGCCCCCGCAATAACCCTGGAAGCAAAAAAAAAAAAAAAGAAAAGAAAAGAAAAAACAGGCTAAGTATATAGATAGATGATAGACAGATAAACAGGCAGTGATATAAATAATAGTCAACCCCTATCTGTGGCTTTGGGAGAACTAAGGCAGTTTACAATGGAAGGAATGGGGACAGAACTCTGGTGGTGGAACCACTGTGGAATTATACCCTTGCTATCTTATGGTTTTGTAAATAAATATTAAATAACTAATTAAAAAAAGAGAGAGAGGAAGGAAGTAAAGAAGGAAGGAAGGGGGAAACCATTGGGAAAATTTATTATGTTTTTAAAATATTTATTTATTTTCACTTTTTGTTGTCCTTGTTTTTTTATTGTAGTTATTATTGTTGTTATTGATGTCATCGTTGTTGGATAGGACAGAGAGAAATGGAGAGAGGAGGAGAAGACAGAGAGGGGGAGAGAAAGACACCTGCAGACCTACATCACCACTTGTGAAGCGACTCCCCTGCAGGTGGGGAGCCAGGTGCTCCAACCGGGATCTTTAAGCTGATCCTTGCGCTTTCCGTCACCTGCACTTAACCAGCTGCGCTACCACCCGACTCTCAATTTTATTACATTTAACTAAGTTTTTGAAATAGGTTTATGTTATATATCCATAGTAAATTTCAACTTTTACTATTCACATTTTGTGTGCTCAATCATCATACTTGGCTAGTGCCTACTGGCTACCAGACTGACAGCATAGTTCCAATAGTTATGACATGAGAAATAGCCCTATATGCCACCAGAAGTGTGCAGTTTCCTTGAACAAACATTTTGATTTTTCTAAAACTAACATGTATTGTATAATAAAAAAATTTTTTAAAGGCTCTAATAATTTTTTTGTTATTTTGTTTTGTCATCAATGGTAAAATCCTCTTTAGCAATCTGTATTGACTGTTAGAGAGAAAGAGAGGGAGAGAGAAACACACTAACCCTAGAAAACTGAAACCAGTGAGGTAACAGAAATTGAATTAGATACAATTTCTTCATTCCCAAAGTGTTCTATAGAATGCTGAAGTGAATAGGCATACGTTAAAAGTAATTATTAAGATCAGGGAAAGTAAAAACTAGATAATTAAATCTCCCACTTTAAACCAGTCACATGCTTGAAAAAGCTACCAGTAAATGCTATCAGTTACCTCATAAACAAAATGGTGTCTCAAGGTACAAGTTCAAAATTCCTTCTAAGGACATTGCGGTCAGCAACAAAATCTACAAATTACCTGTTGCTAAAATAAGAGATTATATTATTTTTCCATGTGACAGCAGACAAAATCGGTCAAATTCAAAACAAGACATTAGGACTGAAATATAACTGGATTATCTTAATTGCATAAGCCAAATGTCATTTTATTGTATTATCGAAGCAAATAAACAGGACTGTTGTTGCATGTTCATAGGTCAATGTGTAGCTCAGGGTTGAGGAACCTTGTTTCTGCCAAGAGTCATCTGGATATTATGACATCTTTTATGGACTACACATAATTGCTATTTAAAAGTAAGCACTTAGGGGACTAGGCAGTGGCACATCTGGTTAAGTGCACACATTAAGGTATACAAGGACTCAGGTTCAAGCTCCTGGTCCCCACCTGTAAACTCTTCACAAGTGGTGAGGCAGGGCTGCAGGTGTCTCTCTGTCGTTCTTTTCTGTCTCCCCCCTCTCTCAACATCTCTCTGTCTCTATCTAATAGTAAACAAAAACAAATTTTTAAAAAGTAAGCACTTAGTGTTGCTAGGAAAAAAGATCCTAAGTTTATTGATTTTTGAGCACTACCTGGGATTACCTTTGCAGGACTAGACCATATGATTTTGCAGGCCATATATGACCCATGGGCCAGGCAATCTCTATACATAATACAGCTCCTTAGAAATGCTCAAGAGGAGATAGGGAGATAGCAAAGTTATGCAAATGACTTTCATACCTGAAGCTCCAAGGTCCCAGGGTCAGTCCCCAGTACTACCATAAGCCAGAGCTTAGCAGTGCCCACATAAATAAAGACAAATAGAAATGTTGAAGAGTTTATGTAATGATTTTAAAATCATAAAGTTTGCTTAAATCATTACCAAAGAAGACAGAGTATTTTGAACAAATCTTATCTAGTCTGATAGTTCAACTTTCAGATATATTTTAAGTGTTATTCAAACTTGCTTTCCATAAAAGTTTCATGTATGGCACTCTATATCATAGAACTATAAAATAAAAAATATTCAAGGTAATAATATAATAGTGAGCTTTAAAGTGTCAAATTTTCATAGTTATCTCCAACTACATACATGAAAACTTTTGGCAGCATGATACATGCTCTCACAGAAATGCTATTTAAGATATTTTATTGAATTGCCTTTTGTAGTCACACTTTACCTTTACTTTGGTAAACATGATCTTTCTCTACTGTACTGCAAGAACTGAAGATCTAATCTGTGAGATCTCTAGTATGTAAGCAGATGTTTAAACATCTGTTTTTGAATAAATAAAAAGTGATCATGGAGCTTTTCAGAGAAGTGACCCTTATGAAAAGTTTCCATTGAATGATTTTGCATACTTGGTGCTGAGCAGTCAGTACATGTGCTAGAGAATGTTCCCAGAGGCCTAAAGGAACTCCAAGATGAGACGTGCCCAAGCTACAATCAATAATATTCACAGTGGACGATTTAAATAAATGATGATTACTAGATTCATCAAGTTCTTTATTTCTCTTGTTCAAGACAGTCAATAATAGCTGGGTTAAGGCTCAAGCTTATGAATATAGGTTAGTAAGCAGATACTAGTCTACTAACTGAGCAGACTCCCAACAATAGCCATGATCAAGCAGAGTGACTGAAGGAAAGCTGGCTTCCATGGAGACAGCCTGCAAGCTACTTGCCTGTCCCTGTGGGGACTGATGTAATGGTGCATAATCAACCTTCAGGTCCACCAGCTGCTGAGACTATCCCGAGAGGCCCTTGGCAAAGATAATGTTGCTTTCATCTAATCTCATGTGGAAACACATAAGTGGGAAATCACAACTGAAATGGTTGCCTACCTCAGAGGAGACAACCTGTGTTGTTTAATCTGCTCTACATGTATTCTGGGTGTGCCCCTGCTCCAGAGCATGAGGCATGAAAATGATACCCTTCATGTATTTTTTTTTTTTTTTTGCCTCCAGGGTCATTGCTGCAGCTCGGTGCCTGCACTACAAATCCACTGCTCCTGGAGGCCATTTTTTCCCTTTTTGTTGCCGTTATTGTTTATCATTGTTGTTGTTATTATTGTTATCATTGCTGTCATTGTTGTTGGCTAGGACAGAGAGAAATCGAGAGAGGATGGGAAGACAGAGAAGGGGAGAGAAAGACAGACATCTGCAGACCTGCTCACCACCTGTGAAACAATCCATCTGCAGGTGGGAAGCCGGGGTCTTGAACCAGGATTCTTACACCAGTCCTCACGCTTTGCGCCATGTGCACTTAACCCACTGCGCTACCGCCAGGTCTCCACCTTTCATGAATTTTTAGGAAGACTCTGGGAAATAGTTATGGAATAGGAATTAGTCTCACATTAATGAGTACGTGTATTCATATCATGAATGTATTCGTGTATATGTATCATTTCCATTTCCTAAAGTCTCATTTCAATCCCTCCTTGATCTCTTGTTCTCTGTTCCCTGTGCATCTTTTACTATTCTTCCCAAGGTTATTTGAAGTTTTCTAAATACCCATCAACAGATGACTAGATAAAGAAGTTCAATCAATGGAGTACTACCTGGTAATTTAAAACAATGATACTTTGTCCGTTGGGACAAAATGGATGGAACTGAAGGTGATTGTTCTTAGTAAAGTCAGTAAGGAAGTGAAGGACAACTACCATATGTGGAATGTAGACAACTGAAACATATTAATTTTGTGGTGGCGGGTAAGTAGTCAACCCATCTCTAAGAACTTGGGAGAAGAGAACTATGGTGGTTATTGCTGGGACTGTGAAGGCACAAAACATTGGTAGTAGAAGTGATTTGGAGCTATACCACTATTATATTATCATCGTATAAATCACTATTAAGCACAAATAAAATTTTAAAAAAACTAAATAAAGTAAAAAGAATCACCTTTTGAGTATTACACTTGTTTTTTAGTACAAAAGTAGTGTGTATATTTAACATTTGAAAAGATGTTAATATTTTTAAAAGGAAAAACTACTCATAATATCAATATATGTTGTTCAATGGACATGAAATGATTAGTGAAATATCTCTCCTACTCTTGTGCCTCTTCATCCCCTATCCTTGTATCTATTATGAAGAGATCACTGAGTCCTCACTGCTAAGAATGTATTATTCCCTTTTTAACTGCTATGTGAATTTCCTTTAGTGAATATTCTATATTTGATTTAACTGTTTTCCTATTTTGAAAAGTAAACACTACAAGAGCATTCTGGATATATTTTATGTAGTTATGATAGTATAGATAGGACAGATATGTAGAAGTTGAATTTCTTGTGAAATCTCTGTGAAAAGAATATGTGTATGTGTTCATGTGCGTGTGCATGTGCATGTGGTTCCAAATGCCACTAGGGTTATTGCTGGAGTCCTGTGCCTGCATGATGAATCCACTACTACTGTGAGCTATTTTTTTCCCTCTTTGAATAGAGACAGAGAAATCAAGAGGGAAGTAGAAGTGGTAGATATATATGGAAAGAGAAAGACACCTACACACTGCTTCTATGCTCATGAAGCTTCTGCCCTATAAGTAAGGACCAGCAGTTTGAACCCAGGTCCTCATGCATGTGGCCTAGAATATGATCTATGAGATTGTTCCATGTGTACTGGAGAAGAAAGTCTATTCTGCTTTGGGAGGAAGGGGTGAAGAGCTCTGATGATATCTAGTAGCTCTAACTTATCTATTTTTTTCATTTAATTCAACAAATGGAGGGGCATGGACTCTAGGGCAGGCAGCCAAAGGATTCTAGGGGGATGGCAATCCTGCCGGATTTCTGAGGGATTTACCAAGATTCTTTCCATTTAGGACATGCCTCAAATAGCCAAGAGAGTCAGAAACAACAGCTGTCAGGGAGGACTCTGACTGGATCTGGTTAACTTAGTTTCACTGAGAGTCCAAATGGCTACCTGTGTTTTCAGGATCCCTGTGTCTTAACTGCAAGGGCACCAAATCCTGGGCTGAACAGATCCATACCTATCTTTCAGTTGTTCTTGTCTCCTAACCTAGGTTCTATGTGATTGTCTTCTTTGCCTTTGTGCTCCAAGGACTGTTTCTACATTTGTTAGTGCATGTGATTTTCATAGCTGTAGCTTTTGTTGCCATGATTTCACAAAGAGTAATCCCAGAGCTGCTAGGCAGGTGCCATCTTGGATCTTCTCAGTATTTATTTTATTTATTTATTTTATTTCTTTATTGGGGGAATTAATGTTTTACATTTGACAGTAAATACAATAGTTTGTACATGCATAGCATTTCCTAATTTTCCATATAACAATACAACCCCCACTAGGTCCTCTGTCATCCTTCTTGGAGCTATATTCTCCCATCCACCCACCCCAGAATCTTTTACTTTGGTGCAATGCACCAATTCCAGTTCAGTTTCTACTTGTGTTTTCTCTTTTGATCTTGTTTTTCAACTTCTGCCTGTCTTCTCAGTATTTCACTGAGTGTAATTCCCATAAGGTCTCTATCCAGATGCCTCTCTGTAGGCATTTATATTGCTTCCATAAATTGACTACTGTGAATACAGCAGCTATAAACATATGAACACTAATTGTGAATTAGTGTTTTCACGTTCTTTGGTTATGTTCAGGATTGGTATTGATGATGTACCAAATTTGATGGAGCTTTGTGTGGGGACTACAAATTCACTGCTCCTGGTAGCCATTTGTTTTAATTTTTATTTATAAAAAGGAAACACTGAAAAAAAATAGGATAAAAGAGGTACAACTCCACACAATTCCCACTACCAGAACTTCGTATCTCATCCCCTCCCCAATAGCTTTCCTATTCTTTATCCCTCTGGGAGTATGGACCCAGGGTTTTTATTTGACAAGACACAGAGAAATTGAGAGGGAGTGAAGACAGAAAGAGGGAAAGACACCTCAGACCTGCTTCACCTCTTGTGAAGCATCCCACCCCTGAAGGCTGGGAGCAGAGGCATGATAGATATGTATGCTTAACCAGATGTGCCAATGCCCAGCCCCCATCATTAGTTTTTAATTCTTTCTATGTGGGCCATTCTTACCAGTTTTTCTTTTTTTTAATCAATCTTTCCACTTTTTAAAAATATTTATTCTCTTTTGTTACCCTTGTTTTATTATTATAGCTATTATTGTTGCTGTTATTGATATCGCCATTGTTGGATAGGACAGAGATAAATGGAGAGAGAAGGGAAAGACAGAGGGGGAAAGAAAGATAGACACCTGCAGACCTGCTTTACTGCTTGTGAAGCGACTCCCCTGCAGGTGGGGAGCCGGGGGCTTGAACCGGGATCCTTATGCTGGTCCTTGGACTTTGTGCCACCTACACTTAACCTGCTGTGCTACTGCCAGACTCCCCTCACCAGTTTTTCATTCACAATTATAAAACAATGTTACTACTTTTTTCCCCTTTTTTTAGTTGATAGGATCCATTTTAATGTCTAGATTTTTTTTTTCTAGTTTGTGTAACAGTTGTGATACAGAAATCTAAATAGATTTCTAAGTATCTGAAAGTACTTTGAAGTGGTTTTTGGCGATCATTTCTGAGGTTCAATGATACATATTATACTAGATTTCCAGATGTTCAGTGAATATGTTAAAAAAGTGTTTTGTTTTTTTTCTTTCCCCATGTAGATAGATCAGAACTACTTCTGGGTCACTAATTTTTTTTTAATACCATAGTCTTTATGTGTCCTTATGTGTGTGTTGTTGTTATCTATATGCCATATATACATCATGCACTGTGTGTGTGTGTGTGTGTGTGTGTGTGTGTGTGTGTGTGTGTGTATTTAATACCTTGTGGGTAAGTTTATTCTATAGACATCAATAATGTCTATGGTCTTCAGAATATAGAAATATAAATGAAATTATGGTCAAGAAAATTATTTATAAAAATGAATTACTCTTTTCAGAAACACTATCAGTGCTTTTTAATTGGTTTTTAATATATTTCAAAATATGTGTTTTAAGCTAAAAATTTAAAGATTTATAAGCCGCATTCCTTTTGTTAAACATTATCTCACAGTCTGGTTGAAAGAAATGCTCTATTAAAATTCAGACAGTTTTCTATAATTTCTTTAATCTGAAAGTAAATGATTGCTACCACATTTTACTATTCATGTCATGACATAGCTTCAATTAAGAAATAATTTATTCTGTCCAGTGAGACCAAGTAAATGGTTTGCAATGGCAGTTCATTTTGCCATTGCCAGGTCTCTGATACAAAAAGAACTAATTTTTTTTACAGATGGATAATTCCCAAGAGACCAAGTCTCTGGAATCTTCCCTCAGAGTCTGCATTAAAAAAAAATGCTTTGTTTCAATACAGAAGAAATGATTTTACACTAGGACTTACCTATACTAGTACTAAATGATGGTCAAAAAGAAATTCTTAAAAATTGCTTTATACTCAGAGCTGGCATGAAAGATATCGTCAGTTAGGAGTTACTGAAGTCATAACCTACCACTTCATCAGCACAACTAAATTCTCACCAAAACTGTCAAAAACAAACACTGTAGAAAGAAATGGGGATAAGGTAGCAAAATAGATATACCACAAGATTAAGAACACTTCTGTACCCAACCAGGGAACAAGTTCTCAACTCCATTCTTATGTATTAGTATTCCATGTAAACCTCTTCACAAGGAGAGTGAATGAACATGAATACCAACCACTGAATTATTAATGTTTTTTACACTGTGGAGCTAGATGATAAAACTTCCCCTGAATTAGCTTGACATGAAGGTGTGGTTTTTGTCATCCTCTAGACTGTCTTTGTAGTTGCTGAAGAACATCCAGACAAAGATCTACATAGCAAAATACAATTTGAGAAAAAGTCTTCTGTCGCTTTGTTCTTAAAGAATATGACACTGATTGAAAACAGTGAACATACCTATCTGTACCCCTTGAAGACAAGGATTCAGTGCTCCCAAATGAGTGTTAGCATCTGTCTGACCACCTGAGTCAGCATCTGCTTCTTCAAATTGATAGAGATAATTAAGTCCAATGTAATTTGCATTTTGAGTATATAATCATTCTTTATTTTTAGTCAAGGACTAAGATTATGCCATTATTATTACAACTGTTTTCTTGTCTTTGTCCTTTAAAATTTTTGATTACCCCATTCTAGTTGTAGTTATTTATGTGTAGTTGTCTTAACCCTACTATAAAAGGACCAGGGCTAAATTTAAACTGTTTTTTATGTCTTGCGTTCCCAATACTCATTTTTTAATCCCATAAAGCATAATGTCTCTCATATAGAAGGTATTCAGTAAACTTAGTAAGTAAATTATATTAAAAAATTGAAATATTTTCTAGCACAATATTATCTAAATGAGTAATTGGTCTGATATTCACATATTCAGTACTTGAAATGAAATATTTGCTGTAAGATTTAAATATATAGCTATGAAACATATCATGATACAGTAAATTAGTTATACATATAAATTATTAATCAGTTAAACATCAGAATATTTTGAATAATTCTTACACTGGATACCAAAAGAAGGAAAATGTATAATTCCTTAAGCATATAACTTACTTGTCTTTCTATACATGAAGAATTTAACAGATACTATACCAGATGCCACACACAGAACTATACTATACAACCCCCAGATAAGCAGAAAGCAACACTTCAAGCATGTCAAAGAAAGATAATAAACCCACAATGAGCTATTACCCCGCATTGGTAAAAATGGCATACATCAAAAAGATTGAGAAGAAAAGCTGGAGAGGATGTGACATAAAAGGAAAATTTTTACTGTTGGAGGCCATTTTTTCCCATTTTTGTTGCCCTTGTTGTTATTGCTGTTGTTATTGGATAGGACAGAGAGAAATTGAGAGGGTAGTGGAAAACAGACAAGAGGAGAGAAAGATAGACACCTGCAGACCTGCTTCACAGCTTGTGAAGTGACTCCTTCTGCAGGTAGAGTCCGAGTCTTTAACATGGATTCTTCCTCCAGTACCTGCGCTTGGTGCCCTGTGAGCTTAACACACTGTGCTACTGCCCAGCCCCCGAGTTACCTTATAAAAACAAGGTGCCAGGAGATAGTTTACCCAGTAGGGTACATATCTTGTCATGTGTGAGGCTCTCAGTTTGATCCCCAGTATCATATAGGAGTACGACAGCACTGGGAACAACTCCTTGAACAGTGAAACAGTGTCCTTTTTAGAACCAGAGTTGTCAGTTTAGTGATTTTGGTTCACCCTTTTACCATTAGCAGGGTTTTAAAGAAAATTCACAGTGGAAAAATGTTTGACAAGGTTTAGGGAAAATGCATAATCCCAGACAAAAGACCGAAATTAGAAATTTAGCATTATTTCTGGATAGGGGAGATAGCATAATTGTTATGCAAACAGACTCTTAATGCCTGAGGCTCCAAAGTCCCAAGAAGAAAGGAAGAAAGGAAGGAAGGAAGGAAGGAAGGAAGGAAGGAAGGAAGGAAGGAAGGAAGGAAGGAAGGGAGGAAGGGAGGAAGGAAGGGAAGGAGGAAGGAAGGAAGAGAGGGAGGAAGGAAGGAAGGGAGGGAAGGAGGGAGGGGAGAAAGAAAAAAAGGAGAGAAAGCATTATTTTTAAAAGGTTATTTTTAATTTTTTTATCTTTACTTATTTATTGGGTAGAGACAGCCAGAAATCGAGAGGGAAGAGAGTGATAGAAAGGAAAAATGACAGAGACACCTGCAGTCCTGCTTCACCACTTGCAAAGCTTTTTCCTCTGCATATGGGGACTGGGGGCTCCAACCCTGGTCCTCATGCATTATAACACATGAGGTCAACCAGGTGCGTCACCACCCAATCCCTAGCATTATTTTTGAAGGAGAAACTATTGTATAGAAAAGAGAATCAAGGGCAAGAATTTTCTTATATGGCTTGAGCAAAAATAATGAGGCAGTCAGGGTAGAATGATGATTGAGGGGGTGGGTCACATGTATACACTAATCAATTTATATCCATTCCAGAATCTGCCATCAACTACATTTGCCTTGGACAGGAAATATTCCAAATTTGAACAGGAGAGGAGCCTGCCACAAGGAGAATCCTCTGTACCTACAGTTGAATGGGACAGCATAGATAGAAATGGATGGCAGTATTAAATTAGCATTCTCTCCCTAGTATCCCACTCACATCCAGTGAAGATCTTCTCAGAATAATTTAGTGTGATGTGAATATAGTTCAAATATGTTGCTTTTAAAATATGTGCTTTGGAGAACTGAATAGACAGTTTTTTGAAAGAAGAGATGCACACGACCCACAGACATATACAGAAATGCTCCACTTCACTTATCATCATAGAAATTCAAATTAAAACTACACTGAGATTTTACCTCACACCTGTGAGAATGGCCTAATCAATAAAGCGGGAAGTGACAGGTGTTGGCAAGGTTGAGGAGTAAAAGGGACTGTGTTACTCTGCTGCTAGGAATGCAAACTGCCCCTTTGGAAGATTGTGTGGAGAGTCCTTAAACAAATGAAAATGGAACTGCCCTATGATCCAGCAGTACCACTCAGGCATTATTATTAGTAGTAGTAGTAATAGTAGTAGTAGTAGTAGTAGTAGGTATTTTTATTATCCAGAGAACATGAAAACACTAATTTGAACCTACATATGCCCTCTCTATGTTCATAGCTACATTATTCACAACCAATAAAGAGCTGAAGTAACCAAAATGCCCATCAACAGTTGACTGGATAAAGAAATTATGGGATATATAGTCTATGGAATACTTCTTAGCAATCAAAAAAGATGATATTGTGTTCTTTGAGGCAAATGGATAGAACTGGAGGCGACTATGCTTAAAGAAATAAGAGATAGAAAAAAAACTACCAGATGGTTTCACTCATGTGTGAAATCTAGAGAAGTGATACACATGAACTTGCAAAAAAAAAATCAAATTGTTTTTAAGAACTTGTGAGAACTAAGGTGGCTATCTTTGGGAGGGTAGGGACACAAAACTTTGGTGGTGGGTGCAATGTGGAACTATAGCCTGTAATCTTACAACCTTGTGACCCACTACTAATCACAGCTTTAAAAAATATTTTTAAAAATAAAGTAAACAAATAAAATTTAAAAGCAACAATGAAAATATTACTTGGGCGCGGGAGATAGCATAATGATTATGCAAAAAAACTCTCATGCCTGAGACTCCAAAGTCCCAGGTTCAATCCCCTGCTCCACCATAAACCAGATGAGCAGTGCTTTGATTAATATATATATATATTACTTTATATAATAAAAATTATGGACATTATCAATTATTTTAAAAGATACTATGAGATGATAAGGAAAAACAAGGAGAGGAGAAAGAAACAAAAATGTTTAAAAACAAAAAATGCTTAAAAACATTTTGTAAAATGGACTTTATCCTTCCAAGGCAGAGCTATGGCCATCTAGTCATGGAAAGTTTGCTCTCCTCCAGAAAACAAACTTTACAACAAAATAACTAAACAAATTTCATCAGAGAACAGCTGGGATTTCTGGTAAAGAAAGGAACATCACTATCTAAAGGTTAGTAGTTGTGTCTGGACAGCAGGAGCTGGAGGGGAGGGAAAGAAGGGCACTACATTGCTGTCAGATACTATATTTGCACTCACTTCAGATTTAAAGTCCATGTGGCTTTAAAGGAGCTGTAAACTAGTTTAGAGCTATAGAAGCCACAGGCTTGGAGCAAACTTCAGGGAATCATTGAGAGGAACTGGGGGATGGAACACAATTCTCTTGTGGCATCACAGAAGCCTATCAAACTCTAGGATGTCCTAACTGCCATAGGGACCTTGGTGATCAGAATCAGACTGCCTTGAAGGCAAGAAAAGTAACTTTGACCTCATAACAGTTCCAAGTTCTAAGCATCAGTTTGGGAAGAGAAGGAGGTCTGGGACATCAAAGCAGAAAGGGAAATAGGAAAAAATGACACAGTTCTTCAAGATATCAAAGAGTCCATCAGGAGAAATATATATATCATAATTATAAGTAAGGGTCTTAGAAGAAGAAGCGAGAAAGAAGAGAACAGAAACCATATTTAAAGATATAGCGGCAGAAAATTTCACAAATTTGGGATGTGGTAATGATGTAAATGTTAAGGAAGCAAAGAGAATTCCCTAATTCCTAAACCCAAATAGACCTACACCAAGACTTGTCATTATGAAACTATCAAAAGTCAATGACAATGAAAAAATTTTATAGGCTCCTAGGGAAAAGAAGAAAGTGACTTATAAAGGCAATATAGATAGACTTGCATCATATTTATCTGCAGGAACTATGGAAGTCAAGAGAGAGAGTGGTATGGTATATTCAAGGCTTTAAAAGACAATAACTGTCAACCATGAATACTTTACCCTGAAAGACTATCATTCAAATATGTAGAAGCAATTGAAACACCTTATTTCTCTAAAAGACAAATACTGTATGGTTTCACTCATATAAGCAATACAAAGAACTGAAACACATTAACTCATTTAAAAATTAATGTCAAACTACTGCTAAAACTTTGTGAAAACTATGGTGGTTATCTTTGGGAGGAAGGAGGAAGAGCAAGGAGAGGCAGAGAGCTCACAGAACTGTGGTGATGGGTGCAGTATGGAAATATACCCTTGTAATTTACGATCTTATAAATCATTATTAAATCACTAATAAAATAAAACAGGTGTTATAATTTTAATTACTATCATGATGCAGTGTCCTTTGACTTTATAAGTGTATGAAATGAATGTCAGTACCAAAGTGCCCTTTAATTCTATCACCTCTCTATGAGCTAGTTTATTTAAACACATATCAAAACTATATCTAGTATACTGCCTAAGATAGGATAAAGAAGTTTTCATTTCATACCAAATTTGCTTTCAAGAATAATAACTAAGTACCATTTACTGAAGTCTGGAATAAATTGCTTAAACCTGGACATCAAAAACTAGTATCCTGATAAACCACTCTAGTTCAAGACCAATAACCTGAATTTAGATACAAAGCAAAATGAACAGAGAACAGAAAACACTCAGGAGAAACAGAATTAGATTCTGAATGTAAAATGGAGTAAACGCCTAAACAAAGTTTCAAAAATACCTGATGCCTGGGTCAGAATACCAGGACATCATAAGAAAGCCAGTATTTGATTATGAGAAACTATGGTTCTCATTCATCATAAAGTGTTCTAAGATTCTGGGTTCCTAAGCCCACTGAAATGACTGAGAGGCAAATTTAGGAAAACATCTGACCATCTCTTTATCAGATGCAGGCTAGATTATGAGTCAAAAAATAGACTAAATATTTAATGAATTTGAAATTTTAAAAAGAAAAAAGGAACTCAAAAGCATACTTCCAATAAAATATTTTCTCTGTTGAACCTAACCTTATCTCTACAAACTGAACCCATTAAAAAGTTATTCATGTCTCCCAAACATGCCCCGTGCCTCCCTACCTATACAACTTTTACTGGTTATTCCCTCAATCAAATACTCTGTCATACCTCCATTTACCCAAGAATTTTACATCCATATCTCAAGAGGCCATTGTATTTATTGCAACTTGAAATGATTTCTTGCTTCTCTGAACTTTCAGTTTACTCATTTGACACTTCACATATTAGTATATTGTTTTACATTGTTAACTTTGTTTTCTTGTTTCTATAGTCATCTGGTTTGTTAACTTCTTGAAGAGGCAGTGATTGTACCTTATCACTGCTGGATAAAGTGCACAATAAAGACTCACTGATCTGAACTTGAAGTCAGAGACTATGCTTTAGAGTAGAACTCTCTGAGTCTCTCCAGCTCCAGCAAGACATCTTGCTATAGAACCAAGTAATTCAAAATGACTTTCAGACCTAGTTTTGATTGGTTGAAATAAAAAATAATTAATGTTCTTTTTAAACATCTTTTTTGCCAGAGCATTAGTTTCTTTCAAAGAAGCATTATATTCCAGAATTTGAAGATTTATGTTGAATTATAGCAAAAAAACAATAATATTACAGCAATACTGCTTCTTCAGTTATAAAATCTGCATAATCATCATCAAAAAAATTAAAAAATAGAGAAACATGGAAGGAAAATTGCTCTCCATATCATTTATACTCATACCACTCAGCGACAGCCATTATTGATTTACTAGTACATAATCATTTCTGACTAGATATACATTATGCTGTAATCTCCCTAAATTTCTTTGTAAGTGAAATCACCTTGCCTACCTTCTGACAGTGCCCTCCTAATCAGTGTCAGGATTTTCATACTAATTAAAAAAAAAAAAAGGAGGATGATATGAGATGATCTCACCTAGGGACAGAAGTTCAGAAATAAACAAACAAAAATAAATTCCTAGGTCCTAACAACCATGGTAGATTGAAAATAGCCTTTTGTGGTGAACATAATGCAGTATACATGGATATCTAATTATTTTGCTGAGCACATAAAAATTGTAAATGCTTTAAGTGAATGTTACTTCATATAAATATATGGAAAATACGTAAAATTTTGTTTTGTTTTTCTTTCTCCCCAGCCAGATTTGGCATTTTCGGTATGGGCTTGGTCCCCATGACAATGGAACAACTGAAAAATTCTTGATCATATTAACAAATTATCTGACTAGAGAGGGTACATAGGATCAAGTGCAGCACTTACATGGTATGGATTCAGCTTGATCTCTGACACCACTTATGTTAGGGCAGATTGCTTCTCAGACCTTTTTCTTTCTTTCTCTCTTATGAAATAAATATTGACTATATCTTTAACATACACACACATATATATGATCATGTAACTAGATGCAGCTTTTGACAGAATTGAAAGTTATTCTTGATAAAAGTTTTCAAGAACATAAGAAAGGAACATCATGTTACTGCTATGTAACATCTATGAAAAACTTAATGGTGAAGGAAAAATATATTTTCCTTAAGATAATCATCAAAACAAGGATTCTACTCTCAGTAATTCAGCTCAACATTAAATTGGGAATTCTAGACAATGAAAAATTGTTGGTATGCATGAGACCCCTTCTGTTTCATTTGGTTTAAATCCCCCCTGCTTAACACTATTCTATTTACATAACCACTTCATTCTATTTATATAACCGCTGTTAACAAGCACCTCCCTCCAGGGCATTGGTTCAATCCCCACTGTTTCATGATATGTTTTTGCTCCACCCCCCCCTCCTTGTCACACCCTGATCCTCTCCTTGTCACACTCTGATTGTCACCAGTCACTTTTCTCTCCACCCTCTCTATGTCACACCCTGTTTCCACCCTACTTGGGAAGTATATATAAAGACAGCATTATGAGTTTTAGAGTACTTTACCTTGAGTTTAGCTTAGCTTGTCTTAGATTGTGCTGTGAATAAAGAGATACTGCCTACAGCTCAACTATGAGTCCCTGGTCGTCTGTTACCTGCCCGTGAAGCCAGCCCGGTGAAAACAACATAACCCTTCGAAAACAACAAAAAATGACAAGAAAAAGACAGAATCTTCTCTATTAAAAGGAAAACCATTCTTAATAACAGCATAATTCCAGATGTAGAAAATCCCGTAGAAATGCAGGGAAAAAAAGTTTTATTGTCAAAGTTGTGGGATATAATATCAATAAAGAACAATCTTTATTTTTACCTACCAGCAATAAGGACCTATAAGTTAAAATCGAAAAGGCAATATATCATTCATATTAACATAAAACATGAAATGTTTTGAGATATGTCTGACAAATAGTGTACAACATGTATACATTGAAAATTTAGAACATAGTTTAGAGAAAATGAAGATTTAAATAAATGTGACAGACCAATAAAAAAAGGTATATTTTACACAAATCTTTTAATTTCCAAAATATGAAAGTCTATAGCTGATCAGTGGTTTTTAATTTTTTGTTTTTTCTCCCTGTATTAAATATTAGCCTTGGAGTGATTGAGGGAAATGAAATAAGAAGTAAGTAAGGAGGGTATCTAGGTCTAAGTTGAAACTATTTGATTAAGTACTTGATGGTGTATTTTTTAGGTCTTTCTACTTGTTAGCTGTACTTACTGGGTCACTGCAAAGTACTGTGCACTTTTGCTTTAAGGTATATATTTTCCCCTAACTTATGGATACATGTGCACATGTGCTCTGTCTCTTGGGACCTGGTCCATATATAGATGTTGTGGCTTTGTTAGGAAGTGCACCACCCAAAATGGAGTTAAGGAGTCCTATGAGCTAGGAACGTCTCACCAGAGTACTGGAACTGAAGGGTTGATGTCACAGGCCTGTCATCTGTGAACACAGTCCAAACTGAAACATATCGAGGTGCTACTGGTTTCATTGATTAGGTTGAGATCAGCTGATACAATATCAACTGGTATGGATTGAGAGAAGACTGCTGAAAAATATGCCCCAATGCTAAGGTTCCAAGACTGAGAGAAATGTAGGTTTATAGGGAGGGTTCCTGCTGTCTTAGGGTTTAAGAAGGCAACAGTAGTAATTATAACCAAGTAATTTGGAAATTTGGTTGACTTTGAAAATCCCATTTTTAGGAATTTCTGTATCAAACAAAACCTCACCATGACTTATGTCATTTAATCCTATTTACATATAGCTATAGCTAATATAGTGACATAGCCAGTTGCTTCTGGTCTTTCTGGTCTAAGATTATAGGTGATGTAATATTTCAAAGAAAATGCCATTATTAGAAATGCAATATTTAAGTTCACTGTTAAAATTCAATCAAGTTACCAATTTGAAAACTTAAGTGCTTAGGTTAGAAGAATATATACTCAGAACTGGGGTCTATGAATCAAAAAGTTTGAGACATTCAATCTATTTTTCCCACTCATGTTGATTAGTGATTTATAAGACTATAGGTTAATAGGAGTGTATATTAACACCATTCCCACCACCAAATGTCTGTGTCCCTACCCCTAATTCCCTATAGAGAAGCTGAAAATCTACCCAAACCATCCACCCAGAGTTTTTTACTTTGGTGCAATACTCTAATGATCAGTGGTTTTTGTTTTTTTTTTAGGGATATGGAGCTGGGAGGGAGGTGAGAGAAAAAAGATTACAAAGGGAAACAAAAATTTCAGAATGTGATGAATATGTGAACTAGCTTGTTTGTGATGATAGTTTCACACATATATAAATAAATTAGAACATCTATTTTTTTATTTTAACTATATGCAGCTTACTATCTCAACAGTGCTATTAAAAACACAAAAAAAATACTTTCTCCAGACTGTTTAGTGGCAAATATCCATCGAAGTGTTAAACTTGGCATCAATTTTAATAATTATTAACATTCTTGTCAACTAACTTTGAAACAGATTGTAAAGCCTGAAATGAGTAGGGATTTGGAATTATAAGCTTTTAAGTCACTGATATTCTTATATAACAGTGAAAGAGTGACATTTAACTATAACTCTTTTTAAAGTCATGAAATGTTAAACTGTTATCCTTTAATTGAAAAATCCTTGAATCATGTGGTGGTGTACCTAGTTAAGTGCACACATTACAGTGCACAAGGACAGAAGTTCAAGCCCCTGGTTCCCACTTGCAGGGGAAAAGCTTCATAAGTGGTAAAGCAGGGCTGCAGGTATCTCTCTGTCTCTTTCCTTCTCTACTGCCTCCTCCTCTCTCAATTTCTATCTCTATCTAATAATGAATAATATAATATGATATAATATAAATCTAAATATCCGTAAATAATGTTACTGTGTCATAAAAGCAATTTAGCAAACATGTTGCTAAATTGTAAAATGGAACACTAAAATTGTAGAAGTCATTGCTTTAAATTTATAGGGTATATATCTTTGTGCTCATGGAAGAATAAAGGCTGGTGAATTTTGGTTTAGATATGTGAACACCCTGTGGATCAGACACTAACACATAAGAGGCCATCAAGCACAGCACAAGGTTGATACAAAGACAAAAAGAGTAATATAGTATTGTATGCAAAATTATCTACTCACCAGGTCCAAATTACCAAATTTTAATCTGTGCTTCCCAAATTACCTTAAATTTTAATCTGTGCTTTTGGTTTGTCTTTAGGTATCTGTAAAGCATTTCCAGGTTCACTCATTATCCTGGTGATAGACCTCAAAGTCTATTTTCAGGCCTTATTTATCTATTTTGCAAGGTCTAGGATCAAAACTGACTGCTGATATGATCATTTAGTAAAGAAAGCATTTTTAATCATTCATATTGATGTGCCCTAAATTATGGCCAGCAAATTGAAGTAAATTACTGAATCTAGTGGGTGTTTCAGCACAATGAGTACAATTAGGTAGACACTTTCCCTATCACTGGTTTGCAAGCTTCTATTAACAAGCGATTATATTTTTTGCACTTAATCCTGCTTCTGGGAAACTTGATTTAAATTCTAAATACTCTGGTTACACCTACATAACAGGAAGCAAAATGAAGATCTAAAAAGGTTTAGGTGCAATTGTCAAACAAGGAAAGCATAGTGATGTCAAAATTAAATAATAACCTTTATTTGGGAAGCACAAATCAGATTATTAGCCCAAACTGCGTTCCCTCAGGTCTTACAGAATTTTCCAAGGACAAAGAAAGGGAAGCATCTGGGAGTTGGAAAAGAACGATAGGGTTACAGAAGTTATTGACCAAGAACTAAGGTTGGTATGGATTATATTCCTTAGAACTCAAGTCAAGTTGGCCTTAATGGAAAGAGAAGAAAAGGAAAAGATATATATCTTTGTACAGTTCTCAGAAGAGGTAATTTCTAGCTAGGAACTAGTTCTTGCCAGTCAGTAAATAGCTTTCTTTTTATACTTTGGAAAATAAAGTAGAGTCTATTCAGTTAGACTAAATACACCTTTTTACTTAATAAATCTGAATAATTCATATGTGTACAGTTATTCTTTATAAAAGAAAACAATTAGTCTTAAATTTATCTCTTCACTCAAAGTAAAAAATAAGATATAGCTGTTGGTGTATTGCACCAAAGTAAAAAGCTCTGGGGTGGCAGGGGAGGGTGGGAGTGGAGGGGGGTTCAGGTCCTGGAACATAATGGCAGTGGAGGACCTAGTGGGGGTTGAATTGTGTGTGGAAAATTGGGAAATGTTATTCATGAATAAACTATGCTGTTTTACTGTAGACTGTAAACCAATTATCCCCCAATAAAGAAATTTAATAAAATATGATGTAACTAGTACAAACTAGAAATAATTACGTACTGTGTCTCTGATTAACAGGCCCAAAGGTAATTTAAATGACTTTGGAGAGATTCTGTAATTGTAAAAATTCCAGTTTTCTACCAGACAATATTTCCTAAAGTACAATTGAACGAAAGTGTTCTACACTTAATAATACTAAAAAATCTATTATTTTAAAGTCTAAGATTAGTTGTGTTAGCAACCTGATCATGACACTCTCCGAAAGGTCTAAAAAGTTTGCTTCACTGTTTTTATTCTTCTTAATCAACATCAATTACAAAAAGAAATAATGCAGTGGAGACTTACATTTACCATCAAAAATTAAACTTAAATCAATACAGACTGATTTAGCTCACTGGAGAAGATGCTTAGTACAGACATCAAGTTGACTTTAGTTTTCTATTTTCAACTTGCTGATTCACTGAATAGATGCTGCAGTCAAATGAACATTTGTGTATCATTATAACACTGCAATTTAGACAAATTTTATGACTTTGAAGTATGTGAATTACTAAAATATCAGTCTCTTTGGGGAATTTCTAGATTGCATACTTAATATTGCCAAGAGAAATGGAAAAAATCTAGTTTAATGAACCTATTCTCTTTCTAGATATTCTTCACTAAGAATGTGTGTGTGTGTGTGTGTGTGTGTGTGTGTGTGTGTGTGTGTGTGTGTGTGTAATCTATTTTTTTAAAATAAGGACAAAATGTGCTAAATGGAAACTGATCTGTGTAGGGTTCATAGAGAATTCAAATAGCACATTTATTTCTCCTGCAGTGTTCTCTGTCCTCTTAATTACATACTTCAACTGCATTAACATTACTTCTCTTGGGAATTTTCCATTAACTGATCAATTTGTCCATTAGAATATTTTCCCTGATATGATATTGAGCTTCTGCTTTCATTTGCTGCCCCCCCACCACATTAGTGCTAATTAGGTCCCCCTAGATCAGGGAGAACAAGGCTGTTCCAGGTTGACATTCTTTCTCAAATGCTGTAGACAATGATGCATAGTTTTCTTTATTATGCATTGAATACTTTTTAATTTTCCTGAAAAAAAATTTGTCTGGGTTTACAATTATGTAGACAAGGACCTACTTTGAAAGCTCTTAAAATTTCTGACCTTTTCAAAGTCAATAAATTTTAAATTTACTATAATATAAAAAGTAACTTTTCCCCCTAATGCTTTATAGTAAATTTAGAAAAGGAGAGAGAAAAAATTACACCTTCAGTAATGTGAAACTTCCCACTCTGTGGCTGGAGAGTAGGTATGCACTGTAACATGTTCACTTTACTGGATGTATCACCACCCAGCCTCTATTGCAATTTTTTAAAATATACTTTTATTAGTGATTTTTTAAATATATTTTTATTAGTGATTTCATACTGATTTACAAAATTATGAGATAACGGGTATACTGTTATACCCTTGGTACCTGTCTCTTGGTACGCTTGTGTGGCTATCTATGCCTTTAGGACTAAGTTCTAGAAGTAAAAGTAAAGCTATCTAAATTAGTGGGCAACTGTGTAGGGTCTCAAGTCAGACTCTCTATGTAGCAATGTCAGTGTTGTCACTAATGACATGAGTGATTTGGACATTTAACTCTCTTTTTTTTTCTTTTTTTTTTTTTTTTTTTGTTGGATAGGACAGAGAGAAATGGAGAGAGGAGGGGAAGACAGAGAGGGCTTTGGTCCACTTTTTTATTAGGTTATTTTTGCTTTTTTTTGTAGGTCTGTATCAATTCTGTATAGATACTAGTCACTTGTCTAATGCATGCTTGTTTAATGTGCTTGTTTAATGAGTCTAATAATGTGCAAATATCTTTTCCCATTTACCAGGTTGCCTGGTTATCCTTGTATAGTTTGCTTTTGCGTTTCTACTTCTTTTTTTTTTTTTACATGCATAACATTCCCCAGATTCCCATTTAACAATACAACCCGCACTATTTCATTCATCATTTTTCATGGACCTGTATTCTCCCCACCCACCCACCCACCCACCCCAGAGTCTTTTACTTTGGTGTAATACTCCAATTCCATTTCAGGTTCGACTTGTGTTTTCTTTTCTAATCTTGTTTTTCAACTTCGGCCTGAGAGTGAGATCATCCCGTATTCATCCTTCTGTTTCTGACTTATTTCACTCAACATGATTTTTTCAAGGTCCATCCAAGATCGGCTGAAAACGGTGAAGTCATTTAACTCTCTTATTGTTAGTTTATTTTCTTCTGAAAATAGGGTCAACAAAAATAGGATTAACAATAATAATGATATTAATTTTATACCAGTATTATCAGAAAACTAATACATATCAAGCATTTAGAATAGCTGTGAATATTTTGAAATATACATACTGGTGTCTGTGCAAGTTTCTGGTAATATTGTCTTTCACCCTGGTTCCTGTAACGGTGCTCTTAAAAATTCCTGCAATTTCCTGAGCAATAGATTGTCTAACATAAATATTATCATTTGGATTCCCAAATCCTTTGGAATTTCCTTAAAATAGAAGAAATACTGTGATGAGGTGACTCTTTGTGGGCTCCTGGATAGAAGCTGGCCTTTAGAAAGACCAAGTTGATAATTTTCCCATATTTGGGAGCTACTCTCTTCTCTGATCCAGAGAAGCCCTTTTTCCAACTGTGACACCATTTCCCCAGACAATAACCTGAGTCTACCTGCATATTAGATGTCAGGCTCAGGCAAAAACTAGTAAAGCCATGGGCCCTCTGGAATATACCTAAAATAGGCCTACTAGCTTCTTCTAAAATGGAGACCCCAAATCTTCATCTGCAATATTCTTGTCTTTAGGTTCATGATTAATCAATAATTTGTTCTGCATTATATAATAACTCTTTTTCAGTCACCAGGTTCCAGCTGATACCATGATGCAAACACAACTTCGTTGGGCAGATGACCCCAGCATGTGTCTTGGGGCCCCACATCCCCAGACCCCTGCCCCACTAGGGAAAGAGAGAGACAGGCTGCGAGTATGGATTGACCTGCCAATGCCCATATTCAGTGGAGAAGCAGTTATAGAAGGCAGACTTCCCACCTTCTGCACCCCACAATGATCCTGGGTCCATACTTTCATAGGGATAAAGAATAGGGAAAATATCAAGGGAGGGTATTTTATATGAAGCTCTGGGGGTGGGCATTGTATGGAAATGTACCCCTCTTATCCTATAGTATTATCCATTTTAGAATGGACAATAATATTTCCATTTTAGAATTTAAAAAAAGACCAAGTTGTGGTCAGAAGTTTGAAACTTTCAGTCCAAATATTATATAGAGAAGATCAGGATTAGAAGGTAGTTTAGTACTCAGCTATGCCTATATTAGGATTCTCTATACAAATCCCTAAAGTTCAGGGTCTGGAGAGCTCTGTGTTGATGAACACTGTATGTCAAGAGAGTAGGGCACAATTCCACAAGGACATAAACTTGAGACCTTTCTGAACCTCATTCTATGTATTTCTTCACCTTATTGTTCATATATATTTTATTATATCTTTTAGAATATGTTAATAGTTATAAGTGTTCCTCTGAGTTCTCTGAAAAAGATACTAAGAAATAGAAAATTCTGGATAGGGTGAGGGGAATGATAGTAACCTTCCATTTATAACTGGTAAGAAGTACAGGTGACATACTGGAAATTGAAGTGGGAATGATCTTGTGGGACTGAGGCTTTACCTGGGGCTGGGAGGGGACTAACATAAATTTCAGGTAGACAGGACATCCAGTGGTATCAGAAATTGGTTGGTACAGGAAAAAAAGCACATAGCTGGTAATACAAATGTCGTGAATGTCGTATGAAAAGCAGTTGGGGTAGAGTTCCCCCCCCATAAACCAGCTGATGATACACCAAGTGCTTATTAAATGCAATATTATATTATATTATGTTATATCATATACTGGGTTGATTTAGATTCTCCAATAAGAAAATAAATCTTTTTTTAAGATATCTATTTATTTCCTCTTGTTACCTTTGTGTTAGTTGCAGTTATTATTGTTGTAGTTACTATTGTTGTTATTGATGTCATCATTGTTGGATAGGACAAAGAGAAATAGAGAGGAGGGGAAACAGAGAGGGGGAGAGAAAGATAAACATCTGCAGACCTCCTTCACCTCCTGTGAAGCGGATCCCCTACAGGTGAGGAGCAGGGGGCTCGAACCAGTATTCTTTTTTTTTTAATTTTTTTACTGGGGAATTAATGTTTTACATTCAACAGTAAATACAATAGTTTGTACATGCATAACACTCCCAGTTTGCCATTTAACAACTCCCACTATGTCATTTATCATCCCTCATGGACCTGTATTCTCCCCACCCACCCAACCCAGAGTCTTTTACTTTGGTGCAATATGCCAATTCCATTTCGGGTTCTACTTAAGTTTTCTTTTCTGCTCTTGTTTTTCAACTTCTGCCTGAGAGTGAGATCATCCCATATTCATCCTTCTGTTTCTGACTTACTTCACATAACATGATTTTTTCAAGGTCCATCCAAGATCGGCTGAAAACGGTGAAGTCACCATTTTTTACAGCTGAGTAGTATTCCATTGTGTATATATACCACAACTTGCTCAGCCACTCATCTGTTGCTGGACACCTGGGTTGCTTCCAGGTTTTGGCTATTACAAATTGTGCTGTCAAGAACATATGTGTACACCGATCTTTTTGAATGGATGTGTTGGGTTCCTTAGGATATATCCCCAGGAGAGGGATTGCAGGGTCATAGGGTAGGTCCATTTCTAGCCTTCGGAGAGTTCATCAGACTGTTCTCCACAGAGGTTGGACCAATTACATTCCCACCAGCAGTGTAGGAGGGTTCCTTTGACCCCACACCCTCTCCAGCATTTGCTGCTATTACCTTTACTGATGTATGACATTCTCACAGGAGTGAAGTGATATCTCATTGTTGTCTTTATTTGCATTTCTCTGACAGAGACTTGGAGCATTTTTTCATATGTTTCTTGGCCTTTTGGATCTCTTCTGTGGTGAATATTCTGTCCAAGTCCTCCCCTCATTTTTGGATGGGGTTATTTGTTGTCTTGTTGTTGAGTCTGGCAAGTTCTTTATATATGTTAGTTATTAAACTCTTATCTGATGTATGGCATGTAAAGATCTTCTCCCATTCTGTGAGGGGTCTCTTAGTTTGAGTAGTGGTTTCTTTTGCTGTGAAGAAGCTTTTTAATTTGATGCAGTCCCATAGGTTTATACTTGTCTTAGTCTTCCTTGTAATTGGATTCGTTTCATTGAAAATGTCTTTAAAATTTGTGCGGAAAAGAGTTCTGCCAATATTTTCCTGTAAGTATCTGATAGTTTCTGGTCTAACATCCAAGTCCTTGATCCACTTGGAATTTACTTTTGTATTTGGTGAAATACAGTGATTCAGTTTCATTCTTCTGCATGTTTCAACCCATTGTTTCCAACACCATTTGTTGAAGAAACTCTGCTTTCCCCCATTGAATAGTCTGGGCACCTTTGTCAAAGATTAGATGTCCATAGGTATGGGGCCTCATTTCTGGGCTCTCAATTCTATTCCACTGGTCAATGTGTCTATTCATGTTCCAATACCAAGCAGTTTTGATGACAATGGCCCTATAATACAGTTTGAAATCTGGGAGTGTGATGCCTCCGGTTCTGTTCTTTTTTCTCAAGATTGTTTTGGCAATTCTAGGTCTTTTCTGGTTCCAGATAAACATTTGTAGCATTTTTTTCTATTCTCCTAAAAAATGTGCTTGGGATCTTGATGGGGATAGCATTAAATTTGTAGATGGCTCTGGGTAATATATTCATTTTGATTATGTTAATTCTTCCAGCCCATGAACATGGAATATCTTTCCACTTCTTTGTGTCTTTTTCAATTTCTTTGAGTAGTGACTCATAATTTTCAGTATACAAGTCTGTCACTTCTTTGATTAGATTTACTCCTAGATATTTTATTGTTTTTGTTGCTATAGTAAAAGGAATTGATTTCTGGATTTCAATTTCTTCTAACTTAGTGTTTGCATAGAGGAATGCCACTGACTTTTGAATGTTAATTTTATAGCCTGACACCTTACTGTATTGCCTGATGATTTCCAAAAGCTTCTTGCTGGATTCCTTAGGTTTTTCCATGTATACTATCATGTCATCTGCAAATAAGGAGAGTTTGACTTCTTCTCTTCCAATCTGTATCCCTTTAATTCTTTGCTCCTGCCTGATTGCTATGGCAAGAACTTCCAACACTATGTTGAATAGTAATGGTGATAGTGGGCATCCCTGTCTAGTACCTGATCTGAGTGGAAATGCTTCCAGTTTTTCACCATTGAGTATGATGTTGGCTGTAGGTTTGCTATATATAGACTCCACTATCTTGAGGAATTTTCCATCTATTCCCATTTTTTTAGTGTTTTGATCATAAAGGAATGTTGTATTTTGTCAAAAGCTTTCTCTGCATCTATTGATATGACCATGTGGTTTTTGGTCTTGCTTTTGTTGAAGTGGTGGATCACATTGATTGATTTACGTATATTAAACCAACCTTGCATGCCTGGGATAAACCCCACTTGGTCATGATGAACAATCTTTTTGATATACTACTGTATCCGGTTGGCTAGAATTTTGTTCAATATTTTCGAACCAAGATTCTTACATCGGTCCATGCGCTTAACTTGCTGTGCTACTGCCCGACTACCAAAAAAACAAATCTTTTTAATATTATGAAGGAAAAATAATCCCCTTGTTTTTATATACAAATATTAATATTTACTTATGTTGAACATTTATTTGTAGAATTCAGGGTGCCTTTTATATTATTTCTGTGCTATATTAGCGAGTATTCTTTTTTTTTAATTTTTTAATCATTTTATTGTCTTTTTTTTTAATTTTTTATTTAAGAAAGGATTAGTGAACAAAAGCATAAGGTAGGAGGGGTACAACTCCACACAATTCCCAACACCCATTCCCCATAACCCACCCCCTCCCATGGTAGCTTTCCCATTCTCTATCCCTCTGGGAGCATGGAGCCAGGGTCGTTGAGGGTTGCAGAAGGTAGAAGGTCTGGCTTCTGTAATTGCTTCCCCGCTGAACATGGGCGTTGACTGGTCGGTCCATACCCCCAGTCTGCCTCTCTCTTTCCCTAGTAGGGTGTGACTCTGGGGAAGCTGAGCTCCAGGACACATTGGTGGGGTCTTCAATCCAGGGAAGCCTAGCCAGCATCCTGGTGGCATCTGGAATCTGGTGATTGAAAAGAGAGTTAACATATGAGGCCAAACAATTTGTTGAGAAATCATGGATCCCAAGCTTGGAATAGTGGAGAGGAAGTGTTAGGGAGGTACTCACTGCAAACTCTAGTGTAGTCCTGCTTTCAGGTATATATTTTGCAGTAGTTTATGGATACGTGTGCACATAAGCTCTCTCTCACAGAAACTGGTGTATATCTAGGTTATGGGACTTTGTTGGAAAGTGAACTACCTGAGATGAAATTAGAGTGTACTATTAAAGGAAAGGTCTCACCTGAGTAATGAAGCTGAAGGGTTGTCATTCCACACGTGAAGTCTCTGGATACATTCTGAGGTGAAGCATGTTGAGGTAGCAATCGTTGCTTTGGTTAGGTTGTGATCGGCAGATGCAATGTTATTTGGTTTGGATTGGGAGATGCATACGGGAAAGTGGGCCCTATCCAAGGGTTCCAGGACTGGGGGAAGTAGGGGCTCTATAGTGAAGATGTGAGGCTCCTGCTGTCTTAGGGTTCAAAAGGACAATCAATAGTTAATACTATCATCACATTATTTGTTAATTGGGTTAACTTTGAAAAGTCCCTTTGTTATGGTTTGCTGGACAGTACCCAGTATCTTGTATATAGCTGTGCTATTGGAAGCTTCTAATCTACTTGGTCTAGGCTTTTGAGAGAGTCCGCATATCAAATACATAGCCTATATATTAAAAAGATTCAGTTTGTCTTTTGAGAAACTTTGAGACATACAATTGATTTCCCCCTCATATTAATTAGCTACTGATTTATATGTCTACATTTTGCTAGGAGTGTACATAAACACCATTCCCACCACCAAAGGACTGTGACCCATCCCTCCCGCCCACTCCCACCCCCCACTGGCCCAGGAAGCTACATGCCTACCCCTCACCACTGGGTTTTTACTTTGGTGCCCTACTTAATTAGCGAGTATTCTTTGCTCACTAAATAAAACTTAGTGATGGCAAATTCCAAAGTGATGAACCACCACTTTCTATACCTGATCAGACCTGAATTTCCAGGTAAAAGAATCAAAGTTCTTTAACTACAAGATAAACTAAAATTCCTGAGGACATTAACTTCTGGATATATGTCAGAGCAATACTATACTGGATGAAACCTTACAAGAAATCAGCTATTTAGAGGCATTTAGAAAGCAATGTAGACAGTCAATACCTAAGGTGTGATAGCAATGTAGGCGGTCAATACCTAAGGCTATGTCAGATAGATAACAAGCATATAGATGTGATCTCAACATTCTCTTGCACTTTACCCACTTAGAAATCTGCCAGTACTTAAGCTCCACAAGGTTTAGTGCTCAAGTTGAACTACCAGCTTTCAACTTGGAGCTCTCAGCCTGTTCACAGAAAAGAAAGATAAAAATAGAAGCTTACAAATAATCAAGGTAACATCTTGACTTCTCCTTTCACTCCAAAAAGATTATGTCCCAGGACTGAGAACAAACAAAAGTAAATCAGTCTTTATATGTGCTGAAATTCCATTACAAATTACCTTTCCCAGTGATTAAGTCACTGAGACCTCTGCTTACACAAACTGTACACCCTCAGAAAAGCAAATCCTTTCTAGAAAGAATATATAATCGTGCAAATGTCCACATATTTTATACCTATTTCAGGATTCAATCAAAAAATGCCAGGCTGGTAACTACTTAGCTATTAAGAATAATGAACCCACCTTCTCCAACGCAAACTGGATGGACCTAGAAGGAATTATGTTAAATGAGATAAGTCAGAAAGAGAAAGATGAGTATGGGACGATACCACCCCTAAACAGAAGTAGAGAAAGAAGAACAGAAAGGAAAACACACAGCAAAAATGGACTGAGTCTGGAGTATTACACCAAAGTAAAAAAGAAGGGGAGGGTAGACTTTCAGCACCTCTATAGGGAGGTGGGGGCTGGGACACAGAACTTTGGTGGAGGGGATGGTATTAATACAGGCTCCAAAGAAAAAAAAAATTGCAAGGCAAACCAGATTACCAAAAACCAAATGCCAAAGCAATAATAACAAAAATAAAGTCATATATACAATAATAGTCATCATTATTGTAAGGAAATAAGGGACCAGTAAGTGATGCACCTGGTAAAGCACACATAACACACAGTGAGCAAGGTTCTAGGTTCAAGCCCCTGTTCCCCACCTGCAGGGGAAAGCTTCATGAGTGGTGAAGCAGGGCTGCAATGTCTCTCTCTCCCTCTCTCCTCTCAATTTTTCACACACACACATCAGGAAGGTAAAGCACAGGATATGCATGCATGAGGCTCCAGGTTTGATCACTGCAAATGCTAGAGCAGTGTTTAGTTTCACTTATCAAAATAAGTTTAAAAAAAAAAAACTTGGGAGTGGGGCGGCAGCGCAGCAGGTTAAGTGCAGGTGGCACAAGGTGGTGCAAGGACCAGCTTAAGGATCCCGATTGGAGCCCCCGGCTCCCCACCTGCAGGGAAATCATTTCACAGGCGGTGAAGCAGGTCTGCAGGTGTCTTTCTCTCCCCCTCTCTGTCTTCCCCTCCTCTCTCCATTTCTCTCTGTCCTATCTAACAACGACGAGATCAATAACAACAACAATAACTACAACAACAATGAAAAGCAACAAGAGCAACAAAAGGGAAAATCTTAAATATAAATCTTTTTTAAATAAATAACTTAACAATTACTATCTTTGCACCACTACTAGGCCTCCTTTTCATGCAGATAGAGAGGAAGGGAAAGACATCATCATTCCAAAGTTTCCTCTGATGTCATGACTTCCCCCACATGCTGCTGGGACTTGAACCTAGGTCAGATATGGCAAGGCAAAACCTTATCCAATGAACTTTTCCTCCATCCCCCAATAAAAAACATTTAAAAGCAAACAAAATCAGAATCCCTCATTAACAGGCCAGAAGTAAATAAGCAAAAAAAAAAAAAAAGTAGCTCTAGAAACATAAAAAAATAGAAATGTGAGACACAGAGAAAAATCATTGTAACAGAAGGAAACAATGAAAGTACTAAGGGACTAATATATACATGCTTATGAAAATATAACAACAAAAAAGCAAGAGTATAGTACACGGAGCCAAATTGTTCCAACAGTGCATGTTATTGCAATGTCAATGTTAACAACATAGGAAATATTATAAAATGATGCATAATTAGAGGAAGACATAGATTTTTAAAAATATTTTATTAACCCCAAAAATGTTAGAAAGGAAGGAAGAAATAACAGGGACAAGTAGAAAATATATAAGATACTAGATTTAAGGCCAAATATACCAGCATTTTGCTTGAAATTCTCCAATTAAAAAGATAACAGATTAGGTTAAAAATTAAATTCAATTAGAAAAAAACATATCTAACACAAAAGCATGCATAGGAATGTAATCAAAATATTGGGAAAATGTATATAGGATAAAAGCAAAAGAAAAGTTGCACTAGTATCAGGAGGAATAAGTATTTCTAGAGAGGCACTGAATATTATATAAAAATAGAATAATGAATTCAAATGTGTTTTGAATGACATAGCCTCAAAAGAGGCAAAAGTTAAGCAAACCAAAGAGAAAATAGTTACATCACAATTAAACATGATTATTTGAAAGCATCTTTCTCAGTTAAGGAAGTGACAAGCAAAAAGCAGGATTTATAAAACTTCAGTATGATTAATGAATCTCATTTAACTTCTTTTTTTAAATATTTATTTATTTATTCACTTTTGTTGCCCTTGTTGTTTTATTGTAGTTGTTATTGTTGTTGTTATTTATTTCGTTGTTGTTGGATAGGACAGAGAAAAATGGAGAGAGGAGGGGAAGATAGAGGGGGAGAGAAAGACAGACACCTGCAGACCTGCTTTACCACTTGTGAAGTGACTCCCCTGCAGGTGGGGAGCCAGGGGCTCGAATTATTTAACTTCTATATACAATAAAATATCATATATATTTTCCAAGTGCATATAAACAGTTTATAAAAATTAACTAACTTCTAGACCATAAATCGAGTCTCACCAAAGCTCATAGAATTCAAATTATTAACTTTGTGTTAGCAGAGTAAGATTCCATGGTAAAAATAAAACAGTATAAAAGGCTCAAACATTTGAGTAAAAGTTGTACACTTCAAAATAACCCATTGGTCAGTCACTCAATACAGTTTTGAACTAAGTTATTACATGATAAAAATGGGTAAGATGCAAGTAAAATTGTGCTTAAACCAGTCAGCTATAACTCCTCCTTATAGTGTATTTAAGATCTGTGCATAATGGACTCAAATTTCACACATATTATCTCCAAAGACATGATTTCACCTCTTTTTTTTTTTTTAAAAAAAAGCTAAGTAGTATCTGATTGAACACATACACATAAATTCTTATCCAATCTTCTCTCAATGGACATTAAGGTTGTTTCTATGTCTTGATTACTGTGAATAATGCTAGCATGCACTATTATTGTTATAATGAGCTTTTTTGATGATGTTATTATGAATCAGTATTTTCATATTCTTTAAATAAATATGTAGGAATGAAATTACTGTATGCTTTTTTAAACTAACATTCTATTTTTAGCTTTTAAAAGAATAGCCATACCATTTCCTATAAACATTATATCAATTTATTAATACATTTCCACCACTTAAGGTAATTTTGCTAAGGAGAATAAGTCAGAAAGTGAAAGACAAGTACCAGACAGTTTTTCTAATATGTATAATATAAAAGAATATAAATATATTAAGGATGGTAATTGCCAGAGGATAAGAAGAAGAGGGTCAAAAAAGAGCATAGAGGAGGTTAATGTGATTATAGCAATGTCTCTAGAACTGTGGTGGTTGGGCGTGGTGAGACATACACACACCAGACTATGTGAAGCTGCACTTCTGAAATTTACATGGTAATGTAAGCCAATGGTGAATCAATAAAACCTGTTTTAAAAAGATTACACATGTCCTAATCCCCAAGGTTGTTTTTTTTATGTCTTTAGTGATTTTTTTCTGCTTTACATATGCTCTGAAATAAGATTGACCTCTTTACTAATTTACAAATTCTTAATAGTTCAGACTCACCCTTTCAGAAACACGCAACCACAAGTCTCTAGGTGAACAGAAAAAACCAGTTACTCTGCAGGCACTTATCTCACCACACCCATACAACAAGAAATAGCTGTTTAGCATAAGGGTTATCTACTAGCCTCAAAGTAAGATTTGCAAAGTACGAAATTACATAATCACTGTTTCCAAGTTTCTGACCTCTTCACAACACAATGAACTATAAAGTCAAAACTTCTTAATTATCTCTTCAAAAATTAAACAATAATGTTTCTGGGCCAGGAGATAGCTCACCAAGTAGAGCAAACACTTTGGGCATGCATGAGAGCCTGAGTTCTAGCTCCTGTGACTTACACGAGTACCTGAAGCAGGAAAGCTTCATGAATATTAGAGCAATGTAATGGTGTCTCCTCTCTCTCTCTCTCTCTTTCTCCCTCTCTCTCTCTCTCCTCCCTCTTTCCCTCCCTCTCTCCTCCTCCTCTCTTCTCTCTCTCTCTCTCCCTATTTCCTTCTTTCTCTCCTTCACTTTTTCTCCTCTGTCTCTCTTTCCCTCTCTTTTTGTCTCTACCTGAAATTGAAAATGTTTTGCAAGAGCGGTGAAATTCTGTGCAAAGTCCCAACAGGAGAAAACAACAACAAAATAGTGCTTCATCATTGTATTTACTGCAATTGATATTATTACTGAACCTCATTCAAGAAATTATATAATGGTTTAAAAATAATAAATTCAGTATTTCATTTGTAGAATTAATAACTAACATACTTAAAAGAGAATTTTCAAAATGTACTAAGCCATTTTCATTGGAGAAAGTATTTTGTGTGGAAGTACTGTAAAGATATTTAAATATATTCTCCCATAAGTAGGATTAAATTATATGTATTAAGAGAGATGAAAACATAAAGTAAAACTTTATGAATATAATATCACTCATAGTCATACTAAATTATTCAAGAGATTAACTTGAAGTGGAGTTGGTGTATTGCACCAGAGTAAACGACTCTGGAGTGGGTGGGGGGAAGGTCAGGTCCTGGAACATAATAGCAGAGGGCCTAGTGCAGGTTGTATGCTGTACATGTACAAACTATTGTATATACTGTCAACTGTAAAACATTAATCCCCCAATAATGAATTTTTAAAAAATTATTCAAAAGCTTTATAATTTTCTTGCTTTCTTTTCAAGCACTAGTGTGACCCTGGTCCATTTATATAATTTTGTTAAGTAAAATGTAGAAAAATAAGATTGTTTCACTGATATTATTGACTTTAACAAATCTGAAACTTACAAAAACATTACTAGAAGTTACCAGATACTATAAGTGGGAAATTTGTGAATAAAAGCCATGACATCTAGAATGCAGGAAAACAGTTTATTGGTTTTATTAGCTCACTCTATGATTTCAGGGCCCCAAATTTTGGTAGTTTCTCTTTTATTGTAAAGCAGTACACAAAGAGAGAATGGACAATGATTCATAGTAGAGTTAGGCAAGGACCATGAGATAGGGAGAGGCAGTAAAAGGCTTTCAAGTCCTCTGGCCACAAAAACAATAGAAGTGGAGAAGGATTAAATTTCGACTTTATAGGCATCCTAAAGACTTGGTACAGATATTTGCAATTATTTTTATACACTATATCAATACCAGATATTATGTCCTTTGGGACAAAATAGACAGAACTTGAATTGATTATGCTTAGTGAAATTAAGTAAAGAGACTAAAGACAATTACTGAATGGTTTCATTCATAGATGGAATTTAGAGAACTGTAATAGATGACCATGGAAACAAAAAACAAACAGTTTCTAGACTTTGTGGGAACTATGGTAGATACTATTGGAAAGATAAGGCCACAAAAGTTTGGTCGTGGGTGCAGTGTGGAACTCTACCTTGTAACCCTATAGTCTTGAAACCTATTATTAATCACAAAAATAAATAAATAAATCTTTAAAAGCAAACCCCTAAAAGGAGACTATCAATATTTTTCATCCAAGAGGAAGTCAGTGTTTCCTGTTGAAGGTAAAGAACTTGTTTTTATTTTATTTTATTTTATTTCATTTTATTTTATTTTTTAGTATAGTGGGGAACAAAGAAATCTCAGCCTGTCCTGCACTTACAGGAGCATTAAGACTCTGTAACCACTAACTAGACTTCTTCTTTAGTCAAAACTAAAGAATAAGGGGTCAGGGACTGGGCAGTCTCTGCCCTAGTCATTTCCTTTTTTAAATATGTACAAGATCCAAGTCCATGCCTCCTACTTTGTGAGAGAAGATGGCTCCTTCCTCCCATCAAAATAACAAGAGGATCTCCATTGTAGGTTTACAACAGCCTGCTATGCAGGAAGGATGACTGGACAGGAGGAATTGAGGGCAGATAATTAATCCCAGATAATGATAATTGCTAAAGGGGAATTCTGTAATGTTTTTACAGTTCATGTTGAGCACCACCCTTAGTTGGAAGATAATAAGTATCTTGCAAATTTGTCTTAGCCTCAAAGTATTTCTTCACTTCTCGTCTCTTTTACACACTCAGACTACTAGACCAGGAATTCTACTCATTCATTGTTTCCACTAATCTGATCTACACTGCTGCTTGTTAGAAGTTTGCATTCATTTTCTTTTAAATTTTTTTCACTTCCTTAGAAATCAGTCTTTTAGCTTCCCCTACCCCTAAACCCCAGTATCACTTCAATAAATGTTGATTTGTAGGATGCTTGTTGTCACCAGGCTTATCCCTGGTGTAGGTATCAGTACATTTCACCTCATCCAAGCTATCATTTTAAATGCACACTTGGATTAATAAAAGCTTTCTCTCACAGAATATGAGCTCAGGTCTACAGGGATGCAGAAGTCACATAGGCTCCTAAGCTGAATATGGGCCCCAGATCACATCAAATCAATGGGGTTTACAGTCAACAATATTTATACACCTTTCCCATATTTGGGAGCTACTCTCTTCCCTGATCAAGCTTTCTGGTTCTTTTTCCAGCAATGACATCATCTCCCCAGACAATAATTTGGATCCACCTGCATATCAAATGTCAGGCTCAGGAAAAAAAAAACTAGCATAGTCATGGGCCCTTTGGAATATAACTAAAATAGGACTACTAACTATCTACAAAATGGAGACCCCCTCCCAACTCTTCATATGAACTTTTCCAGCCTTTAGGATCACGATTAGTCAACAATTAGTTTGGCTTGATATGTCAACTTTTTTTTCAGCTTCCAGGTTCCAGATGCTAACATGATGCCAACCAGACTTCCCTGGACAGATGACCCCATCAATGTGTCCTGGAGCCTCGCTTCCACAGAACCCCACCGCACTAGGGAAAAAGAGAGATAGGCTGGAAGTATGGATTGACCTGTCAATGCCCATGTTCAGTGGAAAGGGAATTACAGAAGCCAGACCTTCCACCTTCTGCACCCCATAATGACCCTGAGTCCATACTCCCAGAGGAATAAAGAATAGGAAAGCTGTCTATAGCCATACCACCTTGAACATGCCCGATCTCATCTGATCTCAGAAGAATAGGAAAGCTATCAGGGGAGGGGATGGGATATGGAGTTCTGGTGTTGGGAATTTTGTGGAGTTGTACTCCTCTTATCCTATGTTTTTTGTTAGTGTTTACTTTTTATAAATAAAAATTAAAAACAAAAACTTTCAAAGTCAAATCTCTCTTTTAAAACAATTACATTTCAAAAAATTTCTGCCTACCTTAGTGATCCTGCATCAAAATATGTTGAATTGTGGTATCAAATATCTGTCAATTTGCAACAAGAGCCTTGAGATCTGAGATACAGGTGGAGAACAGAATACTAAATGTTATCTAGTCCATTGAGAAAGCAATAGAAAACACTCCTAAATGACATTTTATGAAGTTTTCTTTTCACTTATTTATTAGTGTTTTATTACAATGGTTCTAATAACATGGTAGCTCATTTCTAGCAAAATGACACATTTCAGAAGAAAAATGCTTCTGTTAGAAAGTAAAGCAGGAAGCAAACAAAAAAATACTTCCTGTTTTATAAAATCCTAGCAACACTTCATTTCATATAACTTCTGTAATTTAATCTTTAAATAAGCACATGAGGCGCACAAAGCAAGCTTCATTACTGGCATCTAGCACTAGAATAATCATACTCTTATGACTATTAAATAGTGTTCTAGGACTTTCACTTAAACATGTAACAAGCCTTTCCAAAAATTCAGGCAATTCAAGTATTCATAGAAACGTCTATCATCATAGATAGCATCTAAACAGTATTTTAACAAACAGTATTTTCATTTTCTGTCACATCCTTAAACCAAAAAGGAAGACTCTAAGTATGAATTCAATCCAAGGACTCTACGGAATACCAGAAGAAAAGACACAAAATCTTGCAGGTTTGTGCACTACAGCCTACTATTTATTTGGACAGGTATGAGTTACTTCCACTTCTAATAAGGGAAGAGTTTATAGAAAAAGTCATCACAAGTTTACTTGGGTATAAGGACCTTTGTCTGTGGCTCTAAATGAGATAAAGAAGTCATGTCAGCCTGCACTCAGTTTTCTGGTAAGAAGTGAATCCCAGCAAAGTTACTCTTGTCTAGAAAATAGTTCAAATACAATTAAGAGAATCATTACTGTTCATGATTGGAACCAATCTGAGAGACCTAAAAGTGAACCCTTACTTCTATTTACACTGGCTCCAACTTGATCTAAAGGTCTTTTATTAAAGATTGTTGTGACCTTCTATTCAAGTCAACTTGCCCTCCACTAAAAGGAGGAAGATGCGAAAACACCTGATCTCACTCCAGGTGCTCCTTAACATCACAACTAGCATAAATCCCACCCAAGCTCCAAACAAATTAAGGGTCAGCATGCTATCCTAGGAATATAGTGTGATGGCTATGCAATGTCTAAGGCTCTGATATTGCAGGGTCAATCCCCAGCACCAAAAAAAAAAAAAAGAAAGTCAGCATGTTATTAGTGGCTCTCTGTCCATACCATTTGCTTTTTTAAAATAGTCTAATTAGACATACACTGCCTGGTGCTTTGTCTTGCTATAGTTATCCTGCCTGCTTTAAGCTGTCAATATCCCTCAGTCATCCTTCTACCCATATTCACTATTCCAAATCATCCTGTAATTAGTCTAATGTTTTTTCTTTTCACCCACATTTCAAACCAGAAATTCAATGTAGCCTGGAATTCCCAAGGCAATCTCATTCTATCTTTTGTTTTCAATTCCTCTACATCTCAGTTTCTGTTTTTTAACTTTATTTATTTATTTATTTATTTATTTTTATTTATTTTAAATATTTTATTTATTTATGAGAAAGACAGGAGGAGAGAGAAAGAACCAGACATCACTTTGGTACATGTGCTGCCAGGGATCGGGACCTCATGCTTGAGAGTCCTAAGCTTTATCACTGCACCACCTCCCGGACCACTCTACATCTCAATTTCTAGATCTCCTTCTGAGCTGATGGTAGTTCTCCCCTGGGACTATAACCCACAATTTTCTTGGGGATTTTCGCACTCATGTTGCTTGCTTTTTTTAAATTTAGTATTCAACATTCAGAAGGGTGTTTTCTACTAAAGATAATTAAAACAAAGGGCAATGTATGCCATTGGATAATTCAAGATAATTGAAATGATGCCATGTTTTCTTTAAAGTAACAAACATTTTAATTTCCATTAGATTCTCCCAGTAACACTGATAAAATACTGGATCAACAATTTAAAAGGGCATCACAAATTGGGCCAAAATTAAGAATTTGAAATAACTGAGTAATTTGTTCTACAAATTTCCATGTGATCATACAATGTGTCTTGTGTTACATGACATATCCATTCTTATATATCTATTTATGAGCACAAAAAGGCTTATACAACCCTGCCCTCGCTTGTCAACCTGGACTGACAGTTATTATTTTAACCATATTCTCTTTACAAAGAGGATAGCCAAGAGCTCCAAATTCCTAATGGAACTGTATTTATACTAAGAAAACTGAATAACACATCATTTGAAAACTTTTTACTATTTAAGTTATTACCAACTTAAAAAAAACACTCGGGGATAAAGAATAAGAAAGCTTCCAGTGAAGAGAATGGGATGCAGAACTCTGGTGGTAGGAATTATGTGGAACTGTATCCCTCTTATCCAACAGACTTGTTGATCACTATTAAATCAATAAATAAGGGTCGGGCAGTAACACAGTGGGTTAAGCTCACACTGCACCAAGTACAAGGACCAGAGTAATGATCCGGGTTCTAGCTGCCTTCTCCCACCCCTCCACCCACCCCCCACACACACAAACAGGGGAGTCATTTCACAGGCAGTGAAGCAGATCTGCAGGTAGGTGTCTATCTTTCTTTCTCCCTGTTCCACCCTCCTCTCTCCATTTCTCTCTGTCCTATCCAACAATGATGACGTCAATAACAACAATAAAAAATTTAAAAACAAGGGCAACAAAAAGGGGAAAAAAATGAAAGAAAGAAATTTTGTGTTACCAAAGTAGACACACAGAGCAGTGAAACAGAACTGAAAGCCCAGAAATAAGCCCATACACCGAGACACATTTAATTTTTCAGAGGGGAACCTAAAATGTTAAATGGAGAAAGGTGAGTCTATTCAACAAATAGTGTTGGAAAATTGGGTTGAAACACGCAGAAGAATGAAACTGGGCTACAGGTTGTTTGTTTTTTTTTTTTAATTTTTTATTTAAGAAAGGATTCATGAACAAGAACATAAGGTAGGAGGGGTACAACTCCACACAATTCCCACCACCTAATCCCCATAACCCACCCCTTCCCATGATAGCTTTCCCATTCTCTAGCCCTCTGGGAGCATGGACCCAGGGTCGTTGCGGGTTGCAGAAGGTAGAAGGTCTGGCTTCTGTAATTGCTTCCCCGCTGAACATGGGCGTTGACTGGTCAGTCCATACTCCCAGTCTGCCTCTCTCTTTCCCTAGTAAGGTGTGTCTCTGGGGAAGCTGAGCTCCAGGACACATTGGTGGGGTCTTCAATCCAGGGAAGCCTGGCCAGCATCCTGGTGGCATCTGGAACCTTACCACATAAAAAAGTAAGCTCCATAGGCTAGCTGGTGGTACATCTAGTTAAACACACATATTGCCAAGGACAAGGACAAGGACCAGGGTTCAAGTCCCCATTCCCCACTTGCAGGGAGAATGCTTCATAAGCAGTAAAGCAGGTCTGCAATTGTCTTTCTCTCCATTTCTCTCCCTCTCTCTGTTTCTCCCTCCTCTCAATTTCTTTTTGTCCTATTTAATAAAAATTAAAAAGAAAAAAATGACCTGTGAAAGTGCTGGATTTGTAGTTCAGGTATTGAGTCCCAGAGATAACTCTGGTGGCAAAAAAGAAAAGAAAGAAAGAGTAAGCTTCAAACAGATCAAAGATTTGGATATTAGACCAGAAAACATCAAATATTTAGAGGAAAGCAGTGGCAGAACTCTTCAATGTAAGCTTTAGAAATAACATTGATGACTCAGATTCAATTGTAAGGAATATGAAAATAAAAATAAACCAATGAAACCACATACAACTGAACAGCTTCTACACATCTAAATGAATCACTACCCAAACAGAGACTATTCACACAGTAGAAGAAAATCTTGATATGGCATAAATCATACAAAGAGCTAATATATAACAAATATAAGTAATACACCAAAGTCAACAATAAAAAATAAACAACCCAATTAAAAAATGGGAGGAGGTCATAGAAAGAATTGTCTTCAAAGGAGATATCCAAAGGGTCAACAGACATATGAACAAATTCTCAAAGACACTGATGATCAGGGCCAATGCAAATTAAAAAAAAAAAATGAGATACCACTTTACACCTGTGAGAATGTCATATATTAGAAAAGACAAAAATACTAGCTGTTAGCCTATAGGGGAAAAGGTATTCTCCTACATTGCTTATGGGAATGTAAATTAATCCAAACCCTATAGAAAACAGTCTGGAGATTCATCAGAACATTATAAGTATACCTGCCCTGTAACCTAGCAATTCCTCTCCTGGGAATCTATCCAAAAGAAACAAAGACATATAACCTAGGAGACCTATGCACATTTATGTTCATAGAAGCACAATTTGTTAAACCACAAACCTGGAAGCAACCTAGATCCCCAACAACAGATAAGTGGCTAAAAAATCTGTGGTACATATTTAACAGAATACTATGCAGCTGTTAAAAACAATGAAGTCATTAATATATAAAACAGAACAAATTGTTTAATAATCAGGAACCTAAGGGTAAGAATATAGCAAATGAGATTTTGCATTTTGGAAAAAGCTAGGAAGTCTATTTTAGGTATATTCAAGGGGCCCATTCCTTTACTAATTTTTGCCCAAGCCCAACCACTAACATGCAGGTAGGCTAAAGGTATTGTCTGGGGAGGTGGTGTCAGATTTGGAAATAGGACTAGAATGTATGGATAGACTTACCAACACCCATGTCCAGTGGAGAAGCAATTACAGAAACCAGACCTCCCACCTTCTGCACCCTATAATGACCCTAGGTCCACATTCCCAGAGGAAAAAAGAACAGAGAAGCTTCCACTAGAGAGGATGGAATACGGAACTCTCTCTGGTGATGGGAATTATATGGAATTGTACCCCTCATCCTATAATCTTGTCAATCATTATTAAATCAATCAATAAATAAAATTACTATAACACAGTAACTATATAAAATACATTTTATTTTTACAGACATATTTATAAAATATAAGATTTTATTTTGTATTTTACTTATTAAATTATTAAAAATTTTAAAAAGTGATGAAGTTATCTACTTTGCCATACCTTGGATAGACCTTGAAGGAATCATGTTGACTGAAATAGGCCATAAAAATGATAAATACTAGATGATCTCACTCATTAGTAGAAATTAAGAAACTAAGACAATAAGAGAAAACATAAGATGAAACTGGGACTAGTTGTACTGCACCAAAGTACTTGGGTTAGAAGGAAAGGAACAAGATGGAGGGTCACTGGGATCCTGGGGCATGATGATGGCAAAGGACACAGGTTAGAGGAGATAGTGTCTTATAGGCAGACACCTGTCATGGAGAGACAGTTTTACCTATGTGTCAACAGATACACTGTAATCCATTATAGTGGGATAAACCAATATAGTGGGAATTTTTCATTTTAAATTGGTGTGTCAAGTAAAATGTATTTGACAAACTTAGATACACACTTAATTCAGTTTCTCATGATTCTACCTAATATGTTTTTCATGATCCAGAAGATCCTAATTTTTTGTTTGCATTTGTTTTGTTTTGCCTTATTTTATTTTTGACCAAAGCACTGTTCAAATAAGGCTATTGTTGGTGCTAGGGATTGATGGAATGTGGGACATCTCAACTACAAATCCTATGCATTACCACTAACCTATATCCCGAGTTTCACAAATTAACAAAATTTAATAAAAATTTTCTTTTTAAAATAATGTTGATTAAATATCTTAAGAATAAAATTCCCACCCATCAGCCCCCTCAGCTTTCCTGCCCCCTTCACATTTACTCTAAATGTTTTTGATTGTGCTTGAAAGTTTCAGCATTAAATTTGGGGAAACTTTGGTTTGAAAATACACACATATAATTACCGCGCGAAAAAGAGGAAGTGTTAGGGGGGTACTCACTGCAAACTCTGGTGTACTTCTGCTTTCAGGTATATATTTTGCACTAGTTTATGTGAACATATACTCTCTCTCACAGAACCTGGTCTATATCTAGGTTTTGGGACTTTGTTAGAAAGTGAACCACCTGGTTATTAAACTCTTATCTGATGTATGGCATGTAAAGATCTTCTCCCATGCTGTGAGGGGTCTCTTGGTTTGGGTAGTGGTTTCTTTTGCTGTGAAGAAGCTTTTTAATTTGATGTAGTCCCATAAATTTATGCTTGCCTTAGTCTTCTTTGTAATTGGATTCGTTTCATTGAAAGTGTCTTTAAAATTTATGCGGAAAAAAGTTCTGCCAATATTTTCCTGTAAGTATCTGATAGTTTCTGGTCTAACATCCAAGTCCTTGATCCACTTGGAATTTACTTTTGTATTTGGTGAAATACAGTGATTCAGTTTCATTCTTCTGCATGTTTCAACCCATTGTTTCCAACACCATTTATTGAAGAGTCTCTGCTTTCCCCATTGAATAGTCTGGGCACCTTTGTCAAAGATTAGATGTCCATAGGTGTGGGGCCTCATTTCTGGGCTCTCAATTCTATTCCACTGGTCAATGTGTCTATTCATGTTCAATACCAAGCAGTTTTGATGACAATGGCCCTATAATACAGTTTGAAATCTGGGAGTGTGATGCCTCCGGTTCTGTTCTTTTTTCTCAAGATTGTTTTGGCAATTCTAGGTCTTTTCTGGTTCCAGATAAACATTTGTAGCATTTGTTCTAGTCTCCTAAAAAATGTGCTTGGGATCTTGATGGGGATAGCATTAAATTTGTAGATGGCTCTGGGTAATATATTCATTTTGATTATGTTAATTCTTCCAACCCATGAACATGGAATATCTTTCCACTTCTTTGTGTCTTTTTCAATTTCTTTGAGTAGTGATTCATAATTTTCAGTATACAAGTCTGTCACTTCTTTGGTTAGATTTACTCCTAGATATTTTATTGTTTTTGTTGCTATAGTAAAAGGAATTGATTTCTGGATTTCAATTTCTTCTAACTTAGTGTTTGCATAGAGGAATGCCACTGACTTTTGAATGTTAATTTTATAGCCTGACACCTTACTGTATTGCCTGATGATTTCCAAAAGCTTCTTGCTGGATTCCTTAGGTTTTTCCATGTATACTATCATGTCATCTGCAAATAAGGAGAGTTTGACTTCTTCTCTTCCAATCTGTATCCCTTTAATTCTTTGCTCCTGCCTGATTGCTATGGCAAGAACTTCCAACACTATATTGAATAGTAATGGTGATAGTGGGCATCCCTGTCTAGTACCTGATCTGAGTGGAAATGCTTCCAGTTTTTCACCATTGAGTATGATGTTGGCTGTAGGTTTGCTATATATAGACTCCACTGTCTTTAGGAATTTTCCATCTATTCCCATTTTTTGTAGTGTTTTGATCATAAAGTGATGTTGTATTTTGTCAAAGGCTTTCACATGCCATATATCAGATAAGAGTTTAATAACCAACATATATAAAGAGCTTGCCAGACTCAACAACAAGACAACAAATAACCCCATCCAATAATGGGGGGAGGACTTGGACAGAATATTCACCACAGAAGAGATCCAAAAGTCCAAGAAACATATGAAAAAATGCTCCAAGTCTCTGATTGTCAGAGAAATGCAAATCAAGACAACAATGAGATATCACTTCACTCCTGTGAGAATGTCATACATCAGAAAAGGTAACAGTAGCAAATGCTAGAGAGGGTGTGGGGTCAAAGGAACTCTCCTACACTGCTGGTGGGAATGTAATTGGTCCAACCTCTGTGGAGAACAGTCTGGAGAACTCTCCGAAGGCTAGAAATGGACCTACCCTACGACCCTGCAATTCCTCTCCTGGGCATATATCCTAAGGAACCCAACACATCCATCCAAAATATCGGTGTACACATATGTTCTTGGCAGCACAATTTGTAATAGCCAAAACCTGGAAACAACTCAGGTGTCCAACAACAGATGAGTGGCTGAGCAAGTTGTGGTATGTATACACAATGGAATACTACTCAGCTGTAAAAAATGGTGACTTCACCGTTTTCAGCTGATCTTGGATGGACCTTGAAAAATTCATGTTATGTGAAATAAGTCAGAAACAGAAGGATGAATATGGGATGATCTCACTCTCAGGCAGAAGTTAAAAAACAAGATCAGAAACGAAAACACAAGTAGACCCTGCAATGTAATTGGCATATCACACCAAAGTAAAAGACTCTGGGGTGGGAGTGGGTGGGTGGAGAGAATACAGGTCCATGAAGGATGATAAATGACATAGTGGGGGTTGTATTGTTAAATGGGAAACTGGGGAATGTTATGCATGTACAAACTATTGTATTTACTGTTGAATGTAAAACATTAATTCCCCAATAAAGCAATAAAAAAAGAAAGAAAGATAGAAAGAAAGAAAGAAAGAAAGTGAACCACCTTAGATGGAATTAGAGTATACTATGAAAGGAAAGGTCTCACCCGAGTAATGAAACTGAAGGGTTGTCATTCCACACCTGAAGTCTCTGGACACAGTCTGAGCTGAAGCATGTTGAGGTGACAATTGTTGCATTGATTACATTGCGATCGGCTGATGCAATATTATTTGATATGGATTGGGAGAGGCATGCGGGAAAGTGGGCCCTATCCTAAGGTTCCAGGACTGGGGGAAATATAGGTTCTATAGTGGAGATGTGAGGTTCCTGCTGTCTTAGGGTTCAAAAAGACAATGGATAGTTAATGTTCTCATCACATTATTTGGTAATTGGGTTAACTTTGAAAAGTTTTTTTGTTAGGGTTTGCTCTCTTTTCAGCCACCAGATTCCAGATGCCATCAGGATGCTGGCCAGGCTTCCTTGGACTGAAGACCCCACCAATGTGTCCTGGAGCTCAGCTTCCCCAGAGACCCACCCTACTAGGGAAAGAGAGAGGCAGACTGGGAGTATGGACCAACCAGTCAACGCCCATGTTCAGCGGGGAAGCAACTACAGAAGCCAGACCTTCCACCTTCTGCAACCCACAACGACCCTGGGTCCATGCTCCCAGAGGGATAGAGAATGGGAAAGCTATCAGGGGAGGGGGTGGGATATGGAGATTGGGTGGTGGGAATTGTGTGGAATTGTACCCCTCCTACCCTATGGTTTTGTTAATTTATCCTTTCTTAAATAAAAAATAAATTTAAATTAAAAAAGAAAATAAACACAGTATGGTTATGAACTGGCTTTTTAAAAGATCACTATATAGATTAGACATGTGCTTAAAACATTTGCAATAGAGCTCTTTGCCGCATAAATTTTAAAGACATCTTCAATGAAATGAATCCAATTACAAAGAAGACTAAGGCAAGTATAAACCTATGGAACTACATCAAATTAAAAAGCTTCTGCACAGCAAAAGAAAACACTACCCAAACCAAGAGACCCCTCACAGAATGGGAGAAGATATTTACATTCCATACATCAGACAAGAGTTTAATAACCAACATATATAAAGAGCTTGCCAAACTCAAGAACAAGAAAACAAATGACCCCATCCAAAAATGGGGTGAGAACATGGACAGAATATTCACCACAGAAGAGATCCAAAAGGTCAAGAAGCACATGAAAAAATGCTCCAAGTCTTTGATTGTCAGAGAAATGCAAATCAAGACAACAACGAGATACCACTTCACTCCTGTGAGAATGTCATACATCAGAAAAGGTAGCAACACCAACTTCTGGAGATGTTGTGGGGTCAAATGAACCCTCTTGCACTGCTGGTGGGAATGCCAATTGGTCCAACCTCTGTGGAGAACAGTCTGATGAACTCTCAGAAGGCTAGAAATGGATCTACTCTATGATCCTGCAATTCCTCTCCTGGGGATATATCCTAAAGAACCCAACACACCCATCCAAAAGGATTTGTGGATACCTATGTCCATAGCAACATAATTTTTAATAGCCAAAACCTGGAAGCAACCCAGGTGTCCAACAACAGATGAGTGGCTGAGCAAGTTGTGGTATATATACACAGTGGAATACTACTCAGCTGTTAAAAATGGTGAATTCACCATTTTCACCTAATCAGGATGGAGCTTGAAGAAATCATGTTAAGTGAAATAAGTCAGAAAGAGAAGGGTGAATATGGGGTAATCTCACTCTCAGGCAGAAGTTGAAAAACAAGATCAGAAAAGAAAACACAAGTAGAACCTGAACTGGAGTTGGTGTATTGCATCAAAGTAAAAGACTTTGGGGGGGGGGGTAGGAGTACAGGTCCAAAAAGGATGACAGAGGACCTAGTGGGGGTTGTATTGTTATGTGGAAAACTGAAAAATGTTATGCATGTACAAACTATTGTATTTACTGTTGAATGTAAAACATTAATCCCCCAATAAAGAAATAAAAAAAAAGATTTGTAATATTGAAAATTTCCCTCCTCTCTTGTGGGTTTTGAATATGAGGACTTCCAACATGCCAAGCAAAATCTCCATCTCTGCTGGCCATGATAAGAATATTTCCCTAACTTTCTTTGACAGTTGAGAAAAAGCTATAGAGGTGGTGCTTAGTGCAGCACCTTTAATCCCTGTTGGGGATAAATAGCTTGATTTAAGACCCTACCAAAACATTGTGTCAGCATCTCTTAACTCTCAACACACTGAGCAATACGTTTTCATGCCTTGGTCAATACGCTCAAGAACTTTTAACTATTTCCACCTCAACATGATTCCATCTCAACTTCTACTAGACAAATAGTTCTTCAAATTCACTCTCAATGCAATAAGATTATAGAAAGTGCTTGAAAATTCAGCACTATATATAAGGAGACTTGCACTGCATTTGGTTAAAATTTATGCACAGTATAATTATGAATCCATTTTTATTCATTTACTATGTAATTCACACATGTGTTCAAAGCATTCTGTAGTGTTTTAAAGAGGTGGCATAGTACTATGGGGCCTTATGTCCCTTAAGCAGAGTTGTAGTCTCTCTGTGTGTGTGAGATGGGGGGGGGGGGGCAGGGGTCCAGGGGGGAAGACTCCAGACTCTTCCTTCTCTTCCCAAATTGTTCCCTGAGAGTTAAAACTCTGCAGTGAGGTCAAATTCACTTTCCTGACTGCAGGGCAGTCTGACCATGCTCATCAGGTTTCTATGGCAGCTGGGACACTTCGGAGTTTGCTGGGCTTCCCATTTACCACAGAGGTACCATGCTCAGTCCCCTGGGGTTTGCTCAAGAACTTGTGGCTTTTATAGCTCTAAACATTGGTCCTGAGGGGTGGGGGTAGATAGCATAATGGGTATGCAGACTCTCATGCTTGAGGCCCCAAAGTCCTTGCACCACTATATGCCAGAGCTGAGCTGAGCACTGCTTTAGTAATATATATATATATAAAACATTAGTCCTGAGCCACTTTGTTCCAGAATAGTTCGTGTGGGCCCTTTAAATTTTCAATGTACACTTCAAACTACTGAAAAATTGAAAATATGGCACCCATTAGTCTGTGTCTTTTCTTTTTTATCATCTTATTGAAGTATGGGGTTAATGGTACATAGTATGGTTGTAGACACATGAGTACAGTTCCTCATCTCCTCATGGTAGGTGTCTGAAAAACACTCCCATGCCCAACTTAGGTCCTTTTTAATCATGTGTGTGTTATTTCTACTTGAGTCTTTCTCTTCGCTTCTGTCCTTACTGTACATGAGTAATCACTAACGTTCAGACTGATTTTTGTTGCTGTTTTACTGAAAATCCCAGAAGTGCTCAAAATTGTCAGTATTTTACAAAACTGGGATATTTTAAAATCTTAAAATTCTCACTCAATAATACAAAATCTCTAAGTCAGTAACATAGGTCTAATCTATTCTCTTCAGTGGCTCTATGATATCCCATGATTTCCTAAAATGAGCATTTCCCAACTTTTGTACTGTAAAATAGCTCCAAAGAACATCTATGTTTACATGTATGAATGTTCCTGAGTTTACTTCTATGAGATTATCTCAAGTGGAAGTAAGAATCATGTGAGATATTGTTATTGCTTTTAAAGATTAAATAACATTCACACTTTATTCAGATAACTTTTGAATTGTGATTCCTCAATAAACTAGACACATAGTAAGATACACTGACTCATTGCAGTTGTTTAACATTTAGGCATTATCATCTCCAGTTTTACTTTTGCTGGGCTTGACTCCTAGAAGTGAAAATCTTAGAATTCCTAAACATTTTATTCTTTACCCTTAATGGAAATCACCCCAGAGTTTGCTGTGGTATAATCTACATATAATATTGCATAAATATAAAGGATACAATATATTGACTTGATAAACTTAAATATTGCAAAATTATTACCTTCATAGTTTAAGCATGTTTAATCTGCAAACCATTGCATAATTGCTATTATTCTATTATTTTTGTGTGTGTCTGGTTAGTAGGATCTAAGACTTAATCTCATCTCACTACTAGCAACTTTTAAGTCTATAGTACAGTATTATTAATGGCAATCACAATATTATACACTAGATTCCCAGAACTCATCTATCTTATAACGGAAAGTTTGTAATCCTTGTCTAATATCTCTGCTTCTTCCCCACCTTTCAGCCCGTTGTGACTTTTTCTGTGTTTGCCTTTTATAGATCTCACATACAAGTGATTTCTCACAGTATACTTTTATCTTATTTAGAACAGTGCCATCAGGTTAATCCATGTTGCCACAAACAGCAGAATATTTTTTTCTCAGGACTGAGATAAGATATATATATATATTTTTTTTTTAACCAGACTACTACTCAGCTCTGGCTTTTGGTGGTGCAGTGGATTAAACCTGGGACTTGGGAGCCTCAGGCATGAGTCTCTTTGTATAACCATTTTAGTATCTACCCCTGTGTGTTTTGCTCATGCACTGGTTATATTCAATTTGTACTTATTTTTATATCTAGCTGATTATTTTAACCTTCCTTTTAATATTATTATAACTTCCAGGGTGCCTTACTACTCTATCCCTACAAGTCTTTATGTGTTTTTGTTTAAGAAATAAGAGTTGAATATTCACCAATTCAAATCCAATTGCAAGGAAAACAAAAGCAAAAATAGACCAATGGAACTACATCAAACTGAAAAACTTCTGCACTGTAAGGGAATCAGCACCGTAACAAAAAGGCCTCAGAAAGAGAACTGATAATCAACATACACAGAACTCACCATGAGCAGAATCTTCCCCAAAGAAAAGATCCAAAGAACAAACAGACATATGAACAAATACTCAGTGTCAATGATGATCAGGGAAATGCAAATAAAAACAACAATAAGATACCATTTTACATCTGCCAGCATATGCTGTCAAACATTAGAAAAGACAGAAACACCAGCTGTTGGAGTGGCTGTGGATGGAAAGAGATTCACTTATATTGCTAGTGGGAATATATGTTAGTCCAACCCCTATGGAAAACAGTATGGAGATTCATCAGAACTCTAAAATCTTTGCATTGTGACCCAGAAATCTTTCTCCCAGGGACTTACCCAGGGAAAACAAAAACACTCTGGTAGTGGAATTATGCGGAATTGTACTCCTCTTATTCCACAATCTTGTTGGTCATTATCAAATCACCAATAAAGTTAAATTAAAAAGAAAAAAACCCACCTACCTGAAAAGACATATGCACAACAATGTTCATAGAAGTACAGTCTGTAATAGCCTAAACTTGGAAGCAACCCAGATGCCTAAGGACAGATGAATGACTAAGGAAGTTGTGATGTGTGTGTGTGTGTGTGTGTGTGTGTGTGTGTGTGTGTGTGTGTGCGCGCGCGTGCGTGCACACACACAAAATGTGCAGCTGTTAAAAATTATGAGGTCATCTCTTTTGCAAGATTGTGGTCAGAACTTGAAGGCATATTGAAAGAGACAAGGCAGAAAAAGAAAGAATAATTCTGAGTGATCTCAGTTATAGGTGGAACTTAAGAACAAATAACAATAAAAGAAAACATAAGGTGAAACTTGGACTGGGTGTGGCATATTGAGCCAAAGTAATGAGGAAAGAGAGGAAGGGACAGAATGAAGGGACATTGGGGTCCTGTTGTGTTTCCTAGACACCAGTCAAGGGGGCTGTGAAAGGTGTGCTTGTTATTGATAGTACTGTATACCATTAACCCCTCAATAAAATTAATACAAAATAAATGTCAAAAAAGAACCAGAGTTGAGTCATTATGTGTATGTTTCGTGCTAATATTGTAGTAAAAGTAATACTAACTCTATCTTCATTTTAAAAATAGGTATGACTTTATTATCCCATGTCAGTATCTGCCCATATACCATAATCTGGAGAGTTTTTCTAATGTCATGTTTAAATTCTTACTGCCAAGGAAAATAAGAAACTGTACATATGTGACAAGAGGTTTGAATTATTAAATAATAATTTCCCCCAATAAAATTATTTTATTTATTTATTTATTTATTTATTTATTTTGCCTCTAGGGTTATCGCTGGGGATTGGTGCCTGCACTATGAATCCACTGCTCTTGTGACTATTTTTAAATTATTATTACTATTATTATTATTATTAATAGGACAGGGAGAAATTTAAGGGGCAGGTAAGAGAGAGAGAGAGAGAGAGAGACACCTGCAGACTGGCTTCACCAGTTGTGAAGTAACCCCTCTGCAGGTGGGGAGCCCAGGGCTCAAACAAGGATTCTTGTATGGGTCCTTGTGCTTCATACTATGTGCACTTAACCCTGTGCGCCACCACCCAGCCTACAAAATGATTTAATTTTAAAAAGCAAAAATTAATAATTTCTTCCTGTGGTGACTTCTCCCTGCTACATGGATCTGAGAATAATTGTTTTCTATCATTTATATAAGAAATACCTCATACTCAAGCATAGGAGTAAATCCTTCTTAAATTATCTTCAGATCACATGGATTTAACTTATTTACTCATACTCCTTCTACCAAACTTTAAATTTTATCTGTTCCTTTGTTATGAGCTTTCTTGAAAATTGCACAACAGAACTTATTAAGTCATTTGTATACTTGTGGGATCCAGAGCTCAGTGTGTCATATGCTTTACATTGGTTTGTTCTAGCCCTCCCCTGCCAAGAGAATTGGATGAGTCCTGTTAATTTCGCGGGCCTGCTTGGCCCCGCCCCAAGGAACCCCGAGAGAGGGTTCCAGAGTTCTAGAGTGAGAGAGTTCGAGAGTTCCGGAGTTCGAGAGTTTCAGGGTTACAGAGTAAGAGAGAGTGCCAGAGAGACAGAGTTCCTGGGTTCCTGAGTTCGAGAGTAAAAGAAAGAGTGCTTGCGCCGCCGCAAAGAGACAGCAGAGTTCTGTTTGGTGATTAGTTTGTCTTAGTTTATGAATCGTTGTTCCTGAATAAAGAAATACAGCTTCCCTGCCCAGCCGTTGTCTCCGCGTCTCTGTTACCCACCCATGAAGCAAGCCAGCCCGGCAAGAGCCTTCCGGAATTTTAACAACACAGTGGATTCATGTAGATAAACTTAGGACATGAAAGAAATTAGCAAAGACTTAATAACCACCTCCATCAGTCCTTTGTAGACAAAAATATGAGGTAGTAGAAGGTTTGTTTAATGTGGTAATTTTTTGTTAGTAATCCTACAAGTCTAATAGAGGGAAATGTTTCTATTTCCCTGGTGTACTAATATTACTAGCAACAAAGGAAGTGTCAATTCAACTTTTATGAATAAATGGAACATTCTGCTAAATTAGGTTAGAAAAAGAGACAGTGAAAGAATTCAAAATGGGTTAAGTGCACATAGTACTAATTGCAAAGACACACACAAAGATCCAGTTTCAAGCCCCTGTTCCCCACCTGCAAGAAGGACACTTCACAAGCAGTGAAGCAGGTCTGCCGGTGTCTATCTTTGTCTCTCCATCTCTATCTCCCCCTCCCATATTAATTTCTCTTTGTTCTATCCAATAAAATAAAATTAAAATAGTAAATAAATATATTAAATAAAAATATCAAAATAAAAGAACTCAAACTAGTGCATATGAAAATACTGGACTGATTTATAGAATAATGTACTTTTAAGTGCGATCTTAATATTGACATTGACACAAATATCCTCTTCTCCTGAGACAACAGATTGGCCATGTTGGCCTAAACCAGTGTCGTGTGACCAAACAACACAGAAAAGTTTATTTTCCTGTTTGGCCTTTGAAACAGTGACCACTGCTCATTATTTCCAAGCTCAAATTCCTTCTCATCCCCCCCAAAACACTGACTGAAGGTAAAAATTTATAATTAACTTTTCAATATTTACTCCATTACATGGCAAAAGTGAATAAAAATATTTTCAATCTACTGATATTGTTCCTTGAGAAGACTATGCACCAACAAATTCTATGTGCTTTTAAATCAAGACCAACCAAGTTCACACATGTGAAGAGCAGGGATCTAATAACTTTTAGCTCCAGTGCTACTGGTACTGAAACCACAGTGGCACCTGAATACTGGATTCTACTGCAGTGATCAGTATGACTCATTGCTCTGCCCCAGCACTATTAAATAAATCTACCACCTTCCTGACTCTTTATGTGACTAGCTTTTAAGTCAACCTCTTAATTATGTTTTGATCATAATGATTGGTTGACCCTTGCTCATTTAACCAACTTCCTAGAAAAGAAAGTCATTTCTCCTTTTCAGCTTGTTTACTGGGAGGTGGACTCTGCCATTTATAGAGCTTCAGAAGATGAGCTCAAATATAAAAGGATAGTTTCAGACAAATACTCTACACATTAGAAAATGCAATGAATATTCTGGGGTTAGAAAGCATAGAGGAAAAATGGGAGAAATGTTCTTGAAGTTGAAGGGAATCCTAGAAGTCAAATCAAGGAATTTAATTTCATAAGCAAAAAATATTACTGGCAATGTCTGAGTAAGTTATAAATTTTAGGTGGTTTTGTTTCCTTTAACCAATCCAGTTTTGTTAACATCTTAACCAAAATCCATAAGATTCGAAACCTAAATTAGGAAATATTCATTATTTAAATATAAAAAGTTATTTCCACTCATCTTCCATATTAAAAAAAAAACAACTTCAAAATCTCTTTCTTTAGGATTTTTTATCTGCACTACAATAATAAAGAAGGAGGAAAGAAAAAGAAAGGGAAAAAGAGAGAAGAAAGAAAGTTTGAAAGTTAACAAGAAGCAAAGAAAGAGAAAATGAGAAAGAAAGATAAAAAGAGAAAGAAATAAGAAAATAAGCACTTGAGTCAAATTTCAGATTACTGTTAAAAAGGAAATAGGAAAAGGAAGTGGTTTGTAGAGTGAGGGTTTACAAATATTAACTTGAGATTTCTACCTCAATTGACAGGAAACATTAAGAGTCATCATTTTTTTTTGTTTTAAAAACTAACATATGATCAGAATAAAATGTTAAAGAATAAAGCCATTTATCAATTTTCCTTTGTGGATCTAGAAATACACCCTGACTTGACCTCAAAATGTGATAGAATGTTGTACACACCTCTTAGGTGCTAGACTTTTTTTTATATAACTTTTCTTTTTTTCTTAAGATTTTATTTATAATAAAGATAGGAAGAGAGTGAGAGAAAGAACCAGACATCACTCTGGTACATGATCTGCCCAGGATTGAACTCAAGACCTCATGCTTGAGAGTCCAAGACTTTATCCATTGCACCACTTCCCGGGCCACAGACCTTTTTATATAACTTTTCTATCTCATACCAGTCAAATGAGGCCCAGTTAAGTTAAATGTGGTTAAAGGTCACAGAATTTACAAATGGTAAAAATAAATTTTGAACTCTGATTTCTCTGGTTGCAACATAAAGCTTTTTATTTGCTTGTTTAACTAGTTCAATAGCTTAAACACATGTTTATAATTTAAACATATGTTCATAAGGCATGAGATTGCTGAGTTCATCTCAAAAAGGTGCATCTCTCTCTATATGTGTATATACATGGCTATGTATATATGTGCACACATTTATTTTAAGTATATGTATATACATGAACATCTCACTAGTCAACAAAAAATAACAAAACAGTCATATATATTATTGTTCATTGATTTGAATTAGATAAGTTTATACAACAAAGAATGCTTTCATACAGGTGCTTCCACTGTTCTTAAATTTGACATCATCTTTCTTAAAAACAATGTACAGTATGAAAAAGCTTTAAAAAGAAAACCTGTGGGGGGGCAGGCAGTGGGGCACCTGGTTAAGTGTATATATCACCAAGAGAAAAGACTCAGTTTGGAACCAAGCTCCCCACCTGCAGGGGGTCTGCTTTACAAGCGGTGAAGCAAGGTATGCAAGAGTCTCATTCGCTCCTCTCTATTGCCCTGTCCTCTCTTAAATTTTCCGTCCTATCTAATAAGAAAAAAAAAATAGGAAAATAAATGGCCACCAGGTGCAGTGGATTCGGTTACTGTCCTTGAGCCCCAGTAGCTGCAGGTAAAGAAAAAGGAAAGAAAGAAAGAAAGAAAGAAAGAAAGAAAGAAAGAAAGAAAGAAAGAAAGAAAGAAAGAGAGGGAGAGAGAAAGAAGGAAAGAAACAAAGAAAGAAGGAAAGAGGAAGCAAGGGAGAAGAGAGAGAGAGAGAAAGAAATAGAAAAATAAAGAAAAAAGAAAATTTGCACATCTAGTGTTTCTAGTAGTCTAGCCCAACAAACCAACAAAAACTGGAGGTACTACTGTATAATGGCTGGTTGTTCAACTATAGTGAACATTGTACTTTACTGTATGTCAGGTTTACAGAAGAGTCACAGTTTAAGAGATGGTTAAATATGAGATGCTGGGGAGTCAGGCGGTAGCACAGCAGGTTAAGTTCAGGTGGCACAAAGCACAAGGAACAGCATAAGAATCCCGTTTCAAGCATCCTGGCTACCCACCTGCAGGGGAGTCTCTTCACAAGTGGTGAGGCAGGTCTGCAGGTGTCTATCTTTCTCTCTCCCTCTCTGTCTTCCCCTTCTCTCTCCATTTCTCTCTGTCCTATCCAACAACGACAACATCACTAACAACAACTACTGCAACAACAGAAACTACAAGGGCAACAAAAAGGGAATAAATAAATATCTTTTAAAAATTTAAAAATACGAGATGCTTTTGGTTTTCTTTAATCTATTCGGTTAACATCTCTAGTAAGTTTTCCTCTCCCCCATCCACTGTCAGGCAGAACACAAGAGGGTCTTACTACCAGTTTTATTACTGCAGGTTTGCTAAAGGATCTAAAGTGAAAAGAGGTGTCGTTCACTCACACTCACTCTTCTCCCTTTATCTTCAAGGTGTTGATCTGATGAGACAAGGGGAAGCTCCTCAGGCAGAGACTATACTACATTCCCCATAATATTATGCAATCTGTTAAGCAAACAAAATTTAGGCTAGATTCAGCAAATGGTATCTTTTTTGGTGAATGATGTCAGAGTAACATGCAAGACACAAATGTCTGCAACATTACAATATAGTAAGTCTTTACTGTAACCAATAAAGGATTAGTATTTAAATATTAGAGATTGGGAGTCGGGTGGTAGCACAGTGGGTTAAGCACACATGGCACAAAGCACAAGGACTGACATAAGGATCCCGTTCGAGCCCCTGACTCCCCAATTACAGGGAGGTTGCTTAACAGGTGGTGAAGCAGGTCTGCAGGTGTCTGTATTTCTCTCCCCCCTCTCTGTCTTTGCCTCCTCTCTCCATTTATCTCTGTCTTATCCAACAACATCAATAATAATAACAACAACAAAAACACAAGGGCAACAAAAGGGAAAAAAATAGCATCCAAGAGCAGTGGATTCGTGGTGCAGACACCGAGCCCTAGCAATAACCCTGGAGGCAAAAAAATATATATAAAATATTAGAGATTAATTAATATCAGTAAGAAAATAATAGGAAAACCTGGTAGCCCTGGAAATGCACAACTCAGATCTCTCTTCAAGAGGATCTATAATGAGAAGGATAGTTGGGCAGATAGTTTCACAAGTGGTGAAGCAGTGGTGCAGGTGTCTCTCTCCCTTTCTGTCTCCTCCTTCTTCTCAATTTCTGGCTGTCCTTATAAAATAAATACAGATAATAAAAAAATTTAATGTCAGAGTTACACTAAGGCCAGAGATTTCCTCTCTCCCTCTCTCTCATTTACCTCTCATAATGAATAAATGACTGCAAAATAAAAATAAAACAAATAAGGGAGTCAGGCGGTAGCGCAGCGGGTTAAGCGCACGTGGTCCAAAGCGCAAGGACGGCAAAAGGAGGTTCAAGCCCCCAGCTCCCCACCTGCAGGGGAGTCCCTTCACAGGCGGTGAAGCAGGTCTGCAGGTGCCTATCTTTCTCTCCCTCTCAGTCTTCCCCTCCTCTCTCCATTTCTCTCTGTCCTATTCAACAATGACGACATCAATAACAACAACAATAATAACTACAACAACAATAAAAAAACGACAATAAGGGCAACAAAAGGGAAAAATAAAAAAATAAAACAAATAGAGCTGGTAAAACAGTTCACTTAGTGAGGTTTTTGCCATGTGCACAACCCAGGTTTGAACCTGGCCCACACCATATTGAAGGAAGCTTTAATCCTGGGTCTTTTTCACTCTCTTTCTATTTCTTTGTGTCTCTCCATAAACAAACACATAAATAAATAAACTGAGAAACAATAAGAAAATGAAGTCTACACTCAGTTACATTTTAACATGTGATCCCGGGAATATCTGAAAGCCATTCTCAAGTATCATGTTTTCTCATCTAGAATGCTGCTATGGTACTTAATTTATTTAAAATTGTATTTTGGAAATTTAAATCTTTAACGTGTGATGCAAATATGAATGATTAATATTAAATTGTGTGCTAGTGGGACTGATTTTTTTTTAAATGCTACAAAGTACAACATATGTAATACTAAGTTTGAAAAATGCAATAAAGAGTTGAACATCAAATGAAGATTTATTTTAAACAATTATTTTCATTCTTCCTTAGCTATGTATTTATGTATGCATGCAAGTATGCACACCTGAAGAATTATAAATATGTAATTTACCAGTGCTGATCATAAATGACAAAGCGTAGTCACTCCCAACCAAGCTTATACCCTTGAGATGAGAAGCATAGAGAATCAATTTTTTGTGGTTTTTGGAACAAAATTTATCTTGCTTATAAAGCACAAAATTCTATACTGATTTTTTTGTAGACTAGAACAGAAAAAAGAAGAAAAGAATGCTTACTCACCAATTTTGCAAAATTCTGCTAAACTAAACTGTTACTAATTTTTATCCCTATACTTCATATTTTCCTAATCCTATATTTCAGTTTATGAGTCAGGGTTATTTTCTTTCTGAATGTTAGCAATTGTAAAGTGGCCAAGTATATCAAGTAATGCAATAGCCCCAGACATGTTTGCTTAGTAAATGTATTAGTAGGGCTACTATGACCTTCATATGCTAAGAAATTCATTTCATATAAGGCAAACTATTACTGTGTATACTACAACTACATTATTCTATCACCAACTACATAAAGTATGGAATCATAGCAGCTGGACTTGCATAGTTTATAAACAACTATCATATGTGTGCAGTTATGATAAAATAAAGATCTAATAAGTAAATATTTATAACGTAACACTAATATTTTGAACATTGAAGTATATATAATATGTTTGTTGTCTTTAAGTATCTCATGTTACACTTTGAACTGAAGTTGTTTTTTTCTCAGAGAGGATAAGCCTTTCTGTGTAATATTTTATGTTCTTATGTTGGAGTAAAGAAAAAAACATGGGAGTGGTCATTACCAATCTGATAGTGACTAGAAAATGTATACATAGGCACTGTATGGTATACAAGAGCATACAGTGAGAGGTTATATTTCTACTTGTCAATAATTTTCTCATATTCTATAAACAACCTTTCAATAAGTCAATGTTCAGTTTTAGAGTGTTGGGTATTTTAAAATAAAATATTTAGAAAATAAATTTTTAACTGAAATATAGCATATAAATATCAAATTTACTATTATATGATTTCCTTGTCATATTTCTCACTTGCATACCAACTTGCCCATCTTCATTCTTCCTTCCTCCTTTCCTCCCTCTCTCCCTCCCTTCCTTTCTTTCTCTCCTTCTTTCTTCTGCATTTTGCCACCAGGTTTATCACTGGGGCTCTGTGCCTGCGTAATCCCATCACTCCCGGTGACACCTTTTGATAGAGGATGAGAGACAGAGAAAGCAGAGAGAGACACCAGCAGCATTGCTCCAGCACTCATTAAGATTCTTGCCTGCAGATAGGGAGCAGAGACCAGAACTTCTGTCCTCAATGTGGTAATGTGTGTACTCTTCTAGTTGTACCACCCCCAGCTGGACCCTTTACCTGTCACATTTTCATTGCAGCAAAGACTAAGAAAAAAAAATAAAATTAACCCATTAAAGAAAGACTTTATGGGAGTCAGGCAGTAGCACAGTGGGTTAAGTTCAGGTGGCACAAAGCACAAAGACTAGCATAAGGATCCCGGTTTGAGCCCCAGCTCCCCACCTGCAGGGAGGTCGCTTCACAAGCGATTAAGCAGGTCTGCAGGTGTTTGTCTTTCTATCTCCCTCTCTGTCTTCCCCTCCTTTTTCCATTTCTCGTGATCCTGTCCAACAACAACAATGGCAATAATAACAATAATAACAACAACAAGGGCAACAAAATGGGGAAAAAATGGCCTCTAGGAGAAGTGGATCCATAGTGCAGGCACTGAGCTCCAGCAATAACCCTGGAGGAAAGAAAAAGGAGGAGGAGGGGGAGGAGGAGAAGGTGAAGGAGAAGGAGGAGGAGGAGGAGGGGGAGGAGGAGGAGGTGAAGGAGGAGGAGAAGAAGGAGAAGGAGAAGGAGAAGGAGAAGGAGAAGAAGAAGAAGAAGAAGAAGAAGAAGAAGGAGAAGAAAAAGAGAAGGAGGAGGAGGAGGGAGACTTTATGATGTGTGGAAAGAAAAAAAGAGGGTGCCAAAGAAAATGAATATGTAGAAAAACTTTAATGGCTCTCAGTGCTTTCCATAGCCAGTATTTTCAAAGTTAATAATTTAGTCACTGCCTATACTTCTAGGAGGATAGGACTTATTTTTCTCTAGAATTGAAGATAATCTAGTTCTCCAAACTAAAACTTAAGTAGACATAGTGGTTGGCTTAGAGTGGGGATTTTCTTTCTGTGGCCAAACACTAATGGAGTTCCCACATTAGCCTTTGGTTTTATAAAGCATATAGACAACGGTTAATATGAAAGTGAATATCTCTTGACCCCCACCCTAAACTAGTGTAACAAGGAAATAAAAAATGTTTACCTAAGAGTATTGTAGCAACTGCAGTTAATTATATCTCCAATATCCTTTACATGATATATTCTCATAAACAATTCATGCTTACCAGTGGCAACTAACAGAATCATTTACTCCATTTCCTGAGCCGAACTTGAGTGGTGATTTATAAAACTGTTTTAAAGGTTGGGGACACAGAACAATGGTTATGAAAAAGACTTGCATGCCTGAGGATTCCAGGTCCCAGGTTTAATTCCCAGCACTACCATAACCCAGAGCTAAGTAGTGCTCTGATTCTTTCAGTGTCTTTCTCTTTGTAACTTTCTCTCTGCATCTCTATCTCTCTCTCTGATTAAAATAAAATTAATAGAGAGGCTGGACAGTGACACACCCAATTAAGCACACATAGTATTAAGCACAATGACCCACTCAAGGATCTTGGTTAAAGCCTAGTCTCTGGCTCCTGACCTGCAGGAAGAACACTTCACGAGTGGTGAAGCAGGTCTGCAGGTGTCTTTCTCCCTATATCCTCCTCTACTCTCAGTTTCTCTATGTCCTAGCCAATAAAATGGAAAAAAAAAAAAATAGCCACCAGGAGCAGTGGAATCATAGTGCTGACACCAAGCCCCAGAGACAACCTTGGAGGCAAATAAAATAAAGTGAAATTTTTAAAAAAGATTATTTTAGTTTAAGACCTTCTTCTCTACTGCTCTACTAGATCAGGAAGGTTACATCTTCTATTAGACAATATAGCAAGGGTTGTCCACTGGGCCAGGAAAGAGGCGCTATTAGACAAAATTAGGATTTGTCTATAGACTAGGAGAGTAGTATTTAGCAGAGGCCACAGGAAAAAAAATTAAATCAATTACTTGATTTCTATTTTAGTCTACTTACTTAAAAAATTCTACTGATGATTTAATAATCAGGGTAACGTGTTCTTTGATGAAGTATAAACATAAAATAAATCCTTAAATATAGAGCAATGTATTATACTTGTATTTATAACAGGAGTTCAGGGGAACAGATTGGAAGTATTTAACAGCTCAATAGACTTTAGATGGCAAATATATTCTAATCACATTATTTATTCAATATAGTACATTAAGGAAAACTACACACATATATATAGGATATTTTCATTAAATGATCTAATTATTTTTTTCCTTGAAAAATATATTTTAAAATGTATTCAGTGAGACAGGGAAGGATTCCAAAGCATCACTCTTAAATATGCAGTGCTGGTGATCAAATTCAGAATCTCATTCCTGCAAGTTCCACAGTCTATATACTCACCTCCCTCCCTGGTCACCACTCAAGAACATTTTCATATGAGGTGAACCACTTTGTAGTGTCAAATATCTAAAGTAGCTATGTGCAATCAATTTTATTCCAGAAATATGATTATATAGAAGATAATTCAAGAAAATACCTGCATTATGGCATATCAATATAATCACAATGTAAATATGTCATATACGTAAATATTATTAATCTGATACAAACTTAAAAAATTAAAGGGTGAGGTCATGCAGTGGCTCATATGGTTGAGTGCATATGTTATCACACACAAGGAGCAGGGTTCAAGAGCCTAGGCCTCACTTGCAGGGAGAAAACATCTCAAGCAGAGAAACTGTGTTTCAACTCCCACCACCCCAAGTCTACCTCCCTATTTCCCTCTCAATTCCTCTCTGCTTCTAGTTAAAGCAAATAAATAAATAGATATTTTAATTAAAAAGCAATGTGTCTCTGGAAGTAAAATGAGTTTTAAAGGAAAATGCTAGGTAATTCTAATGACTTTAAGGAAAAAAAAAACAAGTGCTACAGAAATTTATCTCAGATCATGGAGGAGCCACAACCACTAAAACAACCCCGTGAACACAGAACAAGAGTGGAGGTACCATACCGCTGGACTTTAAGCTATGCTACAGGGCAATAGTAGTCAAAATGATATGGTCTTGGAATAAAAAATAGATACACAGATCAAGAAATAGAACTAAGAGTCCAAAAATAAATCATTACATATATGGAAAATTAATTTTTAAGCATAAAACCAAGATCATGAATGGTAAGAGTCTGTAACTACATGCAAAAGAATGAAACGGGATTACTACATTTCACCAAGCACAAAAGTCAACTTAAAGTAGATTGAGGACCTGAATGTTAGACCAGAAACCATAAAATACAAAGAAGCAAAGCACAGGCAAAACATGTTACTGGTTACAGAAATGTCTTCAAAGAATCAAGTTCAATGGAAGAGGAAGCAAAAGCAAAAATTAGCCAATGGATTTGCATCAAACTGAAAAGCTTCTGCATTGTAAAAGCAACCATCATAAAGATAGCATACTGAATGGGAGAAAATATTTGCATACCATTCATCTGAATAAGGACAAATATCCAAGAAATATAAAGAACACATAAAACTCTTCATCATCAACAAGAAAAACAATTTCACCAAGAAATGGGGAGAAGAATTAAACAGACCATTAATCAAAGAAAACAGATACAGCCAATAGCATGAAGAAATTGCTCATTGTCACTTATTATCAGAGAAATGTAGTTCAAGATAACACTAAGATACCTCCTCATATGTATGTATGAGAATGGCCTACATGAACAAAATTAGAAACAAGTACTGCTGGGGATGTGGAGAAAATGGAGCCCTTCTGCATGGTCAGTGGAGATATAAATGGCTCACAAAGACCAGTGATTTTTACTTTTGTTACTTTACCACCTCCTTAAAACAAGCGCTGAGTAACAGCTTCTTTATTATCTTGTATTAAATTAATATTTAATATAAACTTTTTTAATGTAAAAAGTATTATGATATAATAAAAGGAATACTAACACAGCTTGAACCTATCCATCTGTATTTTGTTATACATACATATTTTACACACATATATTTAACATAACATTTAATTACTATATCATTAAACTAATTTTATATATTTTAAATTATTTTTATTTTATCTATTTTTAAAGCTATATATATACATATATATATAATTTATTTTTATTGTCAGCAGCTTATTGCTGAGGCTCAATGCCTACTACAGATGAACCCAAAGCTCCCAGAGCTCTATTTTTCTTTCTCCCTTCTTTCCTTTCCATCCTTTCTTCTTTCCTTCCTTCCTTCCTTCATTTATTAGATAGAGACAGAAAGAAATTGAGAGGGAAGGAGAAAGAGAAAGAGAAACACAGACACCGTCTGTAATGCTTCCCTACAGGTGAGAATGGGGACTTAAACCCAGGTCCTACCATTTGGTGATATGTGTGCTCTAACATGTGTACCACCACCTGACCCCCTTGTTTTTATTCGTTACATAAAAGAGTGGGGTAGGAGAGAGAGAGGAGGGGAGAGAGGGGAAGGGAAGGGGGGGAGTGGAGAGATGAAGGGGAGACTACAACACTGAAGCTTCCTTTAATGTGGTGGGGGCCAGGCTTGAACTTGGGTCATGTGTATGGAAAAGCAGTAAATTGTCTAAGTGAGCTATCTCACCAGCCCCAGACAATAAACTTCTGTTGTTTTAAATCTCAGGTTATTTCATTATACAATAATTCACAACTTTGACCACACTTATATCTATTAATTTAACTGGGTTCTAGATTCAAGCCAATGAATACAGGGCTTTCTTTTTTTTTTTTATTAAAGAAAGGATTAATTAACAAAACCATAGGGTAGGAGGGGTACAACTCCACACAATTCCCACCGCCCAATCTCCATATCCCACCCCCTCCCCCATAGCTTTCCCATTCTCTATCCCTCTGGGAGCATGGACCCAGGGTCATTGTGGGTTGCAGAAGGTAGAAGGTCTGGCTTCTGTAATTGCTTCCTCGCTGAACATGGGCGTTGACTGGTCGGTCCATACTCCCAGTCTGCCTCTCTCTTTCCCTAATAGGATGGGTCTCTGGGGAAGCTGAGCTCCAGGACACATTGGTGGTGTCTTAAATCCAGGGAAGTCTGGCCGGCATCCTGATGACACCTGGAACCTGGTGACTGAAAAGAGAGTTAACATACAAAGCCAAACAAATTGTTGAGCAATCATGGACCCAAAGCTTGGAAAAGTGGAGAGGAAGTATTAGGGAGGTACTCACTGCAAACTCTAGTATACTTCTGCTTTCTTACTTTGGTGCCATACTCCAAACTCAGGCAATTTCTGCTTTGCGTTTCTACTTCTTTTTTTTTTTTTTTTTACATGCATAACATTCCCCAGATTCCCATTTAGCAATACAACCCCCACTATTTCATTCATCATTTTTCATGGACCTGTATTCTCCCCACCCACCCACCCACCCCAGAGTCTTTTACTTTGGTGTAATACTCCAATTCCATTTCAGGTTCGACTTGTGTTTTCTTTTCTAATCTTGTTTTTCAACTTCGGCCTGAGAGTGAGATCATCCCATATTCATCCTTCTGTTTCTGACTTATTTCACTCAACATGATTTTTTCAAGGTCCATCCAAGATCGGCTGAAAACGGTGAAGTCACCATTTTTTACAGCTGAGTAGTATTCCATTGTGTGTATATACCACAACTTGCTCAGCCACTCATCTGTTGTTGGACACCTGGGTTGTTTCCAGGTTTTGGCTATTACAAATTGTGCTGCCAAGAACATATGTGTACACAGATCTTTTTGGATGGATGTGTTGGGTTCCTTAGGATATATCCCCAGGAGGGGAATTGCAGGGTCATAGGGTAGGTCCATTTCTAGCCTTCTGAGAGTTCTCCAGACTGTTCTCCACAGAGGTTGGACCAATTGACATTCCCACCAGCAGTGCAGGAGGGTTCCTTTGACCCCACACCCTCTCCAGCATTTGCTGCTGTTACCTTTTCTGATGTGTGACATTCTCACAGGAGTGAAGTGATATCTCATTGTTGTCTTGATTTGCATTTCTCTGACAATCAGAGACTTGGAGCATTTTTTCATGTGTTTCTCGGCCTTTTGGATCTCTTCTGTGGTGAATATTCTGTCCAATTCCTCCCCCCACTTTTGGATGGGGTTATTTGTTGTCTTGTTGTTGAGTCTGGTAAGCTCTTTATATATGTTGGTTATTAAATTCTTGTCTGATGTATGGCATGTAAAGATCTTCTCCCATTCTGTGAGGGGTCTCTTGATTTGGGTAGTGGTTTCTTTTGCTGTGAAGAAGCTTTTTAATTTGATGTAGTCCCATAGGTTTATACTTGCCTTAGTCTTCCTTGTAATTGGATTCGTTTCATTGAAAATGTCTTTAAAATTTATGCGGAAAAAAGTTCTTCCAATATTTTCCTCTAAGTATCTGATAGTTTCTGGTCTAACATCCAAGTCCTTGATCCACTTGGAATTTACTTTTGTATTTGGTGAAATACAGTGATTCAGCTTCATTCTTCTGCATGTTTCAACCCATTGTTTCCAACACCATTTGTTGAAGAGACTCTGCTTCCCCCATATAATAGTCTGGGCACCTTTGTCAAAGATTAGATGTCCATAGGTGTGGGGCCTCATTTCTGGGCTCTCAATTCTATTCCACTGGTCAGTGTGTCTGTTCATGTTCCAGTACCAAGCAGTTTTGATGACAATGGCCCTATAATATAGTTTGAGATCTGGCAGTGTGATGCCTCCGGTTCTGTTCTTTTTTCTCAAGATTGTTTTGGCAATTCTAGGTCTTTTCTGGTTCCAGATAAACATTTGTAGCATTTGTTCTATTCTCCTAAAAAATGTGCTTGGGATCTTGATGGGGATAGCATTAAATTTGTAGATGGCTCTGGGTAATATATTCATTTTGATTATGTTAATTCTTCCAACCCATGAGCATGGAATATCTTTCCACTTCTTTGTGTCTTTTTCAATTTCTTTGAGTAGTGACTCATAATTTTCAGTATACAAGTCTTTCACTTCTTTGGTTAGGTTTATTCCTAGATATTTTATTGTTTTTGTTGCTATAGAAAAAGGAACTGATTTCTGGATTTCAATTTCTTCTAACTTAGTGTTTGCATAGAGGAATGCCACTGACTTTTGAATGTTAATTTTATAGCCTGACACATTACTGTATTGCCTGATGATTTCCAAAAGCTTCTTGCTAGATTCCTTAGGTTTTTCCATGTATACTATCATGTCATCTGCAAATAAGGAGAGTTTGACTTCTTCTCTTCCAATCTGTATCCCTTTAATTCCTTGCTCCTGCCTGATTGCTATGGCAAGAACTTCCAACACTATGTTGAATAGTAATGGTGATAGTGGGCAGCCCTGTCTAGTACCTGATCTGAGGGGAAATGCTTCCAGTTTTTCACCATTGAGTATGATGTTGGCTGTAGGTTTGCTATATATAGACTCCACTATCTTCAGGAATTTTCCATCTATTCCTATTTTTTTGTAGTGTTTTGATCATAAAGGGATGTTGTATTTTGTCAAAGGCTTTCTCTGCATCTATTGATATGACCATGTGGTTTTTGGTCTTGCTTTTGTTGATGTGGTGGATCACATTGATTGATTTACGTATATTAAACCAACCTTGCATGCCTGGGATAAACCCCACTTGGTCATGATGAACAATTTTTTTGATATACTGCTGTATCCGGTTGGCTAGAATTTTGTTCAATATTTTCGCATCTATGTTCATCAGAGATATTGGTCTGTAGTTTTCTTTTTTGGTTGTGTCCCTGTCTGCTTTTGGTATCAGGGTGATGTTGGCTTCATAGAAGCTGGCAGGGAGTATTCCAGTGTCTTCAATCTTCTGGAAGACTTTTAAAAGTAGAGGTATTAGTTCTTCTTTGAAAGTTTTGTAGAATTCATTTGTAAAACCATCTGGTCCAGGACTTTTATTTTTGGGAAGATTTTTGATAACTGTTTCAATTTCATTAGCTGTGATGGGCCTGTTCATGTTATCCACTTCCTCTTTACTTAGTTTTGGAAGTTGGTAGGTGTCTAGGAAATCATTCATTTCTTCCAGGTTCTCTAACTTGGTGGCATATAGTTGTTCATAGAAGCCTCACATGATATGTTGAATTTCTGCGGTGTCTGTTGTGATATCTCCTCTTTCATTTACTATCCGATTTATTTGGGTCTTCTCCCTTTTTTGTTTTGTGAGTCTGGCTAAAGGTTTGTCGATTTTGTTTACTCTTTCGAAGAACCAACATTTACTTTCATTGATCTTGTGTATGGTTTTCCTATTCTCAATGTTATTTATTTCTGCCCTAACTTTAGTGATTTCTGTCTTTCTGGTTGCTTTAGGGTTCCTTTGTTGTTCTTCTTCTAGGTCTTTAAGATGTGCAATCAGGCTGTTTATTTGTGCCTTTTCTTGTTTCCTAATGTGTGCTTGTATAGCTATGAACTTCCCTCTTAGGACTGCTTTAGCTGTGTCCCAGAATACAGGGCTTTCATTTATTTGAAAATCAAGAAGGATGTTGAAAGTCTTGCAAAACAGGACATGAGAGACTGTCCTAAATAATGTAGGGTGCTTATTATTCTCTAAATGTCAGCATTGTTTCCTGGTTCTTATGACAACCAAAACACTTCTATAAATTTCTCAAATGCTCTCTAGGGGGATGGCACTTGACTCTGCTAAGAACTACTAATAACTATTTGCATTATGAATACAATAGTTGGTACTAGGGAAGGTGGGTATAATATATTATCCATGCCTTCAAGAAGCTTATAGTTCAATGAGCAAGAAGAAGAAATGAATTACATTATAGTTCAGAATGACAAATGTATTATACTTGAGATCTTTTCCTGGCACTTTAGTAGTACCAGTGGAAAGGGTCAGGATAAGACTTCCAGAGGAGTTAATTATAGAGCTGAGTTTGAAGTGAACAGGTAGATTTGAGGAAGAACAGAAGCCATGGCAAAAGAATTACTTATACAAAGGCATGACACTAACACTCATAATGGTATCTTGTATGTTTTGTTAGAGTTCACTTAAAACTGAGGAAATGTAGAACTAGTCAGAGCTAAGGTCATATGCTCACCATACTACTATCCTAGACTCTCTTGTATTTAGCCTGTAGTTCTGTGGCTTGTGGGCAACAGATACTTGTAGAACAGATAGAAACTCCTTCTAGGCCTGACTTGTGATAGCATTCACTACAGTCTTTCAACTTGGTTTTTTCCCTACCTTTTGTTAGAGGCCACATTGACCAGACATCAAAGCTCCAAGATGAAAAAGGTCTATCTGTCCTAGATCAGATGTACAAGGAGTTAATTTTTATCCTGTTAAGCCACAGAGACTTGATATGTATCTGACATAATTCTGTGGAAAGACAAATAACCTCACATGGTTCAAACAAAGAGACATTAAAGAAGGAAATCCTTCCAGAGATGTGGACAGGGTAAGAGAAGAAATGAAAAGCAGAAAACTGTCAGCACTCCTAGAACTAATGAGGCAAAGAGAGGAAACATTAGCATTTAAAAGCTTGCGCCAAGGAGGAGTTTCTCAACAGGAACTTTAATTTCTAAGGGGTGGGCATACTTACTGTGAACGAATGGAAAAGAAAAAAAGGGAAACATGGGGGTTAGGCAGTGGCACACCAGGATAAGCACACATAGTATGAAGCACAAGGATACCTGTCTACCTGCAAGGGGGAGGGGTCACCTCACAAGCCATGAAGCAGGTCTGCAGGTGTCTATCTTTCTCTCTCCCTACTTCCTCCTCCCCTCTCAATTTCTCCTTGTCCTATCAAAGAAAGAAAGAAAAGAAAAAATGGTCACAGGAGCAGTGCATTCATAGTGCTGACACTGAGCTTTTAATACTGACTAATGCAAAATCAATGAAGATTTTTATCAGATTTTAAAATAAGTTTTCATTGAAAGATGAAAAACATAACATGAATTCCATCTTTTTATAACGTACAACTTAGTAGATTTTAATTTGTTCATACAGTTGTATAATTATCCGTATTATGTAATTGTAGTACGATTTCATTGCAATCACCCCATCAAAATCCTCTTAGTAGTCCCTCCTCATCCTTCTTCCCTCAAACACTGGCAACTAACAATCTGTGTTTTGTTTGCTTGTTTGTTTGTTTGTTGACAATTTTATTTGTTTATTTTATCTTTATTAGAGTGAGAGATACAAGAGAAAGGTAGAGAGAGAATGAGAGAAAGAGAAAGCAACCAGAGCACTGCTTATCTCTGGTTTTAAATGGTGCCAGGATTAAACTGGAGACCTTAAGAGCTTCAAGTATGAAAGTCTTTTTTAAAAAATATTTTATTTATTTATTAATGAGAGGGATAGGAGGAGAGAAAAAAACATATCACTCTGGCATATGTTCTGCCAGAGACTGAAATTGGGACCTCAAGCTTGAGAGTCCAGCACCTTATTTATTCACTGTGCCACCTCTCCAGCAATAGGCATGTAAGTCTTTTGCATAACCATTAAGCTGTACTCCTCTTTCAGTAGATTGCTCTCTTCTGAATATCTCATATATGGAACCATATATTACATAGCCTTTTGCACCTTTCAAATACCATCATATTTTCAAAGTTGATCCATGCTATAGCATAATTTCTTTCTATTAATGAATAATAGTTCATTGTATAGAATCATTTTAGAAGATAAGAGTTGTATAGAAAGTAAACTGAGAGAGTCAGTCGGTAGCGCAGCGGGTTAAGCGCACGTGGCTCAAAGCACAAGCACCGGCATAAGGATCCCGGTTGGAGCCCCCCCCCCCTCACCACCTGCAGGGGAGTCGCTTCACAGGTGTCTATCTTTCTTTCCCCCTTTCTGTCTTCCCCTCCTCTCTCCATTTCTCTCTGTCCTATCCAAAAACAATGACATCAAGAGCAACAATAAAAACTACAACAATAAAACAATAAGGGCAACAAAAGGGAAAATAAATATTAAAAAAAATTTAAAAAGAAAGTAAATTGAAGGGATTCGGGCGGTAGGGCAGAGGGTTAAGCGCAAGGACCGGTCTAAGGATCCAGGTTCCAGCCCCAGGCTCCCCACCTGCAGGGGAGTCGCTTCACAGGTGGTGAAGAAGGTCTGCAGGTGTCTATCTTTCTCTCCCCCTCTCTGTCTTCCCTTCCTCTCTCCATTTCTCTCTGTCCTATCCAACAACAACAACATCAATAACTACAACAATAAAACAAGGACAATGAAAGAAAGGAAGGAAGGAAGAAGGGAGAAAGAAAGAAGAAAGAATGAAAGAAAGAAAGAAGGCTGAAGTGAGCCAAAATTCTAAGAGAAATGAATGTGGATAAGTGAGGAAATTATCATTTTGTTTAAAAATGTTATCTCGGGTATCCAGCGCACACTGGGCAAAGCACAAGGATGGGTATAAGGATCCTGGTTTGAGCCCTCGGCTCCCCACCTGCAAGGGAGTCGCTTCACAGGCGGTGAAGCAGGTCTGCAGGTGTCTGTCTTTCTCTCCCCCTCTGTGTTCCCCTCCTCTCTCCATTTCTCTCTGTCCTATCCAACAACGATGACATCAATAACAACAACAATAATAACTACAACAACAATAAAAACAAGGGCAACACAAGGGGAAATAAATATAATAAATAAAATATGTTCACTCAAATTATATTCAGATCAAGAAACAAGTTAGAAAAGATAAACAGCTCTCTTCACATCATCTTGAACCAGCCTCCCTGTGTTTTGTGCCCATAACAATGAACATACCACCCAGGAACTGAGAGTCAGATTAGGATCCCCCATTCTCTTCATCCTGCACTTTAGACCAGTCACTATGTGCTATGTGTTCTAACACTGAAAGATCCCTCTGTTCTGAGTTCCTTAACGGAGCCCACTAAAATATAGTAATAACCAACTAACTGGTAAACTGGTATCATTTGTTCATGATTCCCAGCTATATTCTATCAGGGGGAGCAACCATAACAGAAAATGGATGGATAAGGGCGGTTCCGTATTGTGTCTCATTGCTGAGCTTGGAAGCAGAAATCAGGCATTTAAACAAGTCCTATTTTCTTTCCTTAAGGTGTCTTTGGGAAACACACAAGTTTCCTTCCTCTACTAGTCTTAAGTTGAATGATAGTCAAAATTGCTAATATTTGGGGTTCAAAAATAAAGATTTTTTTGTTTTGTTTTACATTAAATTCTATACTCTCACTTCACAGTTACTGTAATAGAGGGTTTTTTTTTGCTTCCATTTGCTATAAACATTGTCATAGCTTTGTTCTGTACCCAAGATAGAAAAGATTGTAGCAAATACCAAATTTAATGTTTTTCAGTACCCACCTACTAATTTTATTTAACAAAAAGAAAAATAACAGGTTCAAAGAAAATAATAGTTTTCTGAACATTTAGTTAAACAGTATAGAACATGATATTATGTCATGAGTAACGTCCTAAATATTTCAAATAAATACAATGACACACTTGAATGTCTTCTAAGCACACTAATTGTCTTAAGTTTCTTGGGAAATCAGCTCCAAAACCAAATCCTGAACACAGGAATTTTATCAGGAAGTACACTTAGGGATAAAAATCTATGAAGGAGAGGAATATAAATTAGGTAGAGGGAGAAGTTGGATTAAAGATATAAACAATTAAAGTGTCAGTTCTGGAATTGAGACATTCTTTACAGTGGCTCCTAAATGAAAGCAATGGGGCTAGGCCCTACTAATGTTAAGTCACTTGAAGTGAACTGCAGTTCAAAAGGATATCTAAACAAAGGCCAAACAGCAACCTCCTGCTGAAGACAGGGGTCAGACAAGGGCTCAGCTGTGAGCTGTCACAAAATAAATGACTCAGTCCTAAAGGGGCCATCAGTAAAGGCCATGCACTATGACACCCATCACAATCAACCCCTATCACTAGTCAGATGTTTTTCCTTCTCTCAAGAATTCATCCCACATCTAGAACTCTAGTGAGCTTGTTTTTTCCTTACTGTGTAAACTTGAATGAGAACGGTAAATGAGAATAACAGTAGCTTTTGATGCCAAAGCTCTCTCAATACTCCAACTGAAATTCGTAATGACCTTCCTCCATGCCTCTTAGATAATCTTCATTTTCAACTAGAACCTTATTAGTTTAGGTGTCTTACCTTGTAAAGTCAACTACTTAACCCTAAGAAATCTGAATTTCTAGCCAATGGTTTTCTCAGGTCACAGAGACTGTCATGAAGACCACACCACACCTTTGTGCTATACAAACACTTTTTTTTTTTTGCTCCCATATGTAGCGGAATCCCTATTTTTCTATTATAGGCAGAAATTTAAATTGCCAGTTTAGCGGTTCCTTTCATGGTCTACTGTTCTCTTGGCTGAAGAGGTGGTAGTGACACAGAGCAACTTTAATTTAAAAGATTGAACAGCATCTGAACGGGGTGGGATCTCTAATGGAAAGAAGTTTTGGGAACCAGGAGCTTTAAAGGTCTAGAACCTGAGCAGGACAGAAAACACGTTCTCTAACTGTTGCTTGAAGTAAGGCTTTTACTAATTCCACTAGGAAGCCACTCCCTCAGACTCACTCATTTCTTCCTACTAGGTGCACAGCACCATATAGAAATTGTTAAGTAAGTTTTATTCTAGGTTATACACTTATTTTAAAGTTATATTCATGTTATACTTCTGATACAACAGGTATATTATAGGAGAAAGCAAATTTGCAAACAATATGAAATAGACTTTTTTTCATACTTACAAACTGGAAGAATTAACATTGTCAGGATAGCCACCCCAGGTTGCAAAATAGCTCACATGGATTGTGCACAGCTCTGCTGTCTCTCTGTCTCTTTCTTCTTCTCTCTGTCTCTTTAGCTATATCTTTCTACCTAAAAAATTATGTCAATGTAATCCCATCAAATTTTCTATGGCATTTTTCAAGAAAAAAAATACTACCGAATGTCAACAATTCAGTATAGATTTCAGTACCACAAAAGACCCAGTTCACCAAAGAAATCCTGAGAAAAAAGAATAGAGAGATCATTCACTGACTTCAAATTTTACTACAAAACCAGAGCGGCAAGAGTGTAGTACTAGAATAAAATGGACATACAGGTGTGAATGTGATAGAAATGAGAACCAAGAAATAAATCCTCACATATAAAGGTAATTAATTTATGACAAAATAACTGAAAGTATGAAATGGAGGATGGAAGTATCTTCACTAGTGTTGGAAAACTGGATATCACATTCAAAAAAATAAAAGTTCACCATTCTCACATAGCATGCACAACTTAATGTCAAATGAATTAAAGACTTAGATGTTAGATCATAAAGTATACTGAAGAAAAAAGAAAACACTTTATGATATTGGTTTCAGGAAAATCTTCTCAAACCTAATGGCAAAGAAAATTAAGGCAAAAATAAACAAAAGGGATTTTATCAAACTAAAAGGTTTCTACACAGTGAAAGTTATCATCAGTAAAACAGAAAGACAACCAGCTGAATGTGAGAAAATATCTACATGTCAAATGCAAATTTGCATGTTAAATAACAAATGACTTAATATCCAAGATACACAAAGAACTCACAAAACCCATAAGCAAAAAGTAAATAACCCCATCAAAAAAAATGGTGCGGGAAGGAACTGATCACAGGCATTTCATAAAAGAAAACATAGAGATGACAAAAGGCATGTGAAAACACTCATTATCACTTAGAGGGAAAGGCAAATCCAAATGACAATGAGTGATCATCTCACACCTGACCAATCTCAAAAAGTCCAGAAAAAAACAAGTATTAGCAAGGAAGTGGGGGGAAAAGGAACCCTTTTTCATTGTTAGTGTGAATATAATCACTAATTTATGAAAGATGAAGATTTCTCAATATCTTAAAGGTAGATAGATCATCTGATCCAGCAAGTCTATTCTGAAGAGCACAAAGACATTCGTTTCAAAAGGTTATGTGTGTGCCTGAGTTTACGGCAATGCTATTTACAATAACCAATATATGGAGTCTATCCAAGTGTCCAATGACAGATGAATGGATAGACAAGATAAAGACACACACACACACACACACACACACACACACACACACACACTTAACTATAAAAATAAAACCTTGCCATTTGCAAATACATAGATGAAATGGCAGAGGTGCACACTATGTGATAAAAGCCAAGAGGAGAAACACAAATACCACATGATTTCATAATATGAGATAAAAAGAACAAAGCCATGAACACACAAAGTAAAATGAAAATGACCTCTTGGATGCTTCAGAAATGAGGTTACCAAAGGGATCAATGACTCTCCCAGGATGAATATAATCAAGACTCCAGCAGATACCCAGCTGGTCTCCTTGAGAGATTACACTATATTGGAGCTTTAGCATTAATCTCTTATTAGTAGGTTGTACATTTGCAATAACAATATTGTTTTTTTCTTTATTTATAAAATAAAAAAATAAAAATATCAATAAAAACATAGGATAAGTGGGGTAAAATTCCATACCTTTCCCACCACCAGAGGTCCATATCCCATCCTCTCCACTGGAAACTTTCCTATTCTTTATTTCTCTGGGAACATGGACCCAGAATCATGGGGTGCAGAAGGTGAGAGGTCTGGCTTCTGTAATTGCTTTTCCACTCAACATGGGCTTTGGTAGGTAGATCCATACTCCCAGATTGTTTCTATCTTTCCCTGGTGGGGCAGGGCTCCAGAGAGATGGTGTTCCAGAGTACATTGGTGAGGTCCTCTTCCCGGGGAAGTCAGGTTTGCATCTGAACGATTATTTGATCACCTTTGCCTACTTCCATAGACATCTTTCAACCTGGTCAAAACTTCTACCACTACTTCTGAGCCATATCATTTTAACTCAGATCATTTTTTGAAGTTGTTTTAAATCCTTTCTTAAATTGTATGTATTTATTTGGTAATACAGAGAAACTGAGAAGGGACAGAGGGAGAGAGTGCTTCACCACTAGTGAGCTTCTGCACTGCAGGTGGGGACAAGGGCTTGAACCCAAGTCCTTGTTCACTGTAATGTGTGCACTCTACTAGGTGCACCACACCCAGTCACAATCACTTCTCTCTCTTTTTTTGTTTTAACATTTTAATTTATTTATTATTGGATTGAGAGGAAAGGGGGAGATAGAAAGGGAAAAAAGACAGAGAGATACCTGCAGCCCTGCTTCACTACTCATGAATCTTTCCCCATGCAGGTGGGAACCAGGGGCTTGAACCTGAGTCCTTGTGCACTATAATGTGTACACTCAGTCAGGTGCACTACCACCTGGCCCGATTTATTCTCTTTACATGCAAAATTAAAAACAATGTGCAATACATAAAGTTTGAACCATTAGGAAGATCTTTGTTTCATCACAATTTATTTGATCATAGCACTGCAGCTGTTCATTTCACCATATATATATATATATATATATATATATATATATATATATATATATATATACCAAATGAACCTATGCTAGAACCAAGCTTATTTTTTCCTTCTTCAAGTCTCAATAAAACTGCTAATCTCATGTGATCATATGTTAGACTTAAAGACAGGTATCATTGTATAAGCCTGGTTGATGACATAGGAGCTGGGCCACACACTCATGTAGCTTACTTGTGTGCTGACCCTCTCCATACCTAATCTTGAATATATCACCTCCACTTTAGTATAGTTTTTTTTGTTTGTTTTGTTTTTAACCAGAGCACTGCTCAGCTCTAGCTTATGGTGGTGCAGGGGATTGAACCTGGGACTTTGGAGCCTCAAGCATGAGAATCTCTTTGCATAACCATTATGCTATCTACCCCTGCCCTTTAGTATAGGTTTTTTGTTGGACCTGAATCTGACAAAATTATGAACAGGTCTAGCCACTTAAAATCTCATAGTGAGTTGTTTAGTCCCTAACAGGGCCCAAATTGTATATCAGGATAGGTACAACTCTCAATAGTATATGTTTTTTTTGTTTTTTTTGTTTTTTTTTGTTTGGTATTTGGGGGATTAATGGTTTATAGTAAATACAGATGTTCATACATGTGCAAAGTTTCTCAATTTTCTGCAAAACACCCCCAGGCTAGGTTCTCTTTATCATCAATGGACCAAGAACTGAAAGCTCTCCCTGCCCTCCAGTGCAATATACCAAAACCCAGTTCAAGTTCTACTTTGTGTTTCTCTTTCTGCTCTTATTTCTCAACTTCTGTCCATGAGTGAGATCACCCCAAATTTATCCTTCTCTTTCCAGCTTATTTCACTTAACATGATTCCTTCAAGCTCTATCTAAGATGAGGGGAATAATTTGAATTCATCATTCTTTTTTTTTTTTTAATTCATCATTCTTAATAGCTCAGTAGTTTTCCATGGTGTATATATACCATAACATTCTTAGTTACTCTTCTGCTGTTGGACACCTAGGATGTTGCTTCCAGGTTTTGGCTATTACAAATTGTGCTGCTATGGACATAAGTATATACAAATCTTTTTGGATAAGTATGTTTTATTCCTTAGGATATATCCTCAGAAAAGGAATTTCAGGGTCATAGGGTAGGTCCATTTCTAACTTTCTGAGAGTTCTCCAGACAGCTCTTCACAGGGTTTGGAACAATTGACATTCCCACTAGCAGTGCAGTAGGGTTCTTTTTACCCCAGAAGCCACTCTAGCATTTGTCGTTACAATCCTTTCTGATGTATAACATTCTCACAGGAGTGAAATGATTATTTCATTATTGTCATTATTTGCATTTCTCTGACAATTAATGACTTGGAGAATTTTTTTCATATGTCTGTAGACCTTTTGGATCTCTTCTGTGGTGAATACTCTGTTCATATCCGCTCCCACTTTTGGATGGGGCTATTTTGTCTTGTTTTTGCTGAGTTTTATGAGCTTTTAATATATTTTTAATAGAGTTATTAGCCTCTTGTCTGATGAATGGCATGTGAAGATCTTCTCCCATCCTGTAAGGAGGAGTATCTTTGTTTGGGTGGCAGTTTCCTTTGCTGTGCAGAAGCTCTTCAATATAATGTAGTCCCACTGGTTTATTTTTGTTTTTGTCTTCCTTTCAATTGGACTTGTGTCACTGAAGATGCCTATAAAACTTGTATGGAAAAGAGTTCTGCCAATATTTTCCTCTACCAATATTTTCCTAGACCAGAAACTACTTGATAGTTTCAAATCTAGCATCCAAGTCCATTTGGAGTTTATTTTTCCATGTGGTAAAATATAGTGGTTTAGTTGCCTTCTTCTGAACATTTCAACCCAATTTTCTCAACATCATTTGTTGAAGGTTCTTTCTCTAATAGTGCATAGTTCCAAAAAATTATTTTTTATTTATTTGATAGAAACAGAGAGAAATCAAGAAGGGAGAGGGAAACAGAGAGGGAGAGAAAGACATCTGTAGCACTTCTCCACCATTTGGGAAGCTTTCCCCCCTAAAAGTGGGAGCTGAGGGCTTGGACCCTCGTCCTTTGAATTATAACATGTGTATTCTAGTGTGTGTGCCATCACCTGGCCTGTCTGTATGCTTTTTTGACTAAAATAGTTATATCTATATGATTTATAAAGAAAAAAAGCAAGGGGACATAAAAAATTGAATGAAAATAAACCCTAAGACTCTGCAAAACTAAGAATATCTAAGAAGTCACTGAATATTTTTCACTAAAATACTTTTACGGAAGAGACTTCAGACTTTTGGGGGTAGTAATTTTTCCCATTGAAACTTCACAAGCATTCCATAGTATCTTGCCCCACAATGGATATATCTAATACAATGGAATCAGCCATGTCATATGCTCTAAGAATTGCACAACACAAAGAGGCCTAGCTAACAGGTGGTGTGCCTTCTTCTTTGTCATACTTTTGACTTTGTAGGAGATATCTGGCAGGTCTCAGACTCACAGGCACCCATCTCACACACACACATACACACAATGTTTTACTTAGCATCAGTAATGGTCTATTTTCCACTGTTGATTAACAGTATTACCACAAAACGATGGCTTAAAATGACACAATTATTACCTGACAGTTTCTGTGTATCAAAATACAGTTTTGTCCTCTGCTAGACTATAGTCAAGGTGTAACTGGTACTACAGTATTAACTTAATCTCTCCTAAGGGACTCAATATTTGTTGACTGTTGGTCAGAAGCTACCATTATCAGTTCCTTGTCATGTGGATCTTTCCTTCTGGTGGTTCACATCATGGGAGATTGCTTTTTCAAAGGTAGAATGGAAGAAAGGTTCTAAACAAGAGGATAGTTGTAATTACAACTTATCACATACTTATATAACTTACCACATATTATTGCATAGACTTTATCACATACATCTAATTATTCACATTCTATTGTTTTTACCTGATTTCATTGTCTAGGAGGAATTTGAAGGTTCTACATATATACACAGAGAGAGATTTGTACAGGCATAGGATATAGGAATAGAGACTCACCTTAGAAATTGTCCATCACATATGGAGCCCTCATTGCCACCTGACCAGAGCATTTCTAGGTCCAAAATATCATTTTATTATCTGCTTTCTTGGACCATTTTCTTTTTTTCTTTTTTTTTTTTAATTTTTTATTTAAGAAAGGATTAATGAACAAAAACATAAGGTAGGAGGGGTACAACTCCACACAATTCCCACCACCCAATCTCCATAACCCACCCCCTCCCATGATAGCTTTCCCATTCTCTAGCCCTCTGGGAGCATGGACCCAGGGTCATTGAGGGTTGCAGAAGGTGGAAGGTCTGGCTTCTGTAATTGCTTCCCCGTTGAACATGGGCATTGACTGGTCAGTCCATACTCCCAGTCTGCCTCTCTCTTTCCCTAGTAAGGTGTGTCTCTGGGGAAGCAGAGCTCCAGGACACATTGGTGGGGTCTTCAATCCAGGGAAGCCTGGCCAGCATCCTGGTGGCATACTTAGCATTGATTTCTTGGGAAGTGATGGAGATAAGACTAGCCCAGAGATCAGAGATGGAGACTAACCTGGAGGTCTGCAGGAAGCTTCTTCCCATGGAGTTCTTAAAAAAAAACATATATATATCCTATGAATGAGAAAAGCTGGAATGGTGAACAGAAAAAGAAAAATTGAGTTGAATGCAGTCATAACAAAGGCCTTTACTTAACTTCATAAAGAGATCTCAAAGTAGACTGCCTCACTTGCATCTTCCTAAATTAAGATCAGAAAGTCATATCTTTGTATATTGCACTGATATTACTGTCATGCAGATTCCCACTCAGGAGGGAGGCGGTGGAATCTTGGGTCAAACTGCTCCCTGAGGCCAAGAACAATTTATGATAAGGGACTTAGGTGTGATCAGATGGCAGTCAACACTCTTAGTCAACAGCTAGGAAAATAAATTCTTCAGGATTTCTGAGAAGAACATCACTGCAGAAATCTTAGGAAAATCAAAGGTATGATATAAAGTATAATTGAGTGAACTTTCTGATATTTGACTTGTGTTAAGCAAGAAAATGGAGATTCAGGGAAAATGAATGAATCACCTTTGATTATTTTCTATAAATATTTATTTCGTCCTGCAGACTACTAAGAGAAATCAGAGGGGAGTTGACTCTGGTAAGATCAAAGTGTTGGTGTATCTAGTAGGACTATAATTAGCTACAAAGTAAAAAAATTAATCAACACTAATAAGATGTGACAATTTGGAATTTGCTTTTCTTGCTTAAAAAATAAGTTTAATGCTCTGCTCAATAGCTCTAGAATGTCAAGGACAATGTCAGTGATGCTCATGAACATAAATGCCAGCTATCCTATCCTTCTTTGAGGTAGAGAGAGAGAGAGAGAAAGAGATAGTAGTACAGATTGTTCTTTACCTTGCTAACCTGAATTGTGCCCTCAAGCCAACCCTAGATGCAGGAGAATTACATAGAAAATAATTCACTTTTTCAAGTCTCTAGAGACAGTCAAGAAAGAACAATACTTGGAATATATACAAGCAAGTCCATCAATATTGCTAATTGAAGTCAGATATACACAAATTAAAGGCCACATGAAAGATGATAAAATGTTATCATTTGGCCAAAAAGCCAAATAATCTCTATTATTAGAATGTAAAACTATCTGCATTATTCAAAATCCAAACAGTTAAACAGACAAGTGCATGCCAATTCATTTAGAAAGAGAATTCCCAAACAGACATTATGGACCTAGACCTCAAAAAAATCCCTCTTTCCATTGTTACTGTTCATCTCTATCAGGAACAACAAAAAAGACCCCTTTGTTGCCCCCCCCCATAGGACCTTGCCCTCAACTTGGATCAACAACGGTAGAGAAAGTTCCATCCTCCAAAGGGAGGATGGACAACAGACTCTATGCTACATCTGAGGAAGATGGGTCGATATTGGGGCAGCTTGGAATGTTCCTACTCATGATCACAGAATGTGAGCTCAGATCTACAGGGATGCAGAGGTCACTATGGCTCTTAAGCTGAATATGAGCCCCAGACCAAATCAAATCGATGGGGTTTACAGTCAACAATATTTATACCCCTTCCCCATATTAGGGAGCTACTCTCTTCCCTGATCCAGCTTTCTGTTCCGTTTCCAGCCATGACATAACCTCCCCAGACAATAACTTGGATCCACCTGCATATCAGATTTCAGGATCAGAGAAAAAAAATAGTATAGCTACAAGCCCTTTGAAATATAACTATAATATGCTTACTAGCTATCTACAAAATGGAGTAACCCACAACTCTTCATCTGCACTATTCCAGCCTTTAGGTCCATGATTGATTAACAATTTGTTTGGCTTGATATGTTAACTTTTTTTTCAGTTTCCAGGTTCCAAATGCTATCATGATGCCAACCAGACTTCCCTGGGCAGATGACCTCATCAATTGGTCCTGGAGCCCCACTTTCCCACCCTACCCCATTACGGAGATCGACAGACTGGGAGTATAGATCAACATGTCAACACCCATGTTCAGAGGGGAAGCAATTACAGAAGCCAGACCTTCCGCCTTCTGCATCCCACAATAACCTTGGAAAAGGTCATTCTTTTTTTTTTTAAATTTTTTATTTAAGAAAGGATTAATGAACAAAAACATAAGGTAGGAGGGGTACAACTCCACACAATTCCCACCACCCAATCTCCATAACCCACCCCCTCCCATGATAGCTTTTCCATTCTCTAGCCCTCTGGGAGCATGGACCCAGGGTCATTGAGGGTTGCAGAAGGTAGAAGGTCTAGCTTCTATAATTGCTTTCCCGCTGAACATGGGTGTTGACTGGTCGGTCCATGCACCCAGTCTGCCTCTCTCTTTCCCTAGAAAGGTGTGTCTCTGGGGAAGCAGAGCTCCAGGACACATTGGTGGGGTCTTCAATCCAGGGAAGCCTGGCCAGCATCCTGGTGGCATCTGGAACCTGGTGATTGAAAAGAGAGTTAACATACGAAGCCAAACAATTTGTTGAGCAATCATGGATCCCAAGCTTGGAATAGTGGAGAGGAAGTGTTAGGGAGGTACTCACTGCAAACTCTAATGTACTTCTGCTTTCAAGTATATATTTTGCAGTAGTTTATGGATATGTGTGAACATAAGCTCTCTCTCACAGAAACTGGTGTATATCTAGGTTATGGGATTTTGTTAGAAAGTGAACTACCTGAGATGAAATTAGAGTGTACTATAAAAGGAAAGGTCTCACCCGAGTAATGAAGCTGAAGGGTTGTCATTCCACAGGTGAAGTCTCTGGACACAGTCTGAGGTGAAGCATGTTGAGGTGGCAATCATTGCGTTGGTTAGGTTGTGATCGGCGGATGCAATATTATTTGGTTTGGATTGGGAGACGCATATGGGAAAGTGGGCCCTGTCCAAGGGTTCCAGGACTGGGGGAAGTAGGGGCTCTATAGTGGAGATGTGAGGTTCCTGCTGTCTTAGGGTTCAAAAAGACAATCGATAGTTAATGTTATCATCACATTATTTGTTAATTGGGTTAACTTTGAAAAGTCCTTTTGTTAGGGTTTGCTGTACAGTACCCAGTATCTTGTATCTAGCTGTGCTATTGGATGCTTCTAATCTACTTGGTCTAGGCTTTTGAGAGAGTCCGCATATCAAATACACAGCCTATATATTAAAAAGATTCAGTTTGTGTTTTGAGAAACTTTGAGACATACAACTGATTTTCCCCCTCTCATATTAGTTAACTACTGATTTATACGTCTACATTTTGCTAGGAGTGTACATAAACATCATTCCCACCACCAAAAGTCTGTGACCCATCCCTCCCACCCACTCCCACCCCCCACTGTCCCAGGAACCTGCATGTCTACCCCTCACCACAGGGTTTTTACTTTGGTGCCCTACTTACAATTTGATCAGGTCCTGCTTTTAGTTTCTCTTTCAGATCTTCTTACTCAACTTCTCTTGATGAGTGGGATCATCCCATACTCATCTTTATCTTTCTGACTTAGCTCACTTAACATAATTCCTTCTAGCTCTATCCAAGATGGGTCAGAGAAGGTGGGTTCATTGTTCTTGATAGCTGCATAGTATTCCATTGTGTATATATACCACAGCTTTCTCAGCCACTCATCTGTTGTTGGGCACCTGGGTTGCTTCCAGGTTTTAGCTATTATGAATTGTGCTGCTATGAACATAGGAGTACACACCTCTTTTTGGTTGGGTGTTATGGAGTCTTTGGGGTATAACCCCAGGAGAGGAATTACTGGAACAATCAAATACTTAGAGGAAAACATTGGTAAAACACTTTCCCACATACACCTCAAGAACATCTTTGATGAATCAAACCCAGTTGCAAGGAAGACTAAAACAGAAACAAACCAATTGGACTACATCAAATTGAAAAGCTTCTGCACATCCAAAGAAAGTATTAAACAAACAGAGAGACCCCTCACAGAATGGGAGAAGATCTTCACATGCCAGACATCAGACAAGAAACTAATCACCAAAATATATAAAGAGCTCAGCAAACTTAGCACCAAAAAAGCAAATGACCCCATCCAAAAATGGGCAGAGGATATGAACAAAACATTCACCTCAGAGGAGATCCAAAAGGCTAACAACGTATGAAAAACTGCTCTAGGTCACTGATTGTCAGAGAAATGCAAATTAAGACAACACTAAGATACCACCTCACTCCTGTAAGAATGGCATACATCATAAAGGACAGCAGCAACAAATGCTGGAGAGGATGTGGGGACAGAGGAACCCTTTGACATTGCTGGTGGGAATGTAAATTGGTCCAGCCTCTGTGGAGAGCAGTCTGGAAAACTCTCAGAAGACTAGACATGGACCTTCCATATGATCCGGAAAAGGTCATTCTTTATCCCAAAAGAATAGGAAAGCTGTCAGGGGCGGGGAGGCGATAAGGAGATCTAGTGGTGGGAATTGTGTGGAGTTGTACCCCTTATCCTATGGTTTTGTTAATGTCTCCTTTTTTTAATAAATAAAAAAATTTAAAAAAAAAGAAAGAGGATTGTGGGGGCTGGGCATTAGTGCACCAGATTAAGCGCACATAGTGAGAAGCATTAGGACCAGCAAAAGGATCCTGGTTCAAGCCCCTGGCTCCCCATCTGTAGATGGGTTACTTCACAAGGGATGAAGCAAGTCTGCAGGTATCTATCTTCTCTCTCCCTCTCTGTCTGCCCTTCCTCTCTCAATTTCTCTGTCCCATCCAACAACAGCAGCAACAACAACAATGGGGAAACGATGACCACCAGGAGCAGTGGATGCATAGTGCTGGCACCAAGCCCCTATGATAACCCTGGAGGCAAATAAAAAGTATTGCAGTTGTATTGAAGGATCTAAAAAGCCAAATGGACATAGAGATGTTTCAAGCACTAATAAACAGCAGGAAAACACTACAATCCCTAAAGCTGAGATACCAAAGGAGTTGACGTTACCAGACTCTAGTAGGTGAAGCTAACCAGTGGGAACTGATTGCAGAAGAGGTCACCTACCAGCAAGAGTTGGAAACACAAGGGAGATGTTCCCCTAAGCATAAGGTGGGGGTGACCCAGGAGGTGGCATGACAGGTACCAACCGACTTGTGAGCTAGAGGTGATCTTGAGGTCTTGAGTTTAATCTCTGGCACCACATGTACTGCATTGATGCTGTGGTTCTCTTTCTTTTTGATGAATAAATCAATCTTTAAAAAACATGGTGGGGGCACAGTTTCTACTTTCTTCCCATTTTCTAATTAGTTATGTAACCCTAAAGGCTGAACCTAACTTCAGGCTACCTGGAAACAGAGTATGAAAATGTAATTTTTAGATCTCATCCCCATGTTGTACAATGCAGAAAGAATAAGAAATGGAGAGGAATAAACATCAAGGAATTTCTGTAAGGGAAGCCATGGGTTTTCTCTGAATTCAGTATAGTCTTTATCACATAATATAGTTCCCAGTGACTGACACCATACAGGTAACATTATTCTGTTTCCACTTAGGAACTACTGTCACCATAAATTAAGTTAGAAAAAGTATCAAGTTTTTCATATGTTCTAAAAAAATTTTATAATAGTGCCTGGCCCAGTTTGAAAGCAAACGTGATTGTTTTAAAAGGAGGCTAAAGGGTCCGTAGTCTTACTCACTGGGTAGGGTGCATGCCTTGCATGCACGCAGACCAGGGCCTAGATCCAGCAACATCTGAGATGTGCTGTGGAAGTTCTGGTGCTGTGTGTGATGTCTGGTGTCTCTCCTTTTTCTGTATCCTCCTCTCTGTCTCTCTTTAAGTAATTCATGTGAGGCCCCAACTCTGGTTAAAAAAAAAAAAAAAGGGCAAAATATTTTAAAGAGATTTATGAATAGTAAATTGAATTTCTTTCATACATATATAGTTTCATACATTTCATATATATATAGTCTTGTTTTTTGGGTGGAGAGAGAAAAATTGAGTGGGAAGGGAGAAAAAGAGAGACACTTCCAGCACTGTTTCATTGCTCATGAAACTAGTGTCTTGCAGGTGGGGACCAGTGTCTTAAACCCAAGACCTTGTACCCTGTAATGTCTGTGTTCAACTAGGTATACAACCACCTGCCTCCTAACTGAATTTTTTTTTATTGTTGTTGTTTTTATTGATGTCATTGTTGTTGAATAGGACAGAGAGAAATGGAGAGAGGAGGGGAAGACAGAGAGGCGGAGAGAAAGATAGACACCTACAGACCTGCTTCACCACCTGTGAAGTGACTCCCCTGCTGGGGTCTTGAACTGATATCCTTCTAACTGGTCCATGCGCTTTGCACTTAATCTACTGTGCTACCACCCGACTCCCTGAATTTTGTTTTTACTTTCAAAATGTAAAAGTAAAATTATCGATCACCACAGGAAGTTACACTTAAAGTCTATGAGCAGAGGATGTGCTAACTTAATAGAAACATGATCCATAAATAATTTATAATTTTTGACTTTAGAAGTATACTAGAGTCACCACTTGAGAAGAAACTGTAATCTGTTTAGGTGTCAAAATGTGGCAGTTAGTAAAACTCCAATGACTTATTGAACTTATGAAAAATAGCAATATTTTATTAATTAAATAGTCAAAATTCAGAGGACTTTAGGGAGGCTGATGTTATTCTTCTCAGTTATAGAAAATTTGTATTTTGGGATGACTGTTAAAGAAACAAACTTTCTAATCAAGTGTATAGAACTCGATTTGTATAACCACCTTTAGCCTGTGATTGGGGCACCCTTCAGATAGTGCTTTCCTGCTGCTATTAGTGCTTGAAATATCCCAGTGCCCATTTGGTTTTTCAGTTCCTTCAATGCCACTGAAATTTATTTGTTTGTTTGTTTGTTTATTCATTCATTCATTCATTCATTCATTCATTTAACAAAATTATTTGACCAGAGCACTGCTCAACTCTGATTTATGGTGGTACTAGGGATTAAACCTGGGACTTTATGCCTCAAGCATGACAGTCTCTTTGCATAATCATTATGTTTAACCTACCACATTACAATTAATTCCCCTATTAAATCCTCTTTCTTAATGAATTGGTGTGCCCTTGTCTCTTTGCCTGCTTGGGTCTTGAATGATGTAGGGAGTTTTCCATCCAAATAATAGAGTTCATTTGGTTTCTTAGCTAAATGATGGCATTTTATCATTTCATTTGGCCCTCAAGTCTTGTGTATTTTCAGACAGACAGATAACAGGGGGAGGAGGAGGAAGACATAGAGGAGGAAGAAGAGGGACATTATAGCAACGCTTAACCATTAATGAAAGTTTCCTGGCTCCATGCATGGTGCTCCCATCTGGTGCCAGAAGTTTGAATCCAGGCCCTTGCACATGGTAAAGACTGTGTGCTCTGCCAGGTGAACTATTTCCTGTCTCTATTTATTTTTATTAATCTATTTTTAATGGAAGAAATGTTATAGAAGGGAGCTGTCATAGAGGCAATTTTTCTTATGGAAATTTTGATGTCTATAAAAGTGAATATTAAAAGCATGAACTCTTTATGCCTACAAATGGACACATTTTCCAAGGTTCTAAAAATGTAATAGTTAAGAGGAAGTGATATTAAAGGGATTCAACAAGTTTTTAAAAACAAACAAAAACCAAAAATTTTCAAATGCTATGCTGAATTTTTCTGTTCAGTTTGGAACAGTAAATACATTCTATAAAATATATTTCATTTTAAAATTCATTATGGTTATATCTGTCAATAATATAGAATCCTGTGCATCTTAAAAAGAATATTTACTGAAGACTGCAATATTATCTTTCACTCTTTAAATTTGAGCTGTATTTTCCCCCTCCAAACTGTTCTCAACTGCTAAGCTTGTTTATAATGCTCTCAACTACACATTCTACCTTAAAATTTTCCACTATGCTATTACATAAAGCCAGGAAATTCAGTACTCTTGTATTGACTAGTATTTTCAAAAGTCTCCTAATTAGGATACTCCTAATAATATATACTTACTGTGCTTGTAACCTTGTGCAGTAAGCAATATTAATCTTTTTATAAAGAAACAGGCATCAATATGTCCTCTTATATAAACCTAGTCATTTTATTTACTACATCAGTGTTGATGGCTTCCTTTAGGCAAACAAGCAAAAAAAAAATCCTTAAAGATATTGAAAATGAAAAATGTAAATTTGACAAGTCTTGATAAAATTATGGTCTCAGGCTTGCAATTTCCAGTGAAAAAAAGAGCAACAAAATCTTTGATCATAGGGCTGAAAAGATGAAGCCTTACAGGATCATAGACAACAAGAGAAGCTTTTGAAGGAAAAAAAAGAGCTTATCACCACAAAGACTAAAAGATACTGTGCATGTGTTTCACTAATAAAATTGATAAAGTCAGGATTTGCCTTAGTTCTACATTATCTATTTATTTTTTGAGGAATATATGTTCTGAACTACTGTTTAGTTAACTGTGACATTCAACCTGCAATTACACACACACACACACACACACACACACACACACACACACACACACACACACACACACACACACACACACACGCCCTGCCAGGCCAGCTAAGATGGCAGCGAGGCTGGGGGGTGGGGGGAGGAGAGCACAGGACCCTCATTCAGTGGGGATGGATAAACAAAAGCAAAGGCATCTATGTTCTTTCATTCTGCACATTTCCTTGAATTGTGAGAGCTCCCCCACAAAACACAGGGTTATCCTAAGGCATTCAGTAGTAATTCACACAGGCAAAGTGTATGTGTGTGTGTGTGTGTGTGGGGGGGGTTCTTGCAGTGCAGGTTGGGAGCCATCCACATCTAGCCTCTGCAGTACCTTAGACCATTCTACCTCGTATTTTCCCCAGAGTGCAGAAGTAAGGGTGACTCCTAACATCCTTTCTTTCCTGGCTTGCATCCCATTCCCTAAGGGGGCCTTCCAAGGTGCTCAGTGGCTGCAGCAGTAGCTATAGCTATGGCAGCGACCGGTCAGCACTCAGTGTGTAGGAAGGAACTGGAGGAGGAGAAAGAGAAAAAATTCTGCGGAGTCTACCAATTTAGAACCGACCGGTCGCTACTGCTGCTGTGGAAGGAAACACTGCCAACCACAAGAGAAACGCCACCCTCAGATACCTAAGTGAGCATGTGTGCGATTCTGCGCAAGTCTAGTGGTTCTTTTCAATGACAACCAAGTTCTTAGGGCAGAATCCAGTTACCGGGTTTTGTGTGTGTCCTGTCAGGTTGGCTAAGGGGTCTGTCAGGAATTGAAGGGGATGGGAAAGATGAGGAAATCTAGCTGGAATGGGGGTTACTTTGAGACCCAACACAATAGCTCAGAATCAGTAGAAACTCAAAAAGGGACACCTACCACCACCTAATTTTGAGCTGCAAATATTTCTCTATGTAGGCAGCATTCATTCATTACCCAGGATTAGCTTGTCTGCAGTTTAAGGTCTGTGCTACTTGTTGAGACTGTAATGGGGAAGGTCAAGAGGTACCAATCCTGTGTAATCCTTTATGAAAAGCCATGAGCTAAGGTGGACATCCCAGGATACTTGAAGTCTTCCCACAATCACAATGTCTAGATTAGGCCATTATTAATAAGAGGGCAAAACTTACCCACAGACATACAAATGGCAGAGTTAGGGTCCAAAATCTATGGCTGACTGAGCCTTTTGGTGATCTGGTTCTTTTTTAAATATGTATTTATTTATTCCCTTTTGCTGCCCTTGTTGTTTTATTGTTGTAGTTATTATTGTTGTTGTTATTGATGCCATTGTTGGATAGGACAAAGAAAAATGGAGAGAGGAGGGGAAGACAGAGAGGGGGAGAGAAAGATAAACACCTGCAGACCTGCTTTACCACCTGTGAAGCAAGTAACTCCCCTGCAGATGGGGAGTTGGGGGCTCGAACCAGGATCCTGACACCTGCTTCGTGCCACCTGCACTTAACCTGCTGCACTACCATACGCCAGATCTGGTTCTTTTAACAGGGCAGAGCCCTGCACCTCCTACATGTCCAGATCTTTACATTTAGCAGCCTCTCTGCCTGGGTCCTGGCTCTCTCCCCAGGGTTGAAGTAGGATGAGGAGGAATGGAAACTGCCCTAGATTGAGGTTTGTAATTGTGTTGAAGCTTCAGGACTAGACTAAGTTTTCCAATCTAAGGACTAAGGGAAGCAAAAACAAGAAACTCTGATGGGGCTTATATGCTAGTTGAGAAAATGTCTGAAATCTGTCTAACAGGGATACTCACATTCCTAAAGTACTCTGACTTCATGTCAGCCCATTTCTACTTTTTTTTTTTTTAAATCACAATATCCATATATCCTTTTGAATTTGTGTTTCTATGCCCTTTGAGCATATATGTTGGGGTGGTATTGCTGGATCATTCAGTTTTTTCATGTTTTTTTAAGCAGTCTCTAAAATGTTTTTTTTTTTTTTTAAATTGCAAGTACCATTTTTTTCTTTTATAATGAGGGCAGGATTGAAGGTAGAATCTAGAAAGAGGAAATGATTAAGTTAAGAAAGACTTTTTTTTACCACCCCCTGAACTATGATAGGTTATTTTTTTCAAAGCAAAGATATACTGCAGTTTACTGTAGATGATTGTTAAGGGCACAGATTTTACCTTATTCATCTTTTTTTCTTCTAATTTGGAATCTGTAAGCAGAAGTTGTTTTAATAAGTGTGAAATGAATTACCATCTTTCATAATAAATTTAAAGTAGTAAAGCCTTCCTCAACTTTTGAGAAGCTAATAAATGTATTATAAATGCATTCTATTAAATTATATATATTTTATATAAGGAATGCAGCACACTATATAACACATAAATAATACAACTCTATTATAAATTTGACATTATTGAAAGATAGCTATAAAAAGTTTTTCTGGCTTATTTTTCTTTTCTTTTTTTTTTTTTACTTAAGAAAGGAGACATTAACAAAACCATAGAATAAGAGGGGTACAATTCCGCATAATTCCCATAACCCGATCTCCACATCCCACCCCTTCCCCTGATAGCTTTCCCATTCTCTATCCCTCTGGGAGCATGGACACAGGGTCATTGTGGGTTGCAGAGGGTGGAAGGTCTGGCTTCTGTAATTGCTTCCCCACTGAACATGGGCGTTCACTGGGTAGATCCATACTCCCAGTCTGCCTTTCTCTTTCCCTAGTAGGATGGGTCTCTGGGGAAGTGGAAATGTTTTCTATAGGGACTGCACTAGTTTGTATCCCCACCAATAGTGTAACAAAGTACCTTTCTTTCTACATCCTCCCTAGCAATTGTCATTTCCTGTTTTGTTGGTGTTTGTTAACTGCACTATTTTCAATAGCTAAAGCATGGAAACAATCTTAATGTCCACTAACAGATGACTGGATAAAGAAGATGTAGACTGGACAATGGAAACACTTTTGCAAGTGAAAAGGGTGAGACTATCATTTGGAATACAATGGATGGATTTTGAGTGAAATAAATGCAGGTGAAGGACCATTACTCTTTCACTCATATGTGAAATACAGAGCAAACAGACTCAAAAAAAAAAAAAAAAAAAAAAGGATAACCAGACTATCTCTTGTACAATGGGAGAACTGTAATGGCTTTCTTTGGTGGGGGTTGGGAAGCTCAGAAGGGGAAAGAGTGCTCTAGTAGGGAGTGAGGTAATGTACATGCACCAAATGTGGATATGATTTTTTAAAGTGTTTTTTTATTATTGTTGTAGTTATTATTGTTGTTACTGATGTAGTCATTGTTAGATAGGACAGAGAGAAATGGAGAGAGGAGGGGAAGACCCAGAGAGGGAGAGAAAGATAAGACAACTGCAGACTTGCTTCACTGCCTGTGAAGAGACTGCAGGTGGGGAGCCAGGGGCTCAAACTGGGATCCATATACCCGTAAAACACTCTTTAATCACTAATAAGAACATAAAAATACTATCATGTAGCAAAAAAAAACCTCCATGGACCACTCAAAGCTCCAGATAAAGCAATACTTTTCACCAGTATTCTGTCTTCATCCCCCCAAAATCCGCAATTAATTTTTTTTGTTTTATTTTTCATTTTCACCACTGGTTTTAAATAATGGTCTTTCTTTTTCTTTTTCTTTTTTCTGTCACCAGGATTATTGCTAGGGATCAATACCAGCACTATGAATCCACCACATTGACAGCCATTTTTTTTTCATTTTTTCTTTCTAATTTTTATTAGAGAGAAGAGAAAGAAACTGGGAGAGGAGAAGTAAGGGAGAGATAAAGAGGGAGAGAAAGATAGACACCTGCAGACCTGCTTCACCGCTTGTGAAGCATCCCCCTCCCGCAGGTAGGGGGCTAGGGTTTGAACCCCAGGTCCTTGTGCTTGGTAATATATGCACTTAACTGTGCTACTGCTCAGCACCCCTGGGATTAATTTAAGTTTCCACACTTTGTTTATATTTTAAAAAATACAATGTGGACTCTTTCTTTGGGTATTCAAAGAAGTTCACAGACACAGAAATTCTTAAGCAGCCAAAGGATGACTAAAGTAATGGAATAACTGGACTTAGAAATGACTTGTTAGGAGTATAAGTTAGGCATACTTCAAATTGAAAGTCAAAATATAAAATATAATAGCAGTGCAGAGGGGATGCTTCATAGTGCTGAAGGAAATCTGCAGGTGTCTTTCTCCCTATCTCTTTTCCCCAGTCAATTTCTGTCATGACAAATAAAATAAAGTAGAAAGAAAGAAAGAAAGAAAGAAAGAAAGAAAGGAAGGAAGGAAGGAAGGAAGAAAAAGGCTGCTAGGAGGAGTGGGTTTGTAGTGCTGGCACTGAGCTCCAGCAATAACACTGATGGCAATTAAAACAAACAGTAATGACAAAGTATCGGTGCATCAATTTCCAATTTCCACAGCATTTAGAATAGTTTGGAACAAGGAGTAGAGGAAATGTTATATTTTTACAGATTACAATGCTAAGACCTGATGTAAACCTAAGATTTTTAGATGTTATACAGTCAGTCAGAATTATAGTCTCAGGCCACAGCCAAGAACTATTATTTATGTAAAATCCGGGCAGAAAATGATAAACCAAGTGATTGCTGTCATGAGATAAATGGGCCCTCTCAGGGTGAGTGAGTTGACAGAATATTTAAGAAAAGTATCATTTCATTTCAATTACCTATATTCTATATAGGAGCGCAACCATCTGGTAGTTATCTTTTACATGAACTTAACAAAATAAAATGAACAAATAAAAAAGAGCATTCAAACTGTCTTCTCATACTTAATGAAAATTATGGTGGTTAATGGTGGTGGAGGGGTTGAGGGCAAGCACAGAATTTAGACCTCTGCAACCATATAAACTTGTAAACCACTACTAAATCACAACAACAATACTATTACTACTAGTAGTAGTAATAAAAAGTATTATTGCCTTGGGGGCTGGTGGTGGCACACATGGCTGAGCGCACATGTTACAATGCACAAGGACCCAGGTTTGAGCCACCAGTCCCCACCTGCAGGGGGAAAGCTTCACAAGTGGTGAAGCAGGGCTGCAGGTGTCTCTGTCTCTCACCCTCTGTATCTCCCCTTCCCTCTCGATTTCTGACTGTCTCTATCCAGTAAATAAATAAGTATAATAAAACAATTAAAAAGTATTATTGCATTAAGATTTACTGAGGTAAATGCTGGAGACGAGAATTTATAAATGACTTTCATTTGTGAACATGCACAAACAGGTGTCGCGGAATTCTACTGATAGAAAATATCGCAGTACTTGTATTTTATAAGTAAAAACTTTTTCTACACAGACTTAATCCCAATAGTTTTAAAGAGAAAAGAAAAATCTCAGAATGAGAGTCCCCGAAAAAGCCATGGCGGTAGGCTGGCCTTCTCTGTCTTGGGATTCTTAATTCCCCAGCTCTATTCACAGTGAGTTTTCAGGTTGGCAGCGCACAGTTTGGGAAAAGGTGTGCGTGTGCGTGTGCGTGTGTGTGTGGAGGGGTATTTAACATTCATTCTCTGGTGGGGGTGCACATTCCCTCCTTCAGGTTCTAGCTTTCCCCCCTGGAGGGGGCACCCCATTACCTACAGCCAAAAGCCTGTTTGTAAACCCACAGACTCGCAGCACTTTCCTGACTTTTCTTATTTTCGCCTCACTCAAGCTGCTGGCAAAACCCGGACAAGTGGAGTTCCGTCAGCCTCGCCACGACCCAACCATCCTACACCCCAAACCCCGAGGCGGCCGAGGGAGTGGTGACGGAGAGGGGGCGGGGAGGGTGGGGGCTGGCGTGACTGAGCATGCGCCAGGCGTGGCGCATGCCCAGTGCGCCCGACAGCTTCCCATTGCGGGTAGCCCGGTGGTGGCAGCGGTGGTGGTGGTGGTGGCGGCGACAGCGGCGGCACCGCCTCCTCCTTACACTCCCGGGGTGGCGGGGTTAGATGAGCGGCCCCAGTAGTGGCGAGGGCGGCGCGGGGGGGAGGAGGAGAAGAAGGAGGAGGAGAAGGCGGTCGCTGTCTTTGTAGTCTCCCCCGCTGCGGGAGCGAGAGGCCGCTGCCCGAGCCATCGTCGTTGGAAAAGGGCTGTGTTTGCGCGCGCGTGTCTGTCTGCGGGGCTCGCGGGGACGCGGCGGCGGCGGCGGCGGCGGTGAGGATGATGATGTGCGCAGCGACTGCGTCGGCCGCCGCCGCCTCCTCGGGGCCTGGCGGGGACGGATTCTTCCCCGCTGCCACCATCTCTTCCTCCCCGGCGCCGGGGGCGCTGTTCATGCCGGTTCCCGAGGGCTCGGTGGCGGCCGCGGGGTTGGGGCTGGGGCTGGCTGCCGCGGACTCCCGGGGTCACTACCAGCTGCTGCTGTCGGGCCGGGCCCTGGCCGACCGCTACCGGAGAATTTACACGGCTGCGCTGAGTGACAGGGACCAGGGGGGCAGCAGCGCCGGACACCCGGCCTCCAGGTGCGTCTCGAGGTGCCCTTCCTCGCGCCGCGTGCTGCGTGTGTGTGTCTGTCTGTGCGTGTGTGTCTGTCTGTGCGTGTGTGTGTGTGCGTGTCTATCGCTGTCTCTACGCGCTGAGACTGGGTGGTCAAAGCACTTTATTAAGACTGCAGGGTGCGGTGGCAGCAGTTCCTGCTGTGTGTGTGTGTGTGTGTGTGTGTGTGTCTGTGTGTCCGTCCCTCTGGGGTCTCTATGGTGCTCAGAAAAATGGGATGGTGCGAATCCGTTATGACACGTGTGTGTATTGTGGAGAGAGAGGAGGAGAAGGGATGAATAGAGGAGGCTAAGAAGATAAAAATGACAAGAAAATTAGCCAGAGTGGCTAGGGAAGCGGCTCTGCCGCAATGGTATTTGCACGTATTTTCTGACACCCTCCCTCGTCCCCCCCAGTCAGTGACTTTCCATACTTCTCTTTTCCACCTCCCTTAAACATATTTAACACCGAGGAGTACAGCAAGGCTTGAGGTTAAGGGTAGTGTCATCCCTACAGGATCAATTTTTTTTTTTTTTTAAGAGAATCAGTCTGTTGAATAAGGCGTGGGGTTTTAATTTAAGAGATTTATTGTAACAGATGCAGATGGAGGTTCATGTGTGCATGAAAGATGCTGATAAAATCCCTTTACAGCTGTACTTGGATAGCTAGCTGAGTCTTCTGGGTTTGTGGTGATGTGGTGGTGACTCTTGTGTTCTGATGGCTTTTCGGCCATTTCCCTTCATGTTATGTTTTATTTTTATTCCCCCTGTCACTTTATGGTCTTAGAGGGGTCTGTGAGGGGGGCGGGGAGTGGAGGGGAAGCTGAAGAGCTTCAAATTTGACAGCTGGAATAGTGTTCAACTTTCCCCAACATAAAAATTTGAGTTAGCTCCTGGATCTCTTCCTAGACTTACTATCTTCAGCTTCCTACTTAAGTCTTCTAATTAAGTCACTTTCATTTTCTTTTTGTTAAAATGTGGGTGTCTTTTTGCAAAGGGTTCTATTGTTTTCTTTTCCATGCCCTTACATGTCACACACCCTGAAGGATGGTGACTGACTTGTTTCACCAGCTTGGCTTTCACAGTAGTAATTGGGAGTTGGCTTCTTATTTTTTCTCTTTCTTTCTCACAGCTTCTAGCAGATACATGTGGAAAGTATAGTAGGATTTTTTTTTTTAAGTAAGGTGCAAGGCTTGTTTATTTAATGTGCAGTTTATTTTGCAATAGCCTAATATTATTTTCTCCAGTTGTTTGTCAGTCCAGTATTTGTATTTTATCATTATGTGTTGTACTCAAAGCAAAGAGTTGTAAAGATGGAGTTTTATGTATGTTTTTCTTGAGCAAAGCAGCCTGCCCATGTCTGCAATTATTTACAAGATTGGGGCACATGAGAAATCCTATGGATATAAATATGTGTAAATACCTTTTGCTTGCTAAACAGAAGGACTCAAAAGCACAAATTATTTCTTGCAAATATTTTTTAAAATAGCACAAAGCCTATGAGGCAGTTTGCTCTAAAACTTACATAATTTTGAGCCACGAATTTCTAAATTATTGGCACTGCAGGTACATATTTACAGACCTATCTCAGAAAATATGAATTTACTTTCAGATTTCCTAGTTTCAGGTTTATTAATGATTTGGAACTAGTATGCTCCTGTTTTGATTTTATACTCCAATACTTACCTATTACTGTAATTTCTGCATATCTAGAAAGGCAGTAATTTTAGGCAACATTAATGTGAATTAGCCACATATATATGACTTGTAAATTTTGACTGGTTACTGTCAATGAAAAATAGTGAAGAGTTCGAGTATTTCAGGAAGTAATTTTGGAAATCAGACTTAAGTTCAGTAATATTTCCTTCCAGTGCATTTTTTCCTTTTTCTTTTAAAGTATATTTATTTATTTATTGGTTAAACACAGCCAGAAATCGAGAGAGGGGACCTTGCACACTATAATGTGTGTACTTAACCAGGTGTGCCACTGCCCGGCCCTTCTAGTCCCTTTTTTAGAACATTATTATTATGCTTCATACTTTTTTGTGTGTCTTGGTCTACAACTATTTTTTTATATTTACTTAATTTGACAGGACAGAGAGGAATTGAGAGGGGTGCCAGAGAGTGAGAAAGAAATACCTGCAGCATCCCTTCACCACTCATGAAGCTTCTCCCCTGCAGGTGGGGACTGGAGCTTGAACCAAGGTACTTGTGTATGGTGAAGTGTATACTCATCCTCTTGTGTCAGTGTCTGCCGCCCCCTGCCATCTGCAAATGTTTGTACTGAGAAATTGTTAAATAATTCAATCACATTTTTATTGAAGATGATGGGGAAAGAAGAGCTGAGATTTGGGTTCTGTATGAATAATTATTTGTAGAAGGCCCCAGTTTAGTTAGAAATGAGCTCTGAAAGAGACAGACTTCTGGAGTCAACATAGAGGATAAAACTCTAGTAAATATCAAGTTTAAAGGTGTGAGAAAGAGATAGAAACCAGGAGTGGAGGGGGAATAATAACAGTATGAAAAGAGATATGAGACAGTTGTATTTCTCGTCCTAAAACAACGATACTAAGTATTGAGGAAAGTGAGAATAATTTTGAAGTCACTAATGGCTTTGGAGGAAATGATCATAGAGAGATGTGAAGAGTCCTTGGGAGCTGTTAGGGCAATGGGTAAATTCAGGACTGAGGGCCAGCTTTCCCTTTGTTGGAGTGGAGGTGGGAAATATTCCGTATGTGGTTAAGGAGACATTAAAGAAAGTGAGTGAAGGGGTGCCAGTAAAATAGCTATTTAGATAGTGAGGCCTTGCCTTGTCAAACTCAAGACCCAAGTGTGAGCCTAGTGTCACTGGTCTGAAAAAATAGGCCTGGAATGGTGAATGATAACAAAAACAAAACAAAACAGTGAGTGAAGGGATAATTGGTGGGGAGAGGTCAAAAGGGAAGTCTCAAAACCTTAAAATAAAAGTCTAAGATGACTTGAGAAGAGATTAACCTTGAAAAAAGTTAACCTTGAAAAAAGTAGGGATTGGTCTTCAAAATAGAAGGGGGGCGATGTAAATATTTATAAATATAAAACTTGGAGTTCAGTGATAGCTATAACCATATCCTGTTTGTTTTGCTAATTCCAATGTTTAGCACAATGTTTGGCATCCATTTTGTAAATATGAAGTGTTTGGTGTGTGCTAGACTGTTTTAGATGTTGAAAGATATAGCAGTAAATAAGATAAACAAGGGCTCTACTTTCTTTAAACTTCTGCTCTAGGGAAAAATAAACAACTAAGAATTGCAGACCTTGATAAATAACCATAATCATAATAAATGATAAATAGCCATGAAGGGAATCAATAAAACTGATTTCATTTGACAGGTGATTTTAAGTGGGGAGCAGTTTTAGGTCACAAGTTCAGGAAGGTAAGTTAAATCATAATGTTGGGAAGGCAGATCTAGAGAAGTGAAGGCCAAAATATACCCTCTGGGATGAGAATAAACTATCTGTATTCAAGGAACAAAATCAAAATAAGTGAGTTATCAATATCATTGAATAAATAAAGTGCTATGGATTATGTTTTAATTGTATAGCAGAGAAACTGAGTGATTCAAACCTAAAGTGGTCTGTGAAATAGATGGCACTTTAGTCACATGGCTAAGTGCTTGAACCCTGGAACTGGAATTGTTTTAACTTTTGACTTCACCAGTTCTTTTTCTCCTGCTACATTGAGTGTATCACTTAACTTCTGTGCCTCAGTTATTTGTTTATTGGATAGAGACTAAGAGAAATTGAGAAGGAAAGGGGAAATAGAGAGAGACAAAGAGAAATACCTACAGCACTGCTTCACTGCTCCTGAAGCTTTCCCCACTGCAGGTGTGAGAGAGGGGCTTGAACCTGCTAACAAGTGTCCTTAATGGGTATACAACCAGTCAACCCCTATGCCTCAGTTTTTGTGTTTTTTTTTTTTTTTTGCCTCCAGGGTTATTGCTGGGGCTCAGTGCCTGCACCACAAATCCACTGCTCCTGGAGGTCATTTTTTTTGTTGTTGTCATTATTGTTATTGTTGATGTTGTTGGATAGGACAGAGAGAAATTGAGAGAGGTGGGGAGACAGAGAAGGGTAGAGAAAGATAGACATCTGCAGACCTGCTTCACCACCTATGAAACGACACTCCTGCAGGTGGGAAGCCGGGGGCTCCAACCGGCACCTTTACGCCATGTGCGCTTAACTCGCTGCTACCCGCCTCAGTTTTTTTAATTGAGGTAAAATTGACATATAACATAAATTTCAGATGTATAACATAGTGACTCATGTTTGTATGTGATATTTATAAAATGATCACAATAAGGCTAGTTAACATCCACTACTACAGAGCCACACACTTTTTTTTTTTTCTTGTGATGAGAACTTTAAGATTTAATCTATAAACAACTTTCAAATACACAGTACCAGCTGTAGTCATCATGCTGCACATTATATCTTCATGGCTACCTTGTTCTAGAACTGGAATTTCGTACCTTTAGATCACTTTACCCATTTTGCCTACTCTGACCCCCCATTCTTTGACAGTCATTAACCTGTTTTCTGTATATATGTTTTTTTTTAATTTCTCATTTAAGTAAAACTGTATTGTTTTGTCCTTCCCAGTTTGCTTTATTTCACTGAGCATAATGACAAGACTCCCTTCTTATTAGGTTTTTAACTGATGCTGCAGTACACACATGCTTGTACCTTTTTGATTCATGGTGCTTTTTTTTTTTCTTTTGAATAAATACCTAGAAATAGAATTGCTAGATTATGTGACAGATTGAGTTAAAATTTTCTTGAGGAACTGCCATATTAGTTTTCATAGAGGCTATACTCGTTTACATTTTGCCAGTGATGTTCAAGGGTTTACTTCACCGCTTTTCCAACCCCTGTTACTTTGATCCTTTTGATAATAGCCATTTTTAACAGATGTGAGATGACATTTAATTATGATTTTAATTGCATTTCTGGCAATTACTGACATTGCATATGTTTTCAGATACCTTCAAGTGACTTTCATGTCTTTGGAAAAATGTCTTCAGATTCTCTGCCTGATTTTTAATCATTGTTTGGCTTTTTGTTGTTGAGCTATGAGCTCATAGCATAGTTTGAATACTTACCCTTTATCAGATAGATGCATATCGAAATATTTTTGATGCAGGAATTATATTTTATTTTTACATTTTTCCCTTTATTGGGGGGGGATAACGCTTTACAGTCAACAGTAAAATTCAGTAGTTTGTACATGCATAACATTTCCTAGTTTTCCACATAATGATACAGCCCCTGCTAGGTCCTCTGCCATCATGTTCCAGGACCTGAACTCTCTACCCAGAGTCTTTTACTTTGGTGCAGTACATCAACTTCATTCCAAGTTCTGCTTAGTGTTTTCTCTTCTGAGGATCATGTTTTTCTTTCTTTTTCTCTCTCTCTTTTTAAAGGTTCTAATAATCACAGGGGAATAACCTTCATTTGTTCAGTGACTGGACAAATATATTTTTATATGAACAAACTAATCAAAATTGAATCATTCAATGGAAAAAGGGATTGTACAGTTAAGAGATGAAGAAATTGTGTAGTCATTTCTCTGTGTGGATAACATTATATTGCACTTGGGAAGAACCTTATAGAGCATAGTGGCTAAATTTGCTTTGTAGGTCAACTGCTTTAGTTCACCTCTAGTTTTGCCTTGTTGTTGTGTGTAAAGATGGGCACTCATCTACTGCTGTTTTGTTTCTTTATATTTTGTAGGGGTATTGAAGAACATTGACTTTCTATGGGAAGTAGTCAAATGTTATTTGCTAGTGTTATTATCATTAAATTCACATATTTAAAATTACCGTCTTATGATAATGGTTTTTCCAGTCAAAAGAGAAATGGAGTTGAGTTGGTTCACAGTTGAAACATAATTGTGGGTAGAAAGGGAAACAAAACTTAAGGGTTTTGATGACAATAATTGACCAGATGGTAAAATGGAAAATGATGTTAGGAGGGAAGAGAGATTTAGAGATAAGGAGTCTGGGTATCTGGGTCATAGCATTGACATGGTAGAACAACAACCCTGGTGGAAAAAATAGAGAGGATTGTGGTTAAAAGGGTGGATTGCTTTTTCTTTCCTAAGGTAAACCACTTCTTTCCTTTAGCTGCTTTAGCTCTTCCTTGTTAGAAATGACATTTGATCCCAATTTTCAAATTTATGTTATTTTGACTGTTAGAGATTGAGTAGTTGGTTAGCCTATCAAAGGTTCAGGGATTAGTATTTGACTAACCATTGACACTGTAAAGATTTATAAGATACAAATTCTACCCTAGAGCTTATTATCTGTTTTATTATTGAGTAGTAGTAACAAACAACACAAAAGCCCATATTATGACAGTGTTTAATGAAATGACTAAGAAAGCACATCCTATTATGACAAAATGATAGCTAGTTCAATAACAGGAACAAGAGGTGAGAAATAATTCATCAATGCTAAAAATTATGTTAGAACTATAGTGTAGGTACTATGAGGGAGAGTAGTGGCATTTACTGGAAATGAAGACTTTGGCCACAGAGTAGGGTTGCTTAAATAAGCAACATAAGAATTAGATTTTATGCAGTAGGCACTGTTGTCTTTGACTTACTTGTTCTATTTACAAGTGTTATTATTGCATAGAGACAAATTGAGAGGAAGGGGGAGATAAGGAGAGAGACACCTGCAGCCCCGCTCCACCACTCCTGAAGCTTTCCCCTCTGTATCTAGGGGCTAGGGGCTTGAACCTTGGTCCTTGAGCACTGTAAGGTGAGTGCTTAACCAGGTGCTACCTTGTCTTTGACTTTGAAGACAATTTAAGGGAGTATTTTTAGGAAGATATGTAGAACTGAATTGGTATACCTATATCTCTATTTGATAGGTAATAATTTGCTCTTATATACCAATGACCCTATAAAGATACATGTAAAGGTGAAAACTATATTAGTTTCCACAAGATGAGAGAAAAATCTTTACTTTAGACTTGAAAATAAAGATAGCAGTGAGTCTCAGTCTCTCTCTCTCGCTCTCTCTCTCTCTCGTGTGTGTATGTGTGTTATTTTGTATTCTGGTTATCTTATTTTATAAACCACTGTCAAATAACTAAAATAAAATTATTTTAAAAATTAAAAGTATGTTTGCATTTTAAAACAATTTGTTTAAAAAGCCATAGAATAGGGGCCAATAGAATAGGTGCCCCCAGTTGAGCGCATGTTACTAAGCACAGGACCTGTGCTTGAGCCCCACCCCACAGCATCCTGCTCCCCATCTGCAGTATGGAAGCTTCAGGATCAGGGAAGCTGGTGTGCAGGTATCTATTTCTCCCTCTCTATCTCCCCTTCCCCTTCTCAATTTATGATTAAATTTAAAAAATGGCCCTCAGAAGTGGTGGATTCCTAGTATAGGCAAGAGCCCCAGCAATAACTATGGTGGGGAAGAAAAAGAAAGAAAGAAAAGAAAGGAAGGAAGAAAAGCCATAGATTAGTCTGGTCATGTCACTTTTTAAATTAAAAAAGTTTAAGTATTCAGGTTTTGGAGGAAGGGTCAGGTTAACAAAGCTTTAATTTACATGAAATAAAATTCACCCTTTCATATTCATTGCACTCTTTAGTATTCATTGGTTGGCTTAGGAATTGGCACAGTGGATAAAGTGTTAGCCTCACAAGCATGAAGTCACAAGTTTGATCTCCTGCATTGCATATGCCAGAGTGAAGTTTTGGTTCTTTCTTTTCTGCTCTTTTCATATATATAATTCGATAGAGAAATTGAGAGGGGAGAGGGAAAGAGACAGAGAAACACCTTACGGCCTGTTTCACCACTCATGAAGCTTTCCTTCTGCAGGGGCTTGAACCCATGTCCTTGTGCACTGTAATGTGTGTACTTAACCAGGTGTGTCACCTTCTGGCCTTTATAAATGAATATTTTAAAAGTGTTCATGGGAAGAATCTTTAGAACCATCAACACAGATATAGAAGCTCTTTATCACACCAAAACGCTTCTTCAGTTTCCTTCTCTAGTCCTAGTACCTGACTAGCACAGATCAGTTTCTGCTACTCGTATTTATTCTTTTACTAGACAGTCATATAAATCTAGCTTAAGTGTAGGGCCCTAAATATTCTTAACCTCCATGTCCCCTTACCCTGTATTTCTTAATAATGGAAGTTAGACTTTAAAGCTTCATTAGATTTTGATTAAACACTTTTTAGCAAGACTTTATTGTGTATATTGCTGAGAAGTACATATTGCATCTCATTCAGAGGTTGTCTCATTTAAAAATATATTTATTAATGAAGATAGAAGGGGAGAGGGAGGGAGGGAGGGAGAGAGAGAGAGAGAGAGAGAGAAAGAGAGAACGAACCAGATATCATTCTGGTACATGTGCTGCTGGAGATTGAACTCTGGACCTCATGCTTGAGAATCCAATGCTTTATCCACTGTGCCACCTCCCGGACCACAAGAGGTTGTCTCATTGTTAAATGATGCTTGGTCTAATTACTTAGAGAAGATGGTGCATGCTGTATCTCAAAAATATATGTTTTTTTTTTTCCATTTGAAATAAGATAATCATGATTAATATCTTTGACACACTGTGAATATCTTTAACTGAAAGACTCAAGCATCCTTTGATAGTCCTTGTCTGAGTCAACTATTTCATCAGAGGGTTCAAGGTGATGATTTCTATAATTTTATTATTCCTTCTATATTTATTAGCTGGTATTCTTTGGTAAAGATGAATTTTCCTTCATTCCTTGGGGTTTTAGAACTAAGTTGCCTTCTTGTCGGTTCCAGCAAGAACCCCACTGCTGCTGGTTATAGGTGGAACACCCATACTGACATACTCTGTAGTTGTTTAACTGTTAAAACTTTGACTGGTGGTGTATTGAAATGGTGTCTCTGTGGAAGGGAATCTTTTAGTGGGTATACTATCTTAGACTTTTGAGATGTTCAAGGAAGATAAACATTATAGACACTAATCAGATGTCTAAGTGACATTGAAAGAATGGAGAATGACAGTGAAAGGGGCATAATGAGAGTTAAGTGATTGTTTTTAAGCATGTACAAAACTCTAATCTGCACTGAGAGAAGAGAAAAGCTTTGGATTAGGTCCAAGACTTAATATTAAGAGTGGTAAAACTCTAGGATGAAGTAGTTCTCAGCAAGTCTGCTATGCTAGTGTCTACTCTGATTAGGAAGAAATGGCATTTAAAAACCTTGAAACTTCAAATTCCCCATTAACTCTGTGGGTCTGCAGAAGTGATCGTCTCCTAGCAAGAAGGTAATTTGCTTGAAGACTATGTTGCCCCCACTACCACATCTGCTATCCTCCCTTGCTATCACCAGTCCAATTTTAACAGTTAAATCACAACAACACCTTCTGGTGGAAGTGGCCAGCTAAGAGGAGACGGACTGCCTTCCCCCTCTGCCGACCTCACAGTGATTCTCAACCTATGAGCTGAGGTACCAGGAAAAAGGACCATGAAATTCTTTTATTTTTTTTCTTTTCATTTCTTTTTTTTATTCCCTTTTCTCTTTCCTTCTTTCCTTCCTTCCTTCCTCCCTCCCTTCCTTCCTTTCTTTCTCTCTCCCTCTTTCTTTCCTTCTCTCTCTCTCTCTCTTCCTTCCTTCCTTTCCCTCTCTCTCTCTCTCTCTCTCCTTCTTTCTTTCTTTCTTTCTTTCTTTCTTTCTTTCTCTCTCTCTCCCTTTCTCTCTTTCTTTCTTTCTTTCTTTCTTTCTTTCTTTCTTTCTTTCTTTCTTTCTTCTTTCTTTCTTTCTTTCCAGAATACTGCTCAGCTCTGGTTTATTGTCATGCAGGGGATTAAACCTAGAACCTCAGAGCCTCAGATCCTCAGCACTTCAGCCTCAGGCAGGAGAGTCTGTTTGCCTACTTATTATGCTATCTTCCCCTGCTCCAGTAAATTCTCATGTCCAGAAGAAATGATTCATTTTGAGAGCCATTGCTACATGTTTTGAGTGTAAGTTTATCTTTCCAGTTTTTGGGCAACTCAAGCAGTTTGTTGGAGACTTTGAGTGTTTGACCCATTGCCATCAGTTTCAATAACATAGTCTTAGAGAAAGATAACTTTTGTTATGGTATAGGATTCATTTGTCCTGTCATGCACCAGTCTACCTGGAAGCTGCTCACCATATAGTAAAGTAAGAGTCTTTTGATAGCACATCATGATACCTTGTCAAGTGAGTCTCATTCTCCAATATTCCCAGTAGCAACTACATATAAAAATAGCAATAACTTCTTTGCATCATTTTCTGTAATCTACCAGGGAGAAATGATAGATTTCTCACATTATCTGCAAAGTTTTTCTAGTAGGATCATTCTCTAGTGCCCATTAATTTAATGAATTTAATTATTCTTGCTTGGTTGTCTTCCTTTCTCTATTTTCTGATTTCCTTTTGATCACTCCTGTATACACCACTCCCCACCTGTCAAACACCTGTTTTTGAATCCTTGAATCACATTGACTTCTAAGGAAATTCTCTTTGCAGTAGCATGATAAGAATAAGAAATGAAACTTGTTTTGCAATTACTAAATACCAGCTATAACTCACTGAATATATCAATCTAATTAGAGTCACAATTTTCATGTTATTTTATATATGATACAACTGAGGTACAGAAAACTTGAGTAACTTTACCAAAATCACAGATTGAATACATTGCAGCACCTGCATTTGAACCAGCTTCTTTGTCTCTAAATTCTGAATTCTGAACCTGATAGACTGAGGGAGAAGTACAGGAATAATGACTGAAAAGAGAATAGGGACAATTAGTGGCATAAGCCCTTCATAGATACCATTTTTAGGTGGGTTCAAGGAAAGGAGAAGAATACATTTCTAATGGTATTCCCATTTGGGCAGTAAAGTGTAGGGCAAGATTATTTGCTCTGAGCCAAATGGATAGAAGTGGAAATTTGGGGAAATGGCGGTGGCTCAGCGGGTTAAGCGCATGTGACACAAAGCGCATGTGACACAAAGCGCAAGGACTGGCATCAGGATCCTGGTTAGAGCCCCTGGCTCCCCACCTGCAGGGGGGTAACTTAACAGGCGGTGAAGCAGGTCTACAGGTGTCTTTCTCTCCCCCTCTCTCCCCCTCCTCTCTCCCCCTCCTCTCTCCATTTCTCACGGTCCAATCCAACACCAACAACAGCAATAATAATAACAACAACGATAAACAAGGACAACAAAAGGGAAAAATGAATAAAGTTTTTTTTTTTAATTAAGTGGAAATTTGGGGGTCGGACGGTGGCGCAATGGGTTAAGTGCATGTGGCGCAAAGCGCAGGGACTGGTGGAAGGATCCCGGTTGGAGCCCATGGTTCCCCACCTGCAGGGGAGTCGCTTCACAGGCGGTGAAGCAGGTCTGCAGGTGTCTATCTTTCTCTCCCCCTCTCTGTCTTCCCCTCCTCTCTCCATTTCTCTGTCCTATCCAACAACGAACAACATCAACAATGGCAATAATAACCACAACGAGGCTACAACAAGGGCAACAAAGGGGGGAAAAATGGCCTCCGGGAGCAATAACTCTGGAGGAAAAAAAAAAAAAAAGGAAATTTGAAGTGTTGGAAATAATAGACTGATGGTGAATGAACCTTTATTATTAGGACATAACTGCATTCCGATGATGATCATGAACTTTTCATAGCTACCATTATTTATAGCTATTTCAGCTTACTAAAATATGTGAATATATTAAAATTATTGCAAGTTTGCATTTCAAAGACTGGAAAGGAAGAAAAAGGAATAAAGAAGATCAAGAAGGAATCATAATTAAAGGCAGAAGGAATACTAAAATACAGATCATTTTGGAAGTCAAGGCCAGAGAGGGGACTTAAAAGATAAATAAGAGACTATTTAGCAATGCTTACATATAGAAGAATATGTAATAAGAATATGAAGGACAGATTGAGGACAGGAAATTCAATAAGCGGCAAGAACGTTTGTGATACTGAAAGCCTCATATACTTGTAGAAGTTTGAATATAAGAGATTGAAAAAAATTTCAGTTTCCCTAAGAGTATAGTGATGAAGAGAGGTAAAAGACACACTAGATTCAATTATTATTTTTTCAAATGGAGTAAGCCAGTAGACCTCGTAAGGGATGAGGGCATATGGAGAAATTAACAGAATGAAGAGTGTATAAATAATTGAACACAATTCTGAGGATTGTGAATAAGACTGAGAAGTACGTGAGAACAAGGTGGTATTCCTTGGCCTTCTTTTTTCATTTTTGCAAGTCCACTGCTCTGCGGCTATTCCACATTGTAGACCAGGGCTTTCACTTTTTAGATTGGGATTGTTGAGAAGGTTTTTTTTTAAATATATAATTTATTTCTTTATTGGGGAATTAATGTTTTACATTCAACAGTAAATACAATAGTTTGTACATGCATAACATTCCCCAGTTTCCCATTTAACAATACAACCCCCACTATGTCATTTATCATCCTTCATGGACCTGTATTCTCCCCGCCCACCCACCCACCGCAGAGTCTTTTACTTTGGGCAATACGCCAATTCCATTTCAGGTTCTACTTGTGTTTTCTTTTCTGATCTTGTTTTTCAACTTCTGCCTGAGAGTGAGATCATCCCATATTCATCCTGTTTCTGACTTATTTCACTCAACATGATTTTTTCAAGGTCTATCCAAGATTGGCTGAAAATGGTGAAGTCACCATTTTTTACAGCTGAGTAGTATTCCATTGTGTATATATACCACAACTTGCTCAGCCACTCATCTGTTGTTGGACACCTGGGTTGTTTCCAGGTTTTGGCTATTACAAATTGTGCTGCCAAGAACATATGTGTACACAGATCTTTTTGGATGGATGTGCTGGGTTCCTTAGGATATATCCCCAGGAGAGTAATTGCATAGGATCATAGGGTAGGTCTATTTCTAGCCTTCTGAGAGTTCTCCAGGCTGTTCTCCACAGAAGTTGGACCAATTTGCATTCCCACCAGCAGTGTAGGAGGGTTCCTTTGACCCCACACCTTCTCCAGCATTTGCTGCTGTTACCTTTTCTGATGTATGACATTCTCACAGGAGTGAAGTGATATCTCATTGTTGTCTTGATTTGCATTTCTCTGACAATCAGAGACTTGGAGCATTTTTTCATGTGTTACTCAGCCTTTTGGATCTCTTCTGTGGTGAATATTCTGTCCAAGTCCTCCCCCCATTTTTGGATGGGGTTATTTGTTGTCTTGTTGAGTCTGACAAGCTCTTTATATATGTTGGTTATTAAACTCTTGTCTGATGTATGGCATGTAAAGATCTTCTCCCATTCTGTGAGGGGTCTTTTGGTTTGGGTAGTGGTTTCTTTTGCTGTGCAGAAGCTTTTTAATTTGATGTAGTCCCATAGGTTTATACTTGCCTTAGTCTTCTTTGTAATTGGATTCGTTTCATGGAAAATGTCTTTAAAATTTATGTGGAAAAGAGTTCTGCCAATATTTTCCTCTAAGTATTTGATAGTTTGTGGTCTAACATCCAAGTCCTTGATCCACTTGGAATTTACTTTTGTATTTGGTGAAATACAGTGATTGAGTTTCATTCTTCTGCATGTTTCAACCCATTGTTTCCAACACCATTTGTTGAAGAGACTCTGCTTTCCCCATTGAATAGTCTGGGCACCTTTGTCAAAGATTAGATGTCCATAGGTGTGGGGCCTCATTTCTGGGATCTCAATTCTATTCCACTGGTCAGTGTGTCTATTCATGTTCCAGTACCAAGGAGTTTTGATGACAGCGGCCTTATAATATAGTTTGAGATCTGGGAGTGTGATGCCTCCGGTTCTGTTCTTTTTTCTCAAGATTGTTTTGGCAATTCTAGGCCTTTTCTGGTTCCAGATAAACATTTGTAGCATTTGTTCTATTCTCCTAAAAAATGTGCTTGGGATCTTGATGGGGATAGCATTAAATTTGTAGATGGCTCTGGGTAATATATTCATTTTGATGATGTTAATTCTTCCAACCCATGAACATGGAATATCTTTCCACTTCTTTGTGTCTTTTTCAATTTCTTTGAGTAGTGACTCATAATTTTCAGTATACAAGTCTTTCACTTCCTTGGTTAGATTTACTCCTAGATATTTTATTGTTTTTGTTGCTATAGTAAAAGGAATTGATTTCTGGATTTCAATTTCTTCTAACTTAGTGTTTGCATAGATGAATGCCACTGACTTTTGAATGTTAATTTTATAGCCTGACACATTACTGTATTGCCTGATGATTTCCAAAAGCTTCTTGCTGGATTCTTTAGGTTTTTCTATGTATACTGTCATGTCATGTGCAAATAAGGAGAGTTTGACTTCTTCTCTTCCAATCTGTATCCCTTTAATTCTTTGCTCCTGCCTGATTGCTATAGCAATAACTTCCAACACTATGTTGAATAGTAATGGTGATAGTGGGCATCCCTGTCTAGTACCTGATCTGAGTGGAAATGCTTCCAGTTTTTCACCATTGAGTATGATGTTGGCTGCAGGTTTGCTATATATAGACTCCACTATCTTCAGGAACTTTCCATCTATTCCCATTTTTTTTGTAGTGTTTTGATCATAAAGTGATGTTGTATTTTGTCAAAGGCTTTCTCTGCATCTATTGATATGACCATGTGGTTTTTGGTCTTGCTTTTGTTGATGTGGTGCATCACATTGATTGGTTTACGTATATTAAATCAACCTTGCATGCCTGGGATAAACCCCACTTGGTCATGATGAACAATCTTTTTGATATACTGCTGTATCCGGTTGGCTAGAATTTTGTTTAATATTTTTGCATCTATGTTCATCAGAGATATTGGTCTGTAGTTTTCTTTTTTGGTTGTATCCCTGTCTGCTTTTGGTATCAGGGTGATATTGGCTTCATAGAAGCTGGCAGGGAGTATTCCAGTGTCTTCAATCTTCTGGAAGATTTTTAAAAGTAGAGGTATTAGTTCTTCTTTGAAGGTTTTGTAGAATTCATTTGTAAAACCATCTGGTCCAGGACTTTTATTTTGGGGGAGATTTTTGATAACTGTTTCAATTTCATTAGCTGTGATGGGCCTGTTCATGTTATCCACTTCCTCTTTACTTAGTTTTGGAAGTTGGTAGGTATCTAGGAAATCGTCCATTTCTTCCAGGTTCTCTAGCTTGGTGGCATATAGTTGTTCATTTAAGCCTCGCATGATATGTTGAATTTCTGCAGTATCTGTTGTGATATCTCCTCTTTCATTTACTATCCGATTTATTTGGGTCTTCTCCCTTTTTTGTTTTGTGAGTCTGGCTAAAGGTTTGTTTACTCTTTTGAAGAAACAACATTTACTTTCGTTGGCCTTTTGTATGGTTTTCCTATTCTCAATGTTATTTATTTCTGCCCTAACTTTAGTGATTTCTGACCTTCTCGTTGCTTTAGGGTTCCTTTGTTGTTCTTCTTCTAGGTCTTTAAGATGTGCAATCAGGCTGTTTATTTGTGCTTTTTTCTTGTTTCCTAATGTGTGCTTGTATAGCTATGAACTTCCCTCTTAGGACTGCTTTTGCTGTGTCCCAAATATTTTGATAGCTTGTGTCTTCATTTTCATTGAACTCTCTAAACATTTTGATTTCTTCCTTGATTTCCTCTTTGACCCAGAAATTGTTAAGAAGTGTACTGTTGAGCTTCCACATTTTGGGACTGTTACTAATCTTTTGTTGATTGTTAAGTGTTAGTTTAATTCCACTGTGGTCTGAGAAGATGCTTTGGATGATTTCAATGCTCTTGAATTGGCTGATGCTGTCTTTGTGGCCTAACATATGGTTTATCCTTGAGAATGACCCATGTGGATTTGAGTAAAATGTGTATTCCAGTTTCTTGGGATGAATGACTCTGAAAATGTCCAATAGTTCTAGTTTATCTATCTCTTCATTTAGCTCCCTTATGTCTTTATTGATTTTCTGCCTGGATGATCTGTCAAGTTGAGAGAGAGGGGTGTTGAAGTCCCCTACTATGATTGTGTTACTGTTAATATATTGCTGTAGCTCTTTCAGTAGAAGTTTGATATATTTAGATGGCTTCTCATTGGGTACATAGATGTTAATAATTGTTAAGTCCTCTTGATTGACTGATCCTCTGAGCATTAAGTAGTGTCCATTCCTATCTTTTTTAATCTTATCTATTTTAAAGTCTATCATGTCAGATATGAGAATAGCTGTTCCTGCACTTTTTTGTGGGCCATTGGCTTGTATGATAGTTTTCCATCCTTTCACTTTAAGTCTGTGTTTGTCTTGTTGAGTTAGGTGGGTTTCCTGTAGACAGCATATTGTTGGGTTGTGTTTTCTGATCCATCTTCCTACTCTGTGTCTTTTAATAGGTGAATTCAGGCCATTGACATTTATTAATATCAAAGATTGAAGATATTTTAATGCCATTCTTGTAGAGTTTTAGAGTGTTCTGATATATGTCCTATTTGTGGTGGTCTGATTGTTTATAGGAGACCTTTCAGAACTTCTTTCAGGGCAGGCTTGGTGATAGTTGATTCCTTCAACTGTTGCTTGTCTGAGAAGGTTTTGATGCCTCCATCTAGTCTGAATGACAGTCTAGCAGGATATAGTATTCTTGGCTGAAAGCCTTTCTCATTGAGCACTCGATAGATATCTTGCCATTCTCTTCTGGTCTGTAGTGTTTGTATGAAGAAGTCTGCTGCTAATCTTATGGGTTTTCCTTTGTAGGTGACTCTTTGTTTTTCTCTTGCAGCCTTCATGATCCTTTCTTTATCCTTATTCCTTTCCATTCTAAGTATGATATGTCTTGGTGTCTTTAGGTCTGGGTTAATTCTGTTTGGGACCCTCTGGGCTTCTTGAATCTTTATGTCTTTGATGTTGTCTAGACTAGAGAAATTTTCAGCTATTATGGCCTGGAAAATGCTTTCTTCCTCTGGTATGCCAATAATGCGTATATTGTTTCTTTTGAAGTCATCCTATAGGACTCTGTTGTTTTTTCAGCATCTATTAATCTCTTTTTGAGATCTCTTACTTCTTTTTTAGTTGTCTCTAATTCATCCTCAGTCTTGCTAATTCTGTCTTCAACCTCATAGATTCTATTCCTTCTGCCCTCTATTGTTTTCTGGAGTTCATCTATTTTGTTGCCCTGCTCTGACTGTTTTAGCTTGTTCAGCTAGTTGCATTCTTAGCTCAGCGATTTCAGCTTTCAGCTCTCTAATAACCATGAGATAATTAGTATTTTCTTCCATATTCTCATTTGTTGTTCCTGTATTTCTGATTATAATTTTTTCAAATTCTTTACTCACTCCTGTTATTATTTCCTTAGCTAATGTTTGGATGTTGAACTCGTTATTTTGTGCTTCACCCTCTGAAGGACTTTTAGCTGGACTCTTGTCCTGGTTCGATTCTCCAATATTTCTTCTCGTTGTTTTAACCATTTTATATATTATGTTATGAGTTCCCTTTATCAGTACTTTTGAAATTATTGACCACTATTGCCTGGATTGACTTGTGTCTAAGTAAGTTAATTAAAGGGTTCACAGTGGTGTAAGTTAACAGTTGTTTCAATAGTATTTAAAACTCTTGAGTTGGAGCTCAGTGGTTTAAAAGCCTCTTTTTTTTTCTTCCCTGTAGGCTATGGGAGCCTGAGGGCTTTTAAATTATCAATAGGCTTCAGCTTAATCACTGACTCCTGACCAAGAGATACAGCAGGGTGTGGCAGAGATAATCCAGTGGTTATGCAAGGAGACTTTCACAGCCCCTCAGCTATGCCACCGAGGTATAGGTCTTCTTCTGAGTTTCCTGGTATATCTCTGTTCCCTGGTATCCCTCCCTGTCGCTGCTCCAGATTCTGAGGGTAGTAGCAATGGAGACTCAGAGTTGTACTTGGTGAGTCTCTGGGGAGTCCTCTCCTCCCTTAAGCTGTCCCCTTGTTGGTGGCGCAGACTGGAGGTGGTGTCTCAACTGATAAACTGCTGAACTGTTAGCAGTCATTTAATCTCTCCTTAGGCTCCTCTCTCCTCTCTGTCACCAGCCACACGTTTTTGTACTCACCGGTGATTTACTGGGTTCCTGTGGTCATTCTAGTCCTGCCTTGTTTCGGTTCCGGGTGGGCTCCTTTGGTATTCCTAGTTGATCCGGGAGAGGAGAGGAAAGGAGAGGACAGGAGAGGAGAGGAGAGGAGAGGAGAGGAGAGGAGAGGAGAGGAGAGGAGAGGAGAGGAGAGGAGAGGAGAGGAGAGGAGAGGAGAGGAGAGGAGAGGAGAGGAGAGGAGAGAAAGGGATCTGCTGCTTGTAGCTCTGCCTCCGGAAGTTGAATCGAGAAGGTTTTATATTTGGAAAAAGTATTCTGGAAATATTTTTATCGTTTTCATCTCTGGGCTCAACTCTCAATTTTTTTTTCTGATACTTTCACTATACTATAAATATACTTATTGAGTCTTTAATTTTGGTTCTTGTATTTTTCATGTCTAATTGTTTAATTCTTTTCAAGTGAATCTTGTTCTCCATACAGATATTTCAAAATTAACGTTTTAGCTCTTTAAATTTAGTAAGCATGGTTTTATCTAAAAATTCTCTCTGAAGTTTGGGTATCTTTCTGTCATCTGCTTTTGCTAGTTCTTACTGATGAAAGACTTGTGTCTTTGCTTGCTTATTTTACTGATTGCTCTTATTACAGATGTAGTGGCTCTTTTAGGCCTCGAATGATTGTCTTCAGATAGTTTTACACTTGCTTCATGGCTTGTTTTTTTCCTGACCCACCTAGGCTATGTGTATCTATTATTTAAATTTATAACTTGTCAGAAATTTTCCCTCTCCTAAGTCTCTGCTCTGACATTTATTTCATCCTACATTTTCTTATGTTGTTATGACCATTGCCAAGGTAGCTTTGCTTACAGTCCTTACTTCCCACCTCTCACATTGAAGACTTCCAAGTAAGAAATTTGTTTGCATCTCTTCCCTAAATCAGCCTGAATTGTTACACTCTTTCCTCGCTAATTATCAGTCTAGATTAAGGAAATGAAAGTTTTCTACTTAGCAATCAGACTACCATTACTCCCTAATTTATTCATCGATGCTCCAGCACAGTGATGAAAGTATCATTAGATTAATTACACAGGAGAAATAAATCTGGCTTCTATTAAAAAGATTTAATTCATATATGGTATTTTATTAATTAGTTAATTAAAATTGGTTTATATCTCTTGCCAGTGATAATTCATTTATTCTCGATTTGCAATGTATTTTGCTTTTTTATAAATCAGTTACATTCTCTGCAAATAATCTTTTTCCTTCTCAGAAGTGGTGATAGTATGAATTCTTTTGTTTTTCCTCCTACTTGGTGAAAATGTTTTCTTTTTCACCATTGAATGTAGTCTAATGTACTTTTTTTTTTTTTTGGTAGATAATCTTTATGTAGCTTAGTAATCTCTCTATAGGTGAATGAGGCATTTTATCACAAATGATTATTAGAGTTTAAGTAGTATGTTTTGTTTCTATTTGAGATTTTATTTTTTATTACACTTAATTACATCCATTAAATTTTGCATTTTATCTACCATGAAAAATATGCTGTTGGACACTGATATTATTTTGTCATTGAGTGTTTTCCTTATTTTTTAGATATAATTTACATACTGTAAATATACATTTATTTATTTTTTAATTAAAAAATTTTTTTTTAAGTACAGTCACCTCCCCAGTGTTTTATTTTATTTATTCCCTTTTGTTGCCCTTGTTTTATTGTTGTAGTTATCATTGCTGTCGTTGTTGTTGGATAGGACAGAGAGAAATGGAGAGAGGAGGGGGAGACAGAGAGGGGGAGAGAAAGATACCTGCAGACCTGCTTCACCGCTTGTGAAGCCACTCCCCTGCAGGTGGGGAGTGG